>NW_025335798.1:20239446-20793416 GCF_004798865.1 Varanus komodoensis
TTTCCCCCCCCCCCCCATTGCCTCTCGGACCCTCTGTGTGAAAAACCCTCCCTCAATAGCTTCTAGGAAGTGACGTGACCTGGCTGATACTGAAGACTGTAAGTGCATGAATCCAAAAAGACAAATGTACGAACTTATCTCCATCAAGGAAGAATGCAGGAAACCCTAATGCCGTCATCTCCTCAGACTATTTCATGAAGGAGACTTGGAAATGCCAAGACAGCAAGACTGAATGCAACAGTGAACAGGAAAGCTCTGGCCACCTCGCCTGAAAAAGCTTGGTAGTGCAAGAAGGCGGAGTTATTTGCTTCTGCAATGTCTCAAAATGGATTTGAGCCCTGATGTGTGGAAATATGCATTCAGTAGCTAGGACATATGTCCAACCTCACGAAGTTATTTGCACATCATCATGCAAGAGTTGGCCAGTGGACTCCCTATCAGAATTCCAGTGGAGGGACAGAAGATTCTTGACCATTAACCCTCATCTTTGAATGAAAGAGTGTCCATAGACCAGAATTCTTGCCTGTGTTGACAGATGCTCCATCTGGGCTCAGGAGGTTAGTGCTTTCAGCATTTTAAACTGTACTGTGAACTGCTCCAATATTCTCCGGATTGTTGGCAGAGTCAGGGACATTCAGAAGTAATGTTAGTGGAACAGGAAGTACTGTCCTGGTATCAGCAAACACAAGGGTCCCATCAGCAGGTGCAGAGCAGAGCCTAGCTGTGAGTAATATCTTGGCAGGTGGTGAATGAGAGATGTCAGCTAGGGAAGCTACAGCAAGTGGTGGTGGCGCACAGCTAGATCGTACGACCCAGCATCACAGGAAGCTTGGCTTTGAACCAGTATCCTTGCCTTTATTTATTTCATCCTAGTACAGCTGATTTATCAAAATAAAGTTTTAGGCAGGAGACATATGCATAGTTGGGAAAAATGCTTAGAATTAACCCTACAAAGCAGAAACACTATTTTATCCCATTTCTCCTCCTAAGCAGGGATCGAAGGGAAGACAACCCTGGGAAGACTACCCTGGGCTTGGTAAAATTACTGGGGAGGTGGGATTTGTGATGAAACATTGGCAAGCACGGAAAAGGTTAAGAAATGCAATTCATGCTTAGTAGTTAAGC
Organism: Varanus komodoensis; assembly: GCF_004798865.1. Lineage (NCBI taxonomy): Eukaryota > Metazoa > Chordata > Lepidosauria > Squamata > Varanidae > Varanus > Varanus komodoensis. Next base: position 20,240,572 of record NW_025335798.1, read on the forward strand.
CTTGAAATGCTTACTCTCCTCCCACCTCAGCAAACAGGCTCCAGAAATTTGCTAAGGTAACATGTGGTTCCATACGAAGGACCACTGAGTGATATAGGAGAGTGAAGCTTGTGGATAGAACTTGCCAGATGAGATCTGCAAGATGTATATTCAAATGTACCACTTTATGTGGATCATGCCCGTTCTAAACATGAGAAGGGCTGTATGGGTAAAAGCAAATGGAGAATTTTATTACAAAGTTTCTCAGAAGTGTAGGACTGACATTCCAAGCCACACTGTTGTCTTCTATATTTAACAGTGGCTCAATTATCATTCACAGAATGCTAATGATATGACAAGAGGAGAGACAGTCCATGAATTACCTATCATCCAATGAAATTTCCAATTAGAACTCAACATACAGATCTAGTACTTGGGTTGTTCACGTACAATACTGAATGCTGATTACAAGTCATGATATGAGAGGTACAATTACTAATGCAATATCAGTACCAGCATTTTCCACTCCAGTATCTCAAAAAAAAAAAAAAAAAAAAAAAAAAAACAAGTAAGAAGAGAACATTTAATTAGGAACCTTTCACTATTAATTCTCCGGTTTAATAGGCTTTTCTGGTTGATAACAGAACTGATTATGTGCCAACAACAAATTGCCTAATGGTGGTAGAGCAACACTGTTTTCTACTTTCTTTGGAGGACAGAAAGTTGTGGAGGTGCTCTGAAAGCACACACATGCATTTCCCACCAACTGTCCTTTAGTCCTTGTGCCATCCACACTTTTAAAGCATAGTTGTTATCAGTCAAATTAGCCTAGACAGATACCAAAACCCTTCATTTTCACAAGAATATTTGTGCTTACTTTAAAAAATGTTATTCTATTTTATTTTTGTGGGAGGAAAATAGAAGTGCGGTATTAAAACAAGCATATTTACAGCCCCATCCAACATTACTGCAGATTTGTGTTATGAGGTTAACAAGCCATTTGATGAGGATGGATGAAGCCATTGCACCTGGAGAGGGCTTTGCAGCATCAAGGACTTCCTGCCCAGAAGCCGGCTGTTGCACATGCATACAATATAATTAGACTGAAGTTGGGGTCAGGAAAACATGCTCAGCACTGGCCCAGGCGAAAGAAGATGGATGAAGAAAGCATGTATAGCAGAGAGAAAACAGGCATGGGACAATTTTTCCAAGTGTGTTCCCAAAATAAAAGGACCAGGATCAGGACCACAGAGCAGCCACCAATTCAATAAAGGTCCCATTTACCTCAAGGCTTGACTAGCTTGGCCACTCACACTGTGCTAAAAGAGAGTGAGAGAGTGGTAAGGGAAGACAGGTACAGGTTGGCACAATCATAGTATATAGGAATTTATATGTGTAAATGTAAATGTGGAAATAACCACAGCCATTTCAATGGATCTGTATACTTAGCCTGCTGCCTGGATGGACACTGCTAAGGTTCCTGTTGTCTCTTCTGCAAGTTGCACTGGGCTCTGTGTTGAGATCTGGGCTCCTCAGCTGATTAAGACATGGAATTAGGAGTGTGCCTTGACTGATGACACCCAGTTATTTATGGTTAGAACAGAAGGGGCTTATGAGGAGCTCTAAGAGGATCTTTCCAGATAGTGTGGCTGGATGTCGAAATGGAAAATGTGATTCAGTGTAAGCTAGTGAAAAGGGGTAGTCCAACATCAAATATACACTTATGGGATCAGACGCCATGGTGAAAGTGACCTTGGATCCGTGGTAAAAAGATTGATGAAAAGGTTGACCCAGTGTGCAGCAATGTGAAAAAGGCACACCCAGTGTTAGGCATAATTAAGAAAGGAATGTAAAATAAAATGGCCACTGTCACATCGCCCTCTAGTCTCTAGTGAAACTTTGCATGTGATACAGAATTTGCATCATTGCACCTAAAAGAGGAGATTGCAGAATTGGGAACAGTGGAGAAAGGGGCAATTAAAATGATCAATGGGTTTCAGCAACCTCCCCATAAGAAAAGGTTACAGCATCTGAGATCATGTAGCTTGGGGGGGGGGGGGGGGAAAGGAAGAGGAAACTGGATAGAGGTGTACACAATTATGCATGGTATGGAAAAAGTAGGCAGAGTGCTATTTTTCTCCCTTTCTCATGATGCTAGGACACAGGGTCATCTGATGAAACTCATAGCTGGGATAATTAGAACAGGGGAAAAACGTTCACACACATGCAGTTAAAATAGGGTTAGAATTAACCCTTTCAGAATCCATCACTTCCTCTCATGCTCAGCCCAGATGTGCAAAGTGAGCAGAGCCTCGAGGAAGTCCAAAAATGCCCCTGTGCCCTGGCTGTGCAACTAGCAACTTCTATCGGCAGCTGCCACCCAAAGAATGGTGGTGGGTACAGAAGAGGGATGCTGCGAGCAGGTGTGCCAGGTGCCATCCCCAGTAACCAACTTTTTCCCCACCTGTTGCTGCCAGTGGTGCTGATGGGTATGGAAAAGAAATGCTGCTTGTGCAGAGTGTGGGGCTCGATTCCTTGTGAGTGACCTGTGAATGCTGGACTTGCTCATGAGGAAAGCAGATTCAGGGCTGCTGCAAAATGGACCACAATGCAGGGGCTAAAACCAGGGAATTCAATAGCTTCCCACCCCAAAGGTATTCCTCATACATCCCTACGCTCAAGCATGTCAGTCACTTCCACAAGGTGGGATTGGAATCAATCTAGAAGGTTGTGACAACTGACCACTGAATACAACTCTCTCCTGCTTGTTGGACTTCCTCTTATGCTCATCCGCGGCTTAGGAAGTGAGCCAAGCAAACAGGAAGTCTATTAAACTGCAGAACTTCTGTTGTGTAACTGGCAGCCTGGTTTCCACAGAATGTGCAGCACAAACAAGCTGCAAGACACATGTGTGGAAAAGAGATGTTGCTTGTGTAGCATGTGTGCAGACTCACTCCATGGTGATGTGAATGCTTGGAGCCAAGTCAGACTCATGACCACAAGAGTGTGGGCCAGAAACCAGGGATCTGAACCAAGGGAATCCAATGGATTCCCACCCCAGACACAGATTCATCACACCTCTCTAGTTTTAAGAGGGGATGGAAGAAACCATTCTGGTCCTGGTGATTTATGCTACCTCTAGTATCCGAGGCAGTACGTGTTGGTACCCCAGTTTCTGGGAACCATGGGGACAGGGTGCAGCTACACGCCTCTCCTGCTTTTGGGTTGCTAGTGGACAGCTGGTCAGCTACTGCACGACCAGAATGCTGCACGAGATGGAACCTCGCTGTGAACTAGCACGGCTCTTCTTATGTTCTTGAGTTCTTGGGGTTCTTTATTTTTGAACTGGACTTAGGGCCAGCTCACATGCCATGGCACCCTGTCTACACAGCCATTTCAGCTAATGGGGTGGGAGATGAATAATGTAAATAAATATCTCATGAGGAGCTGTACTAGGTGCCAGCTGCCGTTATGAACATGTAAGCCCTAGCTGGGGATTGCCATGGCTTTTCATGTCATTTGAATGCAGGTGAAGGTTAAACAAGCCTCATATAATGCTAAAACCCCAAGGGTTAATTAATTGGTGGTGGGTCGCTTTGGCTTCCAAACCAGCTCTTTGCCTAGACAGTGCTTTAAATACAAAAGATACAGGTAACTGTCTTCTCATTTTGATGTGACATCATTTAATTCTCACCTAAAAGCAGCCCCACATACAATTGTGTGCATTTTGAGTTTGTAATGTGCCCCCCCACAAAAAAAAGGAAAAGAAAAAGAAAAAAGCAAGCAACATACATTTGGCAAGAACCACACATATGGAAAATGAGCAAAACTGAATGCGAACATTGAGAGCATGAGTTCTCATTTCATTTACCCATTTATTATATTTATATCCTGGCTTTTTTTCCTTTCAAGAAACTCAAGGCAGTTTACATCATTCTCCCCTCCTCTCAGTCTTATCCTCACAACAACAGCCCTGTGAGGGAGGTTGGGCTGAGAGTCTGCGACTGAGTGGGGACTAGAACCCAGATTGCCTGAGTCCACTTAACCACTACACCACACCACACCAGCAATCAGGAATAGAAAATTGGCATATGAAAAATACACAAAGAAATGTTAATTTCACATACATGTTCACATGTTGAAACATGTACACCAAAATACATACTGTATGATTTTTTTATGTACATGGAGAAATGCTTGCACAGAACCAAGGCAGGATATACCTGATGGTAGAAAAATGAGAACCTGGCTGAGTGTGGCAGATTTACCCCTTCACCCCGGCCTTCACATGTTGCTCCATAGTTCACAGTAAGCAAAAGAAGGGAGGAAGAGGCAGCGTGCTGCAGAGCATCATTAATACAGCCCTTCTACCCCCACAAAGGGATTAAAGGCTAAGTGAAACCCACTCTTGATTCAGAGCCTCCTTCAAAGGAGGAACATGGCAAGCTGCCTTATATCAAGCCAGACCACTGGACAATCTAATTCTTTATTGTCCACTGAACTTGGTGGAAGCTCTCCAGGATCATGCCAGATCTAGACGAGCAGTATGAAGACAAGAATAGCATGCAGGTGTAGGTTTTTAAATACGTCTTTTCCCCATGTTTATTCCATCTCCATCTGTCCTAACAATATGCTAAAGGCAGTCTACTGTTATTCTGGCTGGCACAACATTCAGACTCAGGACTGTTGCTACCTGGGAGCAGAAGCCGCCAGTATAGGAGCCTTTCTCTATGAGCCACAGTGGGAAGGCATGTTCCATGTTTCAGTGGCCTCTACCCACTGAATTAGGATTCATTGTCAGCCCACTTCCCAATGCCTTGATCCCAAAGATTCCAAAGCCCTGCTTTCATATTTGCTTTGCTCTGTCCTCTGCACACGTACTAATTTATCTGCCTTTCCAATAGTTAATTGTCAGAGCTCAGTGATGCTTAATCAATTCATGCTTATTAAATAGGTGTAGGGTTGCATCTATAAATTAGGAGTTGTGTTGTTATTCCAGTTGTGTGCATTTTTTGGTTATGGTTTCTTCACAGTCAATGAGGTTACATATCTGCTGACTCTTGGATAAATTTTAAGGCATACTTGTGCGGGGAGGGGAAACAGTCCTCGGCAGGCCTAAAGCAAAACCAGCTTGGCATTATATTTTGGGATGCTAGTAAAAATGGAAGCAAAAAGCTGCTGGTTGGGAAAGGATCTCTCTATACTGCCAGTATACCAGGTTACCAAGAGCTCAGCCCCATCACCTCCTCCTCACTAATCCCCCGCTTTGCTCCAGCCACTTCCCCTGGATGCTGCTGCCTCTTCCTCTCCTGTCTGCCCGTCAGATGAAAGGTAATTCATACGGGACAGATGTGTGAGCGGACAAGAGTCAGCAGCCAGAGCTGCTGGGAAGACACACTCGCAACGAAGGGAACACAGGGGTGGACTGACTGCCACACTAACCTGGAGCTGGCCTACTCTCTCTTAACACCAGCCCTCCAAGCAATCCAAAAAACAGCAACAGCAGTGCCTGAATCGTTGATGCAGGAACCAGCCATGTCTGAAGGTGCCTGTTAACTTAGCTGTGGTGACTGTAAATGTTTTGAGCAGGCATCATGGGTGCCATTTCAAGTTTCACTCCTGGGAGAGGGCCAACAGCTCTTAGAGGCGGGGCTCAAGATGTTCACTCAGACTCAGTTGTCCGGGCTTTGATGTATTTAGATCTACATTGCAAAGAAAATCCAGAAAGTGGTGCACTGTAAGGCTATCTTTGTTAGGTAGCAATATCCGAGTAGTTTCCCTTCCTCTTCTGCCCCATCCTTATAGACTCTTTTTGTTCATTTATAATTTGCTTGTAACATACAGCATCCTGATGCTATCTAGCGAAAGGTGAGCTATAAATGCCAAAAGTGAGTATTATTTTGAAATATTTATCTTAGGCATGGTCTTAAAATATGCGTGCATCTTTACATCTATGGTAATATATTCAAGTTTTTTTGTCCATTTCCTGACTCAGTGAATTCAGTCGCTTAACAGCAGCATTGCTTTAGTTTGTCTGCTTATTAAGGCAAGCCCAGGAAAGCCAGAAAGAAGATCATAGGTCAACAGAATAAGAACATTATTGATTTAAGATCTATGCTAGCATTCAAAAACAGAATTAACATGGCCCATCAACGGTGTCTCCATGACCTCACTCTTAAGTACAGCAGGATCTTGGATAGGACTACCCACAACTTCGCCAGAATGCTACTTTCTGAAATAACACAAATGTCAACGTGATGAACGACCAGTTCTATAATGTTAACACAAGCAAAAAATCCTAGTGTGGCATAAGACATCAAAACATAATGCTTATGTCACCCCTTTTTATCTTCCTAAGTCCAGGGCAACAATATTTAATTGAACTGTTTTCCCTCATGAGTAAACAGTCCATTTATCAAAGTTTAGTTTATTGGGTTTAAAATTTTTACACCTGCCATCTTCCTGGGAAGAGGTGTTCTGCTTTTCTTAGGCCCTCCCTATGCAATTCAGTCAAATCAAATTAGTCTTCCAGAGTCAGAGGTCTCCTTATTCTCCTAAAGAATCAATAGAAAGTCTGAATTAAGCACTTCCAATGGTTACATTTGCTCTTAACAATGCCGTCTTCCCCAACCTGCTGCCCACCAGCTGTTTTGGATTCCAGTTCTTATAATCCACTGACTATGCTCTTTGGGGCTGATGGAAGTTGTATTCTAAAAGATTCTAAGGCAGCAGGTTGAGGAAGACTGACCTGAAATGTACCAAGGGCAGGATCTTTCTCCACTTAGATGCTGTTCTGGGTGAAAACAAAACAAAGCAAAACAAAAGAAGGATCGGCTAGCTTCAATGGACAGTTGGAATGGAATCCTCAGAAATTAGTCTCAGGCTAAGGTGATGTGAAGTCCTCTTCTTCCCATGCAGGTTCCTGCTGTTGAATGTTTAAAGTTAGCATTCTCCAGTTCCCACAAATATCCATGCTAGCTGTGTGTGCAAGCTTTCAAAACCTCCAGGTCTCTTCTTCAAGCAAGGTGGCAGGGACAGGAGGATAGGGGGAAAAGTTGTCTTGATCTTCAAGAGATAATGTATGCTTGGTCATTATCTTAAGATGAAATTGCGAAGAGTCAGTACCGTGCAGCGTGCAATTGAAACGTCTGTACCTTTGTCACTTGAACGTTCTCTGCACATTAGCACAACATGTGCTAGGAAAGAGGAGAGAAAAATATACCAAGAAGGACAAGAGAAAAATCAAACAAAACATTTCAGTGGTGGTGGACAAAACACAAAAACAAAATCTCTTCTGCCACAAGCAGCAGCTTCAAAGCTGCAGGAAGGGCAAAACTAATTATTCAAATCAATTCATAACGCCTCCTACAATCAAATCCCTCACAAAGTAAACAGCCTGTGTAGTCAAGTGAACTACATGCCTGTCAAGTGATGCCAGACATTAGGAACATCTGCTTACGCGTTTAGAGATTCATTTAGAGAAGTCCTACATATTCACTTTACATACTGAGATGTCTCATTTTCAAGAGCAGTCACTTGTCTCGGTACGTGTCAAGATTGTTCTAGTACTCTGATCATCATCTCCATCATGGCACATTGTCCTTAAATATGCTGGTTCTTACCTTGCATATAAACCATAATGGATTCCTGTATTGACTGCAAAAGGATTATATAATTTTATATAGCCTAGTACTGGTTTTCCTGTATTGAGTCAGAGATTGGACTAGACCCTGAATGACCCTTCCAAGTCTCTGATTCATCTTTGGCTGTTCGCATTTTTGAATGAGGAATAGCAAGCTCAGGGTAGCCTTTGTTACCTGTATCTTTTGGAGAATATAGCTCTGCAGGTCTTGGTGTTTTTGTCAAATGATCTTTATTAGCAGCTGAAGGATGCAAACATACATGGACTTTGCTTCAGTGAGCTCTGTTGAACTCAGTGAAGTTATTGTGTAAGTCGATTTGCACAGAAATGCACTAGAAGAGAGGTGTTCTACTTCCACATTCTGCATTGATACTTCAGATTGACTTTTTTAAAAATTAAGAGCACAGTAAAGATGACTTGTGAGCTGTTAGCAGAACTTCTCCATCTCAGAGTATCCTAAGCTCGGCTGGGCTGCTGCTAGCAATCCATGAGGAGCCATGGAGACAACTTTGACAGGTAGAGACACATGTCAATTCGTTGCTCAACTTAGGTACTTGTCACAATGGCTGGGCATGCCACGCTGGGGTAGGAAGGGAAATTTACTTCCCTGGTTTTGCACTGTTGGAAAAATGTGCCAGCCGCTAGGGTTTCTCCTTTGCACTTTCAAAGCCACAGACCTTTTCTTGCAAAGCATTCCTTATTGACTAAAGCATGCAAATGCCCAGAATGAATCAGATTTTTTTTAAAAAAATGCATATACATGGAGAAATGTGCACAAAAATGCATGGCCATGCAGACTTTTAAAAATCCTCAAAGTTTTCGGCAAACCAAACTTAAAATTGGGGAAAAAAATCACCCTCATACCATTCACAGCAAAGAATGAACCAAAAGTGCTGGTGCAAAACGTCTGTCTGTTTTTGAACGTAAGAACACCTTTTATTGAGCAGATATTCATATTTATTCGTTTGTTTATTATTTTTGTATGTCACCGTTTTCCTTCAAGGAACTCAAGGCAGCTTACATAATTTTCTCCTCCTTTCAGTGCCCTCACAACAACTCTGTAAGGTAGGTTATGGTTATGATCTTGGTTAATAAAAATCTTTCCTTTTTTTCCCTTTTTTCAATTTCCCTTTCCCTTTTCCTTTTTTTTTTTTTTTTTTGCAAGGGTGTTATTTGCTATGTTGGCACTTAAAAAGAAATGACAAGTAGCCGAGTAAATGTAACAGAAAAAACAGTTTGTTGGTTTATTTATTTATTTAAAACATTTCTATGCCGCCCCATCGCAACAAAGCCTCGAGGCAGCTCACAGTTGCAAATCTTGTTCATGACATGCCTGTGCAACCTAAGGAGCTCACACAAATTCTTCGCGGGGTAACAAGTGGCAATTTATGAGGTTGGATTAAGCACTGTGACTGAACACACCATGACAGCATGGCCACTCTTAAATAGGCAAAGACACAAAACACACAATATGCCAAATGACAACAGCAGGAGGAAGAGCCCCCTTCCCATAGGGATTCACCACACAGAAATGTGAAACCATGAAAAATTTCTTAGGGAAATACTTATGCATCTCATGTTACTAGTTCAGATTTCCCTTGCAACAAATTGAAGTACTTTAGCAAATGTGAAATTGTGACTATGCACCATGCTGTTTTTGAAGATCCATTATTGCTTGTTCCTAATGCACTTCCTCTATTTTCTTCTATGACAGACTGTTAAAATGGCTTTAAATGTAGTTTTATTTTATTGTCCTTCTTATTCTATTATTTTCCATATGAAATGCTCGAGAGAAGGAATTAAGTGGTGCACCACACCATTTCATGCATTCCCTGCAGTTAAGTTCCATGCAGAGTCATGCTTACTCACAAGACAGTGTAACTGGGGTAGCTGCCTAAAGCGTTGAATGTGGCAGTTTTATACAAACTTATTAATGTGCAGTTGGTGTGTGACAAGAGAATACAGGGTTGGGGGAGATGGCAGCCCTCCAAGAGAGCACCCTGGGGAAATAATCCCTCTCAACTTCAGAGCTTCCCAGCAAGCACTCCTGCCTACATGTGGAAGAGTAGCGTGCCTCTACCAAGACCATTCAGTAGGTGGCATTTCTGCAGCCCAGACCCATGTGATCTTGCTAGCCAATAGCCAGCCCAGAAACACCAACCCATTGTCTCTCTCACCAGAACAGAATGCTTGTTTCTTCCAGTCACTCTTTTTGACATCCTCTTGGCCAGAACGATTCATGATTTAATTTTCACTTCATGAAACTTTGACTGATTTCAGAGGATTCAACAACCCATGATGGTTTTTCATCTTTGGCTGTTGTGTCATGCAGTGTTTCTGGGGAAGCAGACTTCCTGGAGTATCTTGGACCAGGTTCAAGAATATGGGGGGAGGTGGTGGTGGGAGTCAGTGGAATGAGGCTTCGGCAAGGGGCGGCATAGAAATGTTCTAATAATAATAATAATGATCAAGGCAAAGAGGGTTGGAGAAGGACAAGGAGAGAGAAGGCATCACATGGGCATACAAAAGCGACAGCCTCCATGCCTATTGTTAAAGACTGGAAGACACTTTACTGAGTGATGGGAAAAAGACAACACTGGCTACAGGCATGGTTGGAGGGACAGGGAAAAACATGAGCACACTCATGATCTCTGTGGGGATGAATATGTAGAAAAGCAATATGGATGTGTTTGTGGTTCTTGAACAAAGTCAACCGTCAGTTCCTGAGTGAGGAAAATGGGGAGAGAAGATGGTGTGGGTGGATTGCTTCCCCATGGAGAAGAATCACAGCTGAAAGTGGTGATTTCAGTGGGAACCTCCATTCATTAGAAGGCAGATTTGACTGAAGAACCTGGGAAAGAAAAGAAAAGGAAGGGGTGGCACAGAACATACCCTGGGAACTTTGGGGAGCAATTAAACCTATTCCTTTTACACTGCAAAGGAAGTGCAGCATCCCTGCTCAGCTTGCAACATTGTTTCAATTCTGTTTCCTGGCCAGGCGGATCATTTGCATAGCTTGGGGCTGTTTTTCCTTTCCCCCAGAGAAGGAACTACAGTGGAAAAACCCTGCAGATGGGTGGGGAGAGAGGACAGGTGAGGCTCTCCATATTGTAACATACAAAACTTATCATTTTTATTAGGGCAACTCCAACACTACCTTCCATTTTGATGTGAAGTGCGTTCCTATACATGTATATTCAGAAACAACGTTGTTGTCAAAAATCAAAAATTAACTTTTTCCTTGGTAAAATCTATTATCTTCACAATATCTATCTGTATCCTAAGCCTGGATGGCTACCTAATGAACCTTTGAATTTTTGTGTTCAACCTGGGCATGTTCTGTATAGTGAAACAGCTATACTGCCATTTCTGCCTATGTTGGTTAGTTTAAACCAGGGGCCGGCAACCTTTAACACTCAAAGAGCCATTTGGACCCATTTCCCACAGAAAAGAAAACACCGGGAGCCACAAAACCCTTTTGAAATCTAAAATGAAGATAGCACTGCATATATCATTTTTTACCTTTATGCTATGTATAAAAAAACTATAGTGTTTTGCATTTATGAAATCGATGAACTGCTACAGAGAAAACAAATTTTTATTTCTGCATGCAACAAAAACATTTTGAACTCTGAAAAAAAAGACGCTGGGTTGAAGGTTACTTTCAAATGAAATACTCAATGTCTATTTGAGTCCTCCTCGTATTTATGAAATAAAAAGCCGAACTTAAATTATCCACCTGCAGCAAACCAAACATGCCGTCTGCTTCTGTGTGCCCTCATCCTTTTATCATGTGTACTGGAGGATGCAGTCAGCTGTCAACCTGAATAAAGATGGACTAATTGATACTTTCATACAGTAAGTAGAGTTTCTGCAATGCAACAAATATAAATAATAGTCTGGTGAAATATTGGTAAAACATCATTCTCCCAATGTAATAATGTTGCTGGAATTTTTATAAGAATCTTCTTAAAACAAGGAAGTAGATCTATATCTTCATTATGATTTAGCTGCAGCTCTTGTTCAGTCACTAAAAACTGTTATTTTTAATCTTACATTATAAAATAGTAGGACGCCTTTCATATATTTTGAATAGGAGAACAGCTTCCTGCAGAGTCAAGGTTAGTGCTAAAGGGCTACATGCATTAAACAGCAAACCCCACAAGTTAGTCAGCAGTAAAAGCAATGAATCTACCCACGTACCATTAAACGTTTGGTTTTCTTCAGAAACTTTTCTTCAGTTTATCCATGGTTGGCCTGGGTGGGGGGGAGGAAGCTCAGTAAATCGGCATGGGCCAGAGATATAGGTGTGTTTAGTGACTGATTAGCATATAAACAGTCAAGTGATGTGAATTGTGACAGGTCCCAAGCACAGCTTTTAACCTTCAGATGAAGGAGATTACATTTGGACAAAGAGAATCTTTTCAGCAGCATTTCATGTAACATGAGAGCCTGCAGGAAGCTTGTCCCACTCTTTCCCTGCGCAATAGCAGAGGAATGTAGCGATTTACTTAACCAGCTAGCGCAGCCTTCCTGAGTGGAGCTTCAGTCGCAGATCAGCGGCTGTGCCAACGTGTTTTGAGTAACGGAGCCGCAGCAGAGGGATTCAAGAGCCATGTGCGGCTCTGGAGCCGTGGGTTGCCAACCCCTGGTTTAAACCTTTACTTTCTGAAGAAATTAAGGAAATGCAAATATTCTGTTTCCAATGCCATTTATCATGAAATGGCCATCTTACACCTGAGTCAATGTTTTCCAAGCCAATCAGTGTAAAGATTTAAATTTGAAGTCTTTCATCAAACTAATTATACAGTACCAAAGAAATAGGTATGTGGGTTCATTCCTTGTTCATTTTTTCTTTATTGCTTGTGACTTGGTTTATCCTTATTTATTTATTTAAAACTTTCTAGATCATTCTGTACTGTAGTCCTGAGATGGTTAACAATAAGACAAAACAGAATGAAACACAGCATCCTAGTCAAATTCTTAACCAATAAAAACCACCTTAAAACAGTCAAACCTTAAAACATGGGACAAATAAAAAGGTTTAGTATCCATATATTCTTCAGGAGCCAGTATTCTGTATTATTGGATGTATCCCCTTTTAAAAATGGTTTAAACATTTACTTTAGAGGGGAAAGTGGAAAAGAAACCAAAGAGGAGCTGGGAGGTGTGGGGAAGCTGTAGTCCAGGGCGGTGAATGTGTGAGGGGGTCTGGTGCCTCTTCCATCGTTTCTGCTTGAACTGCAGCTGCTCAGGACACAGCTAAGTCTGCAGCCCCACACCCTTTTTAGAGCAGATAGTAGGGTGTGTGAGAAGAGCTGACAGGAGAAGGAGATGTGATATAGGGATGAATGGTGTCGTGCAACACTGCAGGTCCCAAGATGTCACGCACCTGCAACTATTAGCATGTGCTCCAATGAGAACTTGAAATCATGGACGACGTATCAGAGGTGGGCTTGAGATCTTATGAATGAAATGAAGTTTATGTTGGGATGTATTTATCAACAACTGCTTAGAAGTAAACTTTACTGTATTCCAGGAAAGTGTCTCTTGCAGTCTGAATCAGCATATTTTAGGAGAGCTGATAAATTCAACTCCAGCAGAGGATTAAAAGGCAAAGGAAGTAATGACTGAATAGTACTTATGCACATAATTCCTAGTTCTCCAAAGACGTAGATGAAAAGTATAGTTTTCTGCCATGATGAGCAGACATTTCATTCTCATGCATTCTTATGCATGTTATTCAGGCAACAATAGGCCTCGTACCTGAGCTACACAAGGTCCATAGCTTCATCCTTGAATCATTGTTATCCTGCCAATGTTTTTGCTATTACGACTTGCCATAAATTGCTTCTTTGAAGCACCAATGTTATATTGTTCCTGGGTAATTTGTGTATTCATTGAATTTCTCACTGCCCGCATATATGCAAAGCCCCCTTTACCTCCAGCTCAAATATTTGTTTTCCTCCAGTAATTTCTTTTGTAGAATCACTCATTATTCTAAGACCTCTCTCAAAAGAATCTCCCTTTTGAATGTTACTCTGCCAAGCCCTTCTTGTTACCCGCTTTCTCCTGGTATACTGAATTCTGGAGTGGTTGCTTTGCTCCAAAAACACACTAAATAGTTCAATCTTTTGTACTATTTTTCTAGTCAACTGTTTGCATATCAAGATCTCAACTGAGTAATTTACTTACATAAAGAATGCTCTTGAAATTGTGTCCTTCGCAATAAAATTAAAATGAATACTGAGAATAGCTAGGGATGGACAAATCCCTCCAGTTGGACCTTGCACAGGATCTTGTCTGTGTACCATCAAGGCTTTGTGTCACCTTTTCTTTTTCATACAGAAATGTACACATATTCAAGCACTTGTTGACTAAAGTATATTTGTGAGCATTCTGGAAATGTACAGATTTTTCTTTGACCAACAATTTGTGCACATTGCCCAATGATGTGTTGTTGTTAGGCAGAATGTTTTGCAAGCACAGAAATGTACAGATTTCCAACCACAAATTATATTCAGGACTATGTTACCAACATAATATTCCTAATGGTTAAGCACAAGAGAAACTTCAGACAACTAAAGTCCAGTACTGAAGTTATGATAGCTTGCGTGTACTCTACGAGTATGGGCAGTACAAACTATAAGTGTGAAAATACTTGCATAAGAAGTTGAGTGCTGCTTGCTGTTGAAGAGTCAGGAGCTTAGCTGAAGGAGTATTGATAGATGTGGCAATCTAAACCATTGACAACCTCAGTGCAGTATCAGAGTTCAGTTCACAGTTGTTCATGTCAAAAGGCAAAGCTTAGATGGCTAGCTCTGTTTTTTTGACTGTGCTGATGTCAAGGGCCACAAAGAGGTTCTGCTAACCTGCAGTCTTATGCCTAAGGAACGTGCCATGATGTTCAGCTCAAATAATACCAGACTGTTATTTAACAAGCCTTAAATGTCAAAGAAATTGTCATAGTAACTACTAAAATTTTAGGAGTTAAATCACTACATAATCAAATCAGTATGTAATGGCCTTTGCAGTGGACCAGTACACATTTAATAATGTTGAGGTAAATAAACCACAGATAATTGTAACATTATAACTGTATATATATTATACAATACAGAAAAATATAACTGTATAATATATAATTGTAACGTATCTCCTATATAGGATAACATTCAGATATCCTAGCCATAAAGGAAACAAGTCCTATTATGCTTTCATTTGTAATTAACATTTCCAGTGCTTCCATGTTCTTTCTGTATCTCCTGTTTTTTGTTTCATCAAATGTTTTTCTATATCCACAGATTCATTCATTCAACCTCCCTTGTTGCTGTTGCTAGTCACAAAGTCGTGTCCGACCCATCACGACCCCATGGACAACATTCCTCCAGGCCTTCCTGTCCTCTACCATCCCTCAGAGTCCACTTACACATTACCTATTAGAATTGTTCAGTATGGATTCCTTCCTTTCCTTTTGCTTCACTCTGTAGTTACTTAAGTTTCCCACTCTGCAGTTTGTCTGAGTTTGTTGTCATCTGTTCTGTCCGTAAACATTCAGAGATTGATAGATGCATTATCTGCTGTGTACATTAACCTACCTACGTCAAAATGGTACCCATAGTACCGATATATCATTGCTTTGGTATATAAAATTCCTTTCCTCCTCCTCCTCTAGGAATACTAACAATGATTTCATTCAGTTCACATTTTGGAATTAACTATTTTTTATTATTTATTTAAAAGTTTTTGTATGCCATCCCCTTGCTATATAGCCTCGGGACGGCTCACAGAACATTTACAAATTTAAATGTATATTGGATATTTACTGATCATTCTTGTGGAAAACATGATCTTAAATTAACAACGGTTCATTATACAATTTATATTTGGCAGAATATAGCTGTGTTTCTCTTAAAACTAACTGCAGTCCTGCACACAATTGGTCTGTTCTGTCCCACTGACTTTAGCAAACAAGTCGACCTGGGAAGAGGATTGCAGCTTGTTTTCCTAGCAGACATCAAGACTAGTCTGATTCTCATTTCCTAGAATAATATGCAGATTAGAACACAGTTATCTTCAGATTGCATATTTCTCCAAACCCAGACAGAAGCAATTACTATGTCTTTTCAACTGATTTTAGGAAATTTCCTTCTCCTTTAGTCCATAGCAACAGAGTTCATGAGCTCTAGAAGTCTTCCCTGCTTTCCAGTCAGGGATTTTCTGGGAGGGGGCTATAGGGGTCTCTAGGGAAAGGATGTGGGGAGATAAATTGCATGAGCTTCCTTCTTCCTATGCTACCCATGGATATAACTCACATGTTTTCCACTTTTTGAAGTATCCAAGCAAACAGAACATCCCTCAGGATCATAGAATCTAGATACTAGCTGATGTTCTTTAAGAACTTTCTGTTCAGAACTGTCTTAGTTAGGTCAGCTGACATGACTTGTAAGTCATCTTGATTTTACTCTTCTTTTACCTCCAAGGAACTGTATGGGGAGATATCAAAGTGAAATCTGTAACAACACTCAATATTCTTCATTTTGTGTAGCAGCTCTGCTTATAAAAGATCCTCTGAAGTCTCATAAATGTGTAATTAAAAAAAAAAAAACCTACAGTGTGTCCATCCAGTAAAAGTTATCTTCTTTTCTTACACTAGTCCTCCAACTCTACAAATTGCTACCTGAGAATTTCTTTTATTCATCTAATAGATTGGATCCAGATACCCACCTGCAGAAGGAATCTAATGGAAACAGATGTTCCCACCGTTCCTCTCTGAATAGCTCTCTGGAAAAAGCTTCCCTGAGAATTGGAGGGCTGGCTGCCTTGTGGTGTGCTGAGAGAAAAGCGGGAAATGGAAGAAACTTGGATAGAGGCCTGAGACACCTTCTGGGGTACCTTCTGCTCCATTTGCAGATACCTCTCCCCAGTCATCCCCTTCTGTTCCTTGTGGCACATCCCACTTGATAACTCTGGAATAACTGGGAATTTTGGGAGAGCTATGAGAAGGCTTGTAGGGGTACAAATCAGGAAAATCAGCTTCAGCTCTCCTTCCATTGAGGAGTATCTGGATCCAACCCTATCTGATATATAAATACAGATGCAGAAAATGTTAGGCAACAATGCCTAGACCCTAATGTGTAGTCTATTTTTGAACAGTAGAGAAAATTCATTTATCCTCCTTGCGTATAGATGCCTGTGGAAAGATTTGTTGAAAGGTTTAAAACACCTTGTTTTATCCCCCCACCTTATTTAAGATGCACACAGTAATATGGAGGTCATACAAACCCAAGCCAGAAACAATTACTGGCTGCATATTTTTGATGAGTTTTTGACAAAGAACAGCACAAGGCTAATGCTTCCATCTAACTGTGGAGAGATAATGAATAAGCCTTGATAACACACATCTCCCATTAATGGGCAAATCATTTTAGAAACTCTTGCACAGGTTGCATTTAGATGTTTATGTGCCAGTATCTATTATTTTTATCTTTTATTCATGTCAATTACATACTGTACAAATACCTGAAGTATTTTTCTGGTCTTCTCCTCTGCCATTGTTTTAGTGAAAAAATATCTTTCTTATGATCCTTTCATCCAGTCCATTAAAATGCATTGAAATTTTTTCATTGTGTTCAGTTCTGCTGCTAGTGATGCATCTTGTGAACAATGTTTACATATTTTTGCTACTAAAGTTGTTGACAAAGACTGGGTGATCTGTGTGTTAATTTGCAAACTGTCCTCCAGTCCACTGGTGTATTTGTGTCACTTAAAAATCAACCAAAGCAATCTGAGTATAGCTTGGACACTGATGCAAGCAGATAATTAGAATATCAGAAAAGTGTAGATCAGATTTAAAGAAAATTGAAAGTGCAGTGCACAAAGGCAGTTTAGTCTATATTGCTTCTCCCTGAAATCACAGGGGAATTTTCTCTTTGAGTAACTCCACACAGGGCTTCAGAGGAAAAAGGGAATATTGTGGACATCTTTCTGACCCAGGTGACTTGCAAATCCAAACAGATGACAGTGTTTAGGATGAAATGAACAGGTTATTCTGCAGTTTGCTTGTGGAAAATTAGCCATAAGTCTCATAATTATGCCTGAGCTGGCTTTTTATGAATAATATGTTTTCAGATGCTATTAGGAATAAATCTGATGTTCCCCATATTCTTTTAAAAACAATTATTGTTATTAATCATGATGGATGACTGGGGGCTACCACTGAGATGGGCTTTCTTCTTGATGTTTATTTCTTGCCCTCCCTTGGAGCTGGCAGTCAGAGGAAGGCCCCAGATGCAGATCATAGAAACGGAGGTTGGGAGAGACATTCTATCATGTGTTGTGGTCCCAAGCCATGCAGGGCTTTGTGGGTTAAAACCAGCAGCTTGACTTGGCCTCAGAATCATATTGGCAGCCAATGCAAGAAGGCCAGAATTGGTGTTACATGTACAGACCTTCTGGACCCTAATCTGACTGCTGCATTTTGCTTAAGCTGCAGTTTCTGAACTGTCTTCAAGGGCAGTCTCACACTGATCTCATTGAGTAATATAATTTAGGGATCACCAGAGCATAAATTACTGAAACAAGGTTATCCCTGTCTGGATAGGGGTGTAGCTGGGCCACCAGCAGAAGCTGAGCCTCAAGTGACATAAAAGCATCAAGGAGATAGCCCGTGCTCTGAACCTGCTTTTTCAGGGGAAGTGCAACCCCATCCAGGACAGGTTGAATCCCTCCATCCAGTCAGAAGAACCAGTGATTCACAGCATTTCAGTCTGGTCTGGACTGAGCTTCAGTTTATTAGCCCTCATTTCAGTCCATTGTTGCAGCCAGGCATTAGTTTAGCACAGCCGTAGTCTTACCTGATGAGGATGGAAACGAGAAATAAAGCCACAAATAAAGCAGTCCAAAATTTCTGATGGTCCTGATGAGGAGTTTCATGTAAATAGCTGTATTTAAGATCATCTCAAGTAGATGTTAAATAGTTAAATAGACAAGCCCTGAGGAAACCCATGCTGGAAAATCGATAGGTCCAAGCAATACTTCCCAAGTACCACCATTTGGAGCTGGCCATCTAAGGAGTGGACCCGGTACAAATCAGCACAGCCCATTCCCGGCTCGGACAGGATACCATGGCTGGGGTACTGAATGCCACTGAGAGATCCAGAGTTGGCACTCCCCAGTGTAGGCCATCATACAGGGTGACAGCTGTCTCTGTGCCCAAACCTGGCTTGAACCCTGACTGAATAGATCCAAATAATCAATTTCATCCAAGAGTGCCTGGAGCTAGACTTGCCCAGAAAGGGAACATGTGCTAACAGTCTGAAGTTACTAGTACCGTCTGGGTCCAGCAAGGGCTATTTCTTACCACTTCTCCTTTCAGCAAGCATGGAAGCACTCATTTTTGTAAGGAGGCATTTATCACTTCCCTGGCTCAGGTGACTGTTCCCTCTCTGCTGCTCTTGGTTAGCCAAGAGTGGCAAGGGTCCAGAAAAGACGTGGGTACCTGTGTTCCAATGGGAAAGCTCAAGGAACCAGGCCTCAGGTTGGGTGTCAGCAAGTACTTCCTGGTGGTTAGGACCCCTAGGATATGGAATGGGCTTCCAAAGGAGGTGGTTGAGGCATCCTCAGTGACATAGCTTAGACATAGCTAAGTTTAGAATCAGTGTAATAGGAAAATGGTATTAGGAAAATGTTTTGGTTAACTTGTTCGTTTGGCTGCTGGAGGTTGAATCTACACAGCTTCTGAAACATTCAGAGGGCATTTTCAGCCATTATACAGATGGTAGAAAATCTGTGTTTGTCTCCAAGTTTACTCTCAAGAAAAAAAAAGTAACTAACCCATCTGTTAGGTTAGTGTTCTTGAATGATACACCTGCTCAGTGTATTTCACATTTGAATTTTTAGGAGATGTTTTAGCTATCATAGTTGTACTCCTAAATGCAGTATGTGAAGAGTGTCTGCAATAGCATACAGACTAAGAATAGTGAAATATAGGATTACGCTTTTGTTTAGCTTTTCTATAGTGTCCTACACAGATTCTCTGTACTTGAATGAGTGAACTCAATTACCTTCTGCCAGTTGATCAAGACAGAATATGGGATTTACTGGCACATTACAAAAACAATTTTTTAACCTCAAGTGGTAGACACCACTTTCTGGAGAGCAGAGTTCTGATCTAATATCCCTCAGTGTTTGTTTGTGATTTATTTAGTAATACTATCTGTTCTTTGTAATATATGGCCTTGTTACACATCATTATTTACTAGAAATGCCCTGCAATTCACTCCAAGTTCCAGTTTCTTGAATGCTACTTGAATTAAAGTACTAAAGCTTTGTGCTTACCAGATTTATTGAACATGTCTACACTGCAATGAGGGTTTGGCTGATCTCCCAAAGTCCTAACCCAGAATGCATTGGGTCAGCCTCAACACCCACTGATGGATTTCTTCTGAGCAACTCATTCTTCACTTGTTCCAAGTGCGGGTGATTCCAAGTTGGGATGATTAATATTATATTTAAAGCTTGATAGCATTCTCCTCTGCAAAATAACTAATTAGAGCACAATAAATTATATAAGATTTTTCCCTTTCTTCTATGAATTAATCCTTTCCCTTGTTTTTTGTGTCTTCTTCCTGATTGGTATGTGGTATCTGTTATTGCATTGCTTAGGAATATGTTGAAAAAAATGAAACAGAAAAAGCAAATAAAAAGTGACCCAGAAACTATAGTTGTCACCATAATTACAATAGCATTCTTATTTAATTTTTTTTAAATGTCTGGTTTTGACTAAGACAACTAAGACTTATTAGGAGCAGCAAGACAAACCAGGCAACTATGTGTCTTGAAAGAAAACAGCCCACCTTCTTTTTTGCTGCACTGCATCATAATTGAGGGGGATGGTGTAAATTGGTGTCCCGCAACAGCAAGGGGTTGGACCTGATGGCCTTCTTGGCCCCATCTCTCTACTGGTCGATGATTCTATGAAATGTTAGCTAATAACATCTACTAGCATTATGGTAGCAAAAACAGCATTTTGAGGAACAATAATGTGCCTGTTTAGCAGCCATGCTGGCTGGGAAAAGCTGGGAATTTTAGAGCTTATTTCTGTTTAAGCAGGCATAGGATTGTGCCCTGCATGAAGAACAGTTTTTGTGCTCCTCCAAGCTCAGTCAATAAAACTAAAGCTGTTTGTGAACTGTCTGGAGCAGACGACTGATCTGTTTTAGTGGTGTCCAGTAGTTCCGGTGGGCCTCCAAAGTTCATCAGCAGACTGCTAGAAATCCTTCTGTTTCCTCGTGGCCTTCCCAATGCTGTTGTTTTGGCAATATTACTTCCAGTCATATATTGTGCTGCAAGAATTCAACTGACTTTACTCTGATGGCTTGACTCAAGAATCCATTTTATTCAAGAAGGTATAACCTGGAAGCTGCCAGGAATAATGCCATGCTCTAAGCTAGAGCCTCAAGCTCCAACCCTAGCCAAGACTAGGCCAAGGATCCATGGCAAGCATGTGCTCCCCCTTTGAATAAATCAAAGAAAGGCTGTTCCCTGCATTTGAAGAAAACGTATGACACCTGCCTGATAGCCATGTTGCTACCTGGTTGACAAGGATACTTTAAAACATGCCAGTCAAAATGCCTTGGTAGAGAAAATGCCTGATGCTGAAACATCCCCCCCATGCCTGTCCCGTCCTTCCCCCCCCCCCACCCCGTGACACACAGGTCAGGCACTATCTAATATCCTTAATGGCAGCTTGTTGTTTTGAATATTGTGCCATGCTGCTCTCTGTGGCACCTTGAATGAGCAATTGACCAAGAAGCAGTGAACCTTCTATTCAATGGCCAGAATCAAATCATTGCTTCTGGCCTGGCCTGTCAGCCATCAAGTGTTTCCTCTGACATCTGGGCAGCTGCTGTCATCAGTTCTGCTTGCACGTCTTTCCCATTGCTTCATCTCCTCTTGGGGAATGCACCCAGGGATTTCCGGTTGATTAGTCATGTTGTTTCCCACAATGCTTTCCTAGCATGATTCTGTGCCTCTCTGTGTGTTTACAGGGCTGGCCAGCTGCATTTGCTATTATTGTGCTGGGCTGTTTGTTATGTGATTGGTGTGCGGGGCTTTGAGTGGTCGTTGTGGGCATGAGTTGTGAGCAGGTGTTGAAAGAAAGCAGGGAGTGTTGGTGTGGTAAAGATATGCTTGGAAAACTCCAACAGAGGGACCCTGTCCCAGTGACTCGGAGCAGAAGAAGATATGACATGAAGAGAAAGTCAGGATTGGTGACAGATACTTACCCACTGTTGTTCTTCTGTCCCCCTCTCCTAGTTGTCGTGTACCCGCTTGCTCATCCACTGAGCCCTCCTCTTTCTTGCAGGGCTGCTATTTAATGCCAGGGCAGTCCGCAATAAGAGCCCAGTCATTCATGATTTAATCATGCATGGGAAGGCCATTCTGGTATGTATTACTGAGATATAAGTGGATGAGCTGGATGGGGCTTAAGGATGTCCCCTGCTTAAGGAGAATGTGATGCAAGTAAGGAGCGCACCTTGATGAATGAATAGGATCTCATCCTGTCCCTAATGTGCAACACATGAATTCACTGGAAACAGTTATTGGAGGATTTGGAGCCAAATATGATCAGTATGTTGACAATGCTCAGCTCTATCTCTCAGGGACTTTTGAATCAGGTGAGTCTGTCCTGAATCAATGCCCAGATCAAGTGATGAACTAGATCAATAAACTGACAAGGAAGACGCCCAGAGGATGAGTAGTTTCTGTCTGTCCTGGATGGGGTAGCAGTCCCTTTGAAAGATCGGGTTCATAGTCTGTGTCAGGACATGCAAAATGATGCAACTCCTTTGGCAGTCTCATAGAGAAGCCGCTTGATCTACCTTGTAAATACTTGCAGGATTGGCATCAGATATGTAGATACTTGCAGGATTGGGACAATACAATCACACAGAGCCATAGGAGACTCTACAAATGCTTCTTAATGCTCCATGGCTTTGCCAAAGTAATATGAGATTTTGAAGTAGTTGTTTTGTGTTTGTTTTTCATTGGCTGTGAATTGCTGCAATGTCTTCTTTTGTGTTTCTCACCTGTTCCTGACTCTGCATTTGTCCCTGGCCCTGCTATGTCATGCCAGCTTCTCCATCCACTTCCATCACTCCTGATCTTGGTGTTCCAGTTGAAGACACCTGCTGTTTATGTCCCAGAGCAGAGAGTCTGGGAGTATTCTAAATCCATCACTGTTTCTGCAGACCACAAAGCCATGGCAGATCAGAGTTCTCTTTACCAACTTTGGCCATTTGGCCTTATCTCCAGGACAGGAACATTTTGACCACAGTTATCCAGGCATTAATAACCTGAACACTAGTTTACTGCAATGCACTACAGTAATGCTTCTCTGAAGCTGGAACTAGTACAAAATTGAGAAAATCCACTGAAGGAACGGCTCTGGCTATTTATTTGCTCCTGGGCTACATTTAGCATTTTACTAATAGTCTCTAAACAACTTGACACCAGGATACCTGTGGGAGTACCTTCTCCCTTATCAATCAGTCTGGTCGCTGAGGTCATCATAAGGTATGTTCCTGGTGGTCCCACATGAACCTTTGGCCATGATTGCAGTCCACCAGAGAGCAGCAGCCTTCAGTACGGCAGACCCATTTCTTTGGAATTCTCTGCCTCTGGAGGTCAGGAAGACCAGTGCTGTTCATGCTCTGTCCTGAAAAAATATTTTGCAAAGCCGCCCTTGATTGACCAGCATTTTTTAATGGCTTCCTGTTTTTAGAACTTTTTTAATATGGTGTTTTATCCTTTCTCTCACTTTGTACTGCTATTTGTTTATACCTGATTGATTGATCCATTTGCCTTGTATACCCAAAAGGAAAGCTTTATACCTTGGTAAAACATCCCATTGAGTCCAAAGCTGGATTCCACAAATACTGTAGCCTGAGAGCTCCAGGTACCTGCTAGGAACCATGACCTATGAGTAGTTGGTGGTGAGTCTCAATGGGTGAACTGGTCCCACAGGAAGCCTAGAACTGTGAGGTCTCTATTGCAGGGTGGCCAAGCCTAAGCCAAAATACCCAGCATGCCACCATAGTGCAGCTGAAAGTTCTTACTGTCAGTCACTAAGCCTTAGCAGAGGTATTTCCAGTGCATAGAAGAGGGGGAAACTGCACATAAGCCATGGATTCAGCAAACGATCAGTTCCTAGGAAAAAGGAGGTTAGGCCAAGAGAGGAGACATGGCCCTTTAGTGATTCCAAATAAGCTGGATTTGGTCCCTGGCTCTGAGGCTATGTATCCCTGTCATATAGCTTTCTAGACTCCTGATTAGTTATTTCTGTGGCCCACACTGCCCTCCTCATTTGATAATCCCTGGGTTTTGTAAATATTGCCTTTCTGCATCTCCTTAGTTAGGCCTAGTAGAACTCGTACATGTACAAGGATTGGTTTACTAGCCAACTGTCTCATCTGTAATACTAGCCATTTACAAGGACTGGCATACCTGTCACTTTTCCCATCTGCAATAAATGCACATATGTGTGTGTTTGAGAATAGTTTGGACTATTAGGCTTTCAGCTAATTTCCTCATTAGCGATTCCCCGTTTCAGTAATTGCATAGGGCATACGCCAGCTGTGGGAGCACCACCGCTTTCGTTAAAGGCCTCCTTCAACCCAGATTGGTCATTATATATGCCCAGATAGGTATGCCCTGCTGTGCCAGGTGTCAGCACAATGAGCCATAAGAGTTACCATTAGCTCCGTTTTGCACTGGCTCGGCGGGGGATATTCTGCAAAAGTAGGTCCTGAAAGTGAAACCAGCATCTTTGCTCTGCTCACACCAATCCCGAAGCTCTCCATTAGACTGAGAAACATGGTGAACTGCAGGGCTGCTGCCACACAGGAGCTCCTAAATTGTTACATGGATCATTCCTGGCGTAGACAGTAGAGCACTGCAGCAGGAACATGGATTTTGGTGAGAGGACACAAATCTGTGCTTTTCCCTTGATTTCTCATTTAGAAGCAGATTCCATCCACTGCTGAGCTACAGATTCAGCACATGTGCAACCCCAAATAATGCTGTTTATTGAAAGCCTTGCCACAAATGCACTTGTGCACACACAGCACAGGCACATGTGCACACACAGAGAGAAAAAGAAGGGTGAAATGCTTGATTTGGATTTTGCAAAGTATCTACCCAACCATTATCACAGGATCTTTTATCGCACTGAAACATACTTCTGGCTGGTGGGACAAATCCACGTAGTGGCTGAGTGAGGGCGCAAACCCTTTTCATGTACGAGTACTGACAAGGCTAGAGCAACCTGAGAAAGTGAAACTTTGGCCAGGAAAATGGCGCAAGTGAAAAACCGACTGTATCCTCATACCTGCTGCCCCGTCTCACCCTTCCGCACATGTACAGGACCGCCATTCAGACTTTCAGATGCCAGGAGGTTCGGCTGTGGCTCTCCTGCGAATGTGCAGTTTGGTCCTGACTTAGCCAGTTCGGTCCTTCACTGTGTCCATCAATTGTGCCTAGGTTATTGTAGCCATAGGAATATGAGAGACACACAGCAGCTTGTCATGAACAAAGAACGTTCATAAAACATACTGGATCAGACCAAAAGCCCACCGAGAACAGCATTCGGTTCACACAGTGGCCAGTCAGCTGCCCTGGAACCCCAGTGATGGGAAAGAAGTGTGCCACCATCTTCCCATCCACGTTACCCAGCAACTGGTGTGCGCAGGCACACTGCCTCTTCTGCTGGAAGAAAGACAGAACCCTCAGGATGGATAGCCACTGAGAGCTTTTTCCTCCCTGAATCTGTCTAATCCCCTTTTAATAATCCCCTTTTAATATCTCTAAATTGGGGGCTATCACTACACCCGGTGCACATGAATTCCAGAGTTACACTGCTCACACTGTGAAGAAGTTCTTTTGGTCTATCCTGAATATCCCACCAATGAGCTTCATGGGGTGACCCCAGGAACAACTGCTGTGAGAGAGGAAGAACCAGGCCTAGCTGTGTACGCCTCTACCATGTCTTTGCTTGCTGGTCTTTTTTCTCCCTTAGTTCTTTCTGAGCTTGACGGTCACAGATGTTGCAACAGTCTCTCACAGGGAAGTTGCTGCAGCCCTTCATTATTTTGGCCAATCTTTTCTGCCCCTTTTCCATCTCTACAACATCATTTGTAGGTGTCATGACACAAATTCTGCTAAGGAGAGTACAGCTGACAGCTTTATTTCCCTTTCCGAATCATGCCTTTAAAGTGGAATTCCTCTTTTTCACAGCAGCCACGCATCAATGTTTTCGTCTTGCTGTCCACCGCAACCCCAAGATCTCTTTCTTGGTCAGTCTCTGCTAGCTCAGAACCCATCAGCTTATACTGCAGGTTGGAATTGTTTGTTTCCCCTCCCCACTTCTTCAACTAGAGCATAGCTGTAATTGTCATGAGACACTTCTGCCCCATGCGTGGTTTGGAACTAGTGAGAGGGCTGGATGGGAAATTCACTGGTGAGGGGTTTCTTTTTCTTTTAATCCATCCAATCTGCATCTCCCAAGTCTCTCAGTGGGATCAGGCAAACTAGTGTTCCAAAGTTTGCATTTTAATGCATTTCCTGATGCAGTTGACTTCAAGAAAAGTGCAAAGGAAAATGCATATATTAGGAGAAACTGCACAAAATGGATCTACTTGAGAAAAGTGAGCAAAGATATTTCTGCATTTAAAATACATGTGTGCATTAATAAAATGTACTTAGGCTTGTCTATTTTCCCTTTGGGTTCATTTTTAATTGTGAGATCCTACCAAAATATGACAGAAAAAACCAGGCTTCAATAAACAGAATCTTGGTGAGACTGAAATTGACAGATCCATTCCTACTTCTGAAGCATCATTGTTGCATGGATAATGTTAACATGTAAGCTCAATGCTAAGAGTTCTAGTAGAAAACGTTGCATAAAAAAAGGAGAATAAAATTGTTTTGCAAGCCCAGGTAGAATGAACCCATAAAAACCAAAGAATATGTATCGACTTCCCAACAATGCTGTGATTTTGGTGAAATTCAGTGAAGTGAATGAGTATTTAAAAGATGCGATTAAATGCTGAAAGTGTTCAATGGAAATTCCATATACCAAATGGCGAAATATAATGACTATCTGATCTGTTAAAAGGAAAAACCTTTTAAACTAATCGATCTTTTCCACAACAATTTATGTCAATGGCTTTTAAGATGATCCCATCTTGAATGGGTAGCTGACAAAGAAATATATCAGATAAGGCTTCTGTAGGGATAAATCTGAAGTGTGAGAAGACAGTGCATTTAAGAGGTCTCTCATGTATCTTAAGAAGGTGCTAAGAAATCTCTTGCAGCTCTTACATAAACAGTTCCTTAAGCAACATTTTCTCCTCTGCAGCTACTGGTGCTACAACACCGTGCAGTAAACATTCTCTCTCTCTGCTTTAACTCTTTTTGTTCCAGGAGGGATTTGTGAAGGAAGAGATCATTTATGCCCTTGCTTGTAATAATATTGCAATGTTTTAAAAAAAACATTCAAACTTATTTTTGCATCCTTGCTCCTTTCAAATTATGATGGTTTATAAAATATATGATTTGGAATGCACTCTTCCATCCTTATTTAAATGTTTAAAAAGCCTCTCTATAAAAAAGCACTTTAGGCAGTAATTATGGCATAATGGGATTGTGAAGTATCTGCCTTCTTAAAAGCTAAAGTGCTGGAGGGAAGGTTGGTTTAAGGGTCTTCCTCTCACATTTATGAAACTGGGCATGTTTGAGGAGTTCTTTCGCATCCCCTCCTGTGGTTCTAAAAATTATGATTCTCTCATATTCAGAAAACACTGCCTCATGCCTTATAAGACACACGCACTAAGGCAATTTTTATTAGATGTTTATTGGATGCTTCTATAGCATCCAAACCTTCTACCTTTGGAGAACCCTTTCTGAATAAACCAAGCTACTGAGGAAATTGTGTCTGTGCCAAAAACCTCTTGCATATTGTAAATGCATATTTAGGTGCTCAGCCAGTCCAGGCGAAATACTGGGCAGCCCTATTTGACCTCAATATCCCCCTTTGCAAATTAGACCATACTCACCATCCCTTCTTTCCCTACACATGGCAGGGAAGAGTGGCGTGGGTAGTTGCAGGTGGGTTTTCAGACATGCTTGCCAGTACTACTGATTGTATCATTGAGAAATATGTGATAGGCATTTAAGAAATCCTCACACACTCACCAAACTAAACATCATAGTTCTGGGTTTTGCTTGCCAGAAGAAGAAGGGCCTTTCTGTTGGAAAAAGTGTTCAATTTGCAAAAAGTCCCTCCATTCAGTTCCCTCCCCAACTATAACACTTATCTCATTCAACAGGATCTCTATAGTATTTTAGAGGGCTGTTGTGGGAAGCATGGGGCAGAGAAGTTCGCTTTGATTGGTACTGTTGATCTAACATACAAATCTGGATCCAGTCAAAGCCCAATTCTATAGTGATGCAGTTGTTGATGGCAAATCTGTTGTGTTCATTAAGAAAGTAGGTGGCATCCAATCAATTGCACAAAGACCACTAAACATGTTCCACTCTGACCGTAACATATTCTGTTGTTGGAGATGCAGATGCAGTCCCAGAATCCAGTGTGTGTAGAAGCAGATGTAATTTAAGCAAGCAACTAATAGGGGTGGACATGTATCGATCCATCCTTCAAAGGAGACTGTCTGGTCCTGGAGCAGACTATATTTCAAGCAATCTCTTATAGTATTTTCACAATCAATGGTTTTGACTATCAAACAAAAATTCTGGGCTCATCCATAGATTACTCAGTCACCCCTGTTTTGCATATATATGGACATGATCCAAGCAGCCTTAATTTTCAAGAAGAGGAAAGAGTCAGAACAGAACAGAAATGTGCTCCTGAAAAGCCTTGATGTTCTATGCATGCTGTTTGGCTCCTGGCTAGGAACAGAGCTGAAATTAGGCCAAAAAAATCTATTGAAATGTGAGTGTTACACTGACATAGGCTTTGTCTTCCTGTGCTTTGCAAAGAACATTGCTGTCATCGTACTGAAACATCAGAATAAACTACCATATGTTCAAAAAAGAAAAAGAAAAAAAAGAAAGAAATCCTGAAGATTATTTTGCAAAATACAGAAAAGGGGAGATTTTGGAGCGTCTGTGAAAGCTTCTCTCCCTATTTTAGCCCTTAGACACTGAGCATGCTACAAAACAATAAAACAATGTCTCAGAAACACACATATGAAAGGGAAATGGAAAAGTGTGTGTGTGCGCGCGCGTGCTCACGTGCATGTGTGTGTGTACATCCTATTCAAGGAAGACTCATTCTTAGCAACAGAAGGCAACTGGAAAGTTAAGGTGCTGAACATCCTGTGTTGAACTGAATTGCCAAGAAACAAGATTCCTTTTTTCTCAGGAGAATGGGAACATGATCAGCAGATGATAGACTTAGCGGCATCATTTTCCCCCAGCCATACCTGCATATGTTGCATCAGAGTGTTTTCAAGTTAATCAAGCAACTTGTTCTGCATATATAACTTTAAATTTGACAGAACCAAAATGTGAGCAGAAGCATATATAACAGAGCTTTATATTTGTGACCGTGTTAAAAACAAAAACAGAAGGCAGCAACAGTGTGTACGAGAAGTTAACACTGAAGCAATGCTTGTTTTTTGAGATAGTTTTCTTCAAAATATACCATGATTGGCATTTTATACAGGTACAATTTATATACTAATGGGGGTTATAGGATGGATGGATGATCGATCTTTTCTGGTCCATGGAAGTTTTGAATGTTTCCATTCATAAATACAAGTTGTCCCATATGGTAATGCATTTATTTCTTTTACATCCACACAAAAGTTGGTATTTAAATACATATTTAACTATATATTTTGCATGTAACTTCTCACAAATATGCATTCCTAATCTACATTTCCAAACATATCCTAAAGTACATTTTTATTCACATTTAGGGTTTTTTTTTTTTTTTTTGAGCCAAGAACTGCATCCATCTTCTGAGAAGTGTGAAAGCTGAATGATGGCTGTACTCCTATCTATACCTTAGTCCAGGTGCAGACCACTTCAATGGTATCATAAATGAATTTATTAAGCACCAATAGCACATGTGCAGAAAGCGACGATCCAACACTGGTCGAGCTTGGGAGCTGTGTGGCTGATGGGGCAGGCTAAAAATCAACAAATAAGCAGGTAAGCAAGCAAGCAAGCACTGAAGCAGTCGGCGTGAGCTTGAGTGGACTCCGGGGGATGGTGGAGGACAGGAAGGCCTGGAGGAATGTGGTTCATGGGGTCGCGATGGGTCGGACACGACTTCGCGACTAACAACAACAAGCAAGCAAGCTGAAGGTGGGCAGAGGAACAAGTCAGACTTGCATGGGTTTCTTAGCCTCCAAAGGTCCAACAACGTATCAAGTGAGGATGGAACTCCAGCTGTGCTTGCAGATCCAAGGGAGCACTGACATAAAATAATTAGAAGTCCTAAGAGGATAAACATGTTTCCTTCTGATTTTCCAGCAAAAGGCATGGATGCGTTAAAAAAGTTACTTTGAGATGCTATTTCATAAATTATCTTTTTTCTAAAACAAGAAAAACAAAAACAAGTTATGGTATATACAGAGTATAACATTTCTTTACTTCAAGTATCCTTATCTGCTACTTTTACTTTCACATAAATCATTTGGTTGCTTTTATGTAAATGCTTAAAATTTGGTATATTTTTCACTTTCTCTTACTAGTTTTCTGACAAATGTAAAGGCTACAAATTGTCAGAGTCTATTGTCTAATGTATTCTGTTTATCATCATTTCTTTGTCATGATACAGGTGCTATTTTTGCCTCTCTACAGAAGGTGCTGCTGTCAGAATTTCTATTGCAAACATAGTTTCAGTGGGAGGGATGGGAGATGTAAGTTGCCCATTAAAATCCCCTCCGAGATGAAATTTGGCAGACAAGTCTCAGCACAGCAACTTTTTTCTTTCATACAGAATGCAAATTGGCCTAGCCATCTTAAAAGAGAGAGAGAGAGGAAATTGACTAGAGCTAAAAAACGGCACTTACATATTATAGTGGGACAGGTTTAAATATCCCCCAAAATAAATTGTCATTTTTTACATCTTCCTGAATTCCAACGGATATCAATCTTCTGCCCCTAAAAATGTAACACAACAAAGCTGGATAAAGAAGAAAATTCAGTTTATAAATGTACATTGACAATTTTATGTCTTTAGCTACTTATGCATTTACAAAGTATTATGCTAAACTGTTGAATTTTGACAAAGGCATAATATAAATCCAAATATTCTGGAAACTTATGATGGAAGTAGAAGATACATATACTTTTCAAAAACAGATAAATATTTGTGCACTGTGTGCTTGGATTAAAATACGAAAAATTACACTTCCACATCCCAACACGGCATTTTTATGTTCCCAGCGCCTTATCTCCAGTTGGCATGTGAGTCAAAGGCACGAATGATTAATTCTCTGGATACATACCTGAGGGCTACTTTACAAGTGGTAAAATGGACATGCCTATTCATCACATGTTATTTTGCCTACACAGAAATTATATCTACGTAAGAAAGCACAGGCTTGGAACCTCTCACTTCTGTCAAGAGAAGGGATCATTCCATCTGTGGAGCCTCTCAGTCCAGTGGAGAATCCAGCTGGCAAAGGAGTCAGGCGTAGCAATCTTCGCAGAATCCTTCTGCAGCCCGCCTTCACTGTTCTAGAAGCTCCTTTGGTGTTCCCGAGTGGAGTGGTGCCAACGGGCTGCAAGGGAAAGGGAGGCCAGCAAGAGCTGCCTTCTTGCCTTCTAATAATACAAAAAACTTGTGCATGGAATTCTGTTTGCTGGATCTCAGGATCCAAATCACTGTGCATCATGCATCACGCAGGTTAAATTGCTATGAATCAGAATAAATCACAGCCCCGAATTATTTTGCTGCCTTCTCCCCTGCAGTGAAAGTGAGACCCAGATCAGATGTGACAGGCATGCATTCACGTCGATCTTTGTCCTCAAATACAGGCTTCAGAACTCTGGATTCCAGTGAAGAACCAATGGGAGAAGAAACTGTTTAATTCTTTTTGTTCCGAATTCACTGAACTTTGGATCCAAAGTAACAGCATCTCTTTCCCTCTTGGGGGTTTAAGTGATTTCTGCTCTTAAAACTCACATTCTCTGCTTTTTATTTTTTAAAGTCAAATTGGGAGAAAGTTATGTGTGCCTAGGTATATTTTAACGATAGCATATTTTGTGCAAACATCCTGAAGCATTCTTTTTCCTGACCATTTTCACAGATGGGTTCTATATTCATTTCTCAGTGCTAATTTTATGGAAATCCACACAGGATGCATTCTGCAATGTGATATATTCACTCATTTGGATAAGGGAGGCTTTGTAGTCCTGATTCCATACTGATCACACCATATGGATTAACAGAAATCGATATGGCAAGCCCCCACTCCCACATTTTTAAGTTTATAGAATTTCAGGTGCAAATGTTATGCAGAATCCCAGTAACTCAAAAATCTGCTTGTGTGGAAGTCCACCCAACATTGGTATGTCAAAACCAGCTATTGTCTTTGATTATCCTGAGTCTGACTCCTATTAAATGCTGGGGT
The DNA here is from genome assembly GCF_004798865.1 of Varanus komodoensis. NCBI lineage: Eukaryota > Metazoa > Chordata > Lepidosauria > Squamata > Varanidae > Varanus > Varanus komodoensis. The sequence continues at coordinate 20,272,864 of NW_025335798.1, forward strand.
GGGGTGGTGAAGAACTAACTATACTGATATTACATACACACATCCACTAAGCAAAGCCCTTGGGCTTTGCAATACTATTTATCACCAAGGTTTTCAGAATGAGTTTGGACAGATTGCAGGTTTCACAAGGTTTTTCTTATGTTATTGACACTAAAATCAATAAGGCTTCTGCAGTTCAAATATAATATTCATATCGTAATTTTGCACATTGATTTATCCAAGAAGTTTGAGAAATCCTTTATATTTATATTCAGATTCCTTTTGACCTTTTCCTTGATTTTAATTTCATAGATAGCTTTATAAGCTAACTGCAAACTGTAAACTACAGTTTTGTTTAAGCATTTCATTAATGGTCTTTAGATCACCACTGTTTATGCTTTCCATAGCATTTGTCTGCATGCTTTTCAAGCTTTTGTCATTCACCCTCACAACTGCCATGTAGCCTAGATCTATCTTGGAAGCAAGTCTTGTTTGTACATTAATTTGAGCAGTGCGGTCAATCCCTTAGTATTTATGCTAAGATTACATGGTACTATACCATGCCAGGGACACTCAGTTCCCTGGGGAGTAAGTTGCTGGCATCAAGCATAACTATCAAAACTTTACTACCTGCATGGACAGAAGAGGAAGGCATTAAGAGTAATGGCATGGGAGCCACCACTGAGATGGCATAGAACATGCTACCTGTGTAATCCAAACAGATCATAGTGATTAGCCCAATGCCACCAGGTGAGGGCCAGAGCTGAGCAAGGATCTGAAGCTTGTTTCCCACAGGTAAATTAACAATGTCAGCATCTTCAGAGGATTCTGATCCAGCATATCAATGAAAGCTGTGCTGTTACACTTTAAAAAGTGTGACAGGAGGACAAAGAGGTAGATTGCTTGGAAACTGTGTTTCTGTAATATGAAGTTACTCAGTGGCATTCACACCTTTCTGTTTCAGAGCAACCTTCTGAGAAAATTTGAGAACATACAACGAAGTTTACAGTTGGGCTAAAGAGAAGGCTCTTAAAGTTAGGAGTGTTAGTTAAATACTATCCACCAGGGTGCCTTGATAATAAGCTATCAGGGAAAATTCAGTTCTGAGTTGTTTCATTAAGTGCGAAATGTGTTACATTGATGTCAGTCACACATCTATATGGGACAGAAGGAATGTAACTCAAAGGAGAAAATTTCTTTGGATAAATCTTAACCGTTTAAAGGAATACTTAAGTATTTGTTTATATCATTATAAAAATAAAACAAATGCTATTTAAATATTAATTTTTGAACCGAACCTAGAAGCTAGTTTATGAAATGACAGATCCCTATGCCCATTCTAGTCATATAATTGCAATACTCTCCCAAAGGTTAATAAAGCAAAAGTACTGTTCTTGTAGTGATACAAATAATTCTTTTCTTTGCTCAAAAATGGAATGTAAATAATGCATTATGAAAGTGATTGTCTAAAATACCTTGCCTAGACAAGATAATGTGAAAAAACCTAAACAACCTTACTGCATTTTTATCTCTGGAATAGATCTTGTCTTCTGGTTTAAAAAAAAATCACACATTCAGTCATTAATTTATTTGATTTTATTTATACCCACCCCTTTCTGTTAAAGAACCCAAAGTGCTTACATCATTCACCTTCTCCTGCTCTCAGTCGTATCTCCACAACAACAACCCCGGGAGGTAGGTTGGACTGGGAGATTGTGACTAGCCCAAAGTCACCCAGTTGGCTCCATGGCCAAGCGGGGACTACAATCCAGATCACATGAGTCCAAGTACAACGCTTTTAATCAATTTATTGATCGATAAATTGATAAATCGATTGATAAATTGTATTTTCTCCATATAATATAGGCAAATGTATTACTACTACTACTACTTACTACTAGTACTACTACCACCATATTGGGTGTGGTATCTACTATTTATATTAGGTTTATTGGGTCACATATATCCAACAATGCATGAGCAGATTTCTACCACCCTGTGCAGCAGAACTTCACCTTTCCTTTCTTCCCTCTGATGCTCCCTTTGCCCTTGGAGGAAGCCCCATTTATATCTGGGGGTACAGGATGAAGGGACTCCCCCTTTTCTCCATTCCTCCAATGAATGCCTTCTGTCAACAGAGGAACGCCAATTGGATGTCACCCCAATATAATCAAGTAAGACTATTGGAAGAATGCTGCTGGGTCAGACCAAAGGCTCGTCTGTTCCAGCATTCTGTCACATCCCTGCAACCGGCTGTAGAAGGGAGGAGCACAGGCAGGACCTGGTGTAAGGGCCTCCCTCATCCATGGTGTTCAGCAGCCCTCAGGGAAATCTCACTGCCCTGAACAGTGAATGTAATGAGCAGTCAGCATGACTGGTTGCACCAACAGCTCAGAAGTAGTCTATTCTTTTCATTATATTCTTTTCCGTGTCAGGCAAAACCCTTTTTATTTCCCAGCTATTTTAATGTCTAATTGATTTTAACTGGGGTTTTAGTATATTAATGGTCGGATGCTGTGGGGTTTGTTTTATTCTACTTATGTATTGTAAGCTGTCCCAAGACATTCTGTAGGGGATGGGATAGAAAGGCTCTTAATAAATAAGCAAATAAATAGATAGGTACCAATGGGTGATATCCAATGATAGACCTACTTACAGCAAACACATTCAAAGAAAAAGGACTTAAATTTGTCATAAGTCCCACTGGCTTCAATGGGTCTAGTCAGGATAAAGTAAACTTGGATACAACTCAATAACTTTGTTACTTAACATATCAAATATTAAAATGGCTGCTGCTACTGAATGAATATGGAAGTGCCTATTATAGTTAAAAAGCTATGAACACAGTGTGTGATTGATGCTATGATGATTTAAAAGCCTGATTTTATAACTATATTGCTCTTCTCCATTAAGGACATGCACTAACGTGGGTAGAAAAATTTCAAACTTTTGAATATTACAACTGTGTTCCTTGTTATTTTTAATCAGAATGTTAATACTTGACTACTTTCTCTATGTTAGAACTATAGCCCTCTTCTGGCTAAACAAACGTAGGATTGCTGCTTTGGGGGCTCACTGCCAACCATTCTACTGGCTAAATCAGTAGCCCAATCAGTACCTCTGGGGGATTATTGTCAATTCAAAAGAATAAATGATAATGTTTTTGTTATTTTTACAGTAATCCTCTTTAGCAGTCACTGAGTTATTATGCATATAGAATTCCAATTAAATAATAGGTCACAAGCAATATATGCAAAGATAGAAAACCAGAGCTTAATAACAAGGTAAAATCATCAACAAAATTACCATTACTGAAACTGGCTCACTATTGTTCTCACCCTATTCTGCCAAATATGTAGTTCAAAACAGAACAGAACAGATTTTGGAAAAGGTTGATTTCATGAAAGTGCACAACCCATTTAACCCAGAAGCACCCAGAATACTACTCAGTATAATAGCAATAAACATTCTGTAGTGTTGCAATACATTTATCTTAGGGTACATTGAGTTGTGCTATGCGACAGTACATGAAATAGCCATCCTCAAGGGTTTATGCAGATTTAAGAGGATACATCCCATGATGCCAGGGAAGCACAACCCAAATATGTGTGTGTGTGTGTGTGTGTGTGTGTGTGTGTACACACACACACACACACACACACATAAACAAACAATTTGGTGCAAAATTTTAAACAAATACCGAGAAGAAGTCAAGATTGGGAAGTTACTGTGCAAATTTGTTTCAAATTTGAAGTTGGGATAACAGAATCAGAGTGTGCTTTTTGGAAAATTCTTCCTGAACATTTCATGACCATCTCATTTTAAGTACCCCAAGAGACAAACTATAAGCAGTACTAGTCCTGTGACATGTAACTAAATGGGAGCTTTTTATCTACCCTATCATAAGTTTACATGGCCTCAGTTTAGGTTGGAAAAGATGTTGCAAAGTAATGACTCCGTCTGGTCAGGTATTAATGGATGAATTTGTTAATGAGACCCGATGATGTGCACAAGGTGCTTGGACAAGTACATCCAACCACCTGCTTACTCGACCCTTGCCCTTCGTGGCTGCTGACCAAAGCCAAACATGGGATTGGTTCCTGGATCCTGGAGGTTATTAACGCCTCCCTGAGGGACAGCCGGGTGCCCGCTCCTTTAAAGGAGGCAGTAATCAGGCCTGTCCTAAAGAAGGCATCTCTGGATCCAGAGATGGCCACCAATTATAGACCGGTGGCCAACATCTCATTTTTGGGCAAGGTGTTGGAACGGGTGGTGGCAGGACAACTCCAAGTACTCTTGGATGAAACTGATTATCTGGACCCATTTCAGTCTGGCTTCAGACCCGGGTATGGTACTGAATCTGCCTTGGTCTCCCTGTATGCAGGGAGAGAGACAGGGGGAGTATGTCTCTGTTGGTCCTCCTGGACCTCTCAGCGGCTTTCAATACCATCAACCATGGTATCCTCCTGGATAGGCCGGCGGGGTTGGGAGTAGGAGGCACTGCTTGGCAGTGGTTCCACTCCTGCCTTGACGGCCGATTCCAGAAGGTGGTGCTGGGGGACTTTGGCTCTGTGCCATGACAACTTCGCCATGGAATACTGCAGGGTTCCATTTTGTCCCCCTTGCTATTTCATATCTACATGAAACCACTGGGAGAGTTCATTAGGAGGTTTGGGCCGCAGTCATCAGTATGCTGATGACATCCAGCTCTACCTCTCTTTTTCAACTAACCCAGGTGAGACAGTGGCTGCACTGAACTGGTGCCTGGCCAAGGTAATGGGCTGGATGAGGACCAATAAACTGAAGCTCAATCCAGATAAGACAGAGGTTCTATTGGTGGGTGATTCGAGCTCCTGGGTAGGTGACTTGAGCCTTGCCCTGGACAGGGTTGCACTCCCTCTAAAGGACAGGGAGTGCTCTTTGACCTGGAACTGTCCTTGGAAGCTCAAGTGACAGCAGTGGCGAGGAGCGCTTTCCTTCAGCTTTGGCTAATCCATCAGCTGTGTCCCTACCTAGAGGAAGATTGCCTAGCAACAGTAACACACGCATTGGTTACTTCCCGGTTGGATTTCTGTAATGCGCTTTACGTGGGGCTTCCCTTGAAGAAAGTCCGGATACTTCAGATGGTTCAAAATAGAGTTGCCAGGATGCTGTCGGGGACTGGGGGTTATTCTCATATCAGCTCTATTGGCTTCCCATCAAAGTCCGGGCTCAATAAAAGGTGCTGGTTATTACCAATAAAGCCCTTAAAGGCTTGGGACCAGGATTCCTAAAGGAACACCCTTTTCCCTATTTGCCCTCCCACCCCCTGAGATTGGCAGCAGAAGCCCTCCTCCGGGAACCCTCTGTGAAAGTTGTTAGGAGACAGAGTATCCAGAGGAGGGCCTTCTCTGTGGTGACGCCCCGTCTATGGAATGCGCTCACCAGAGAGGTCCGCCTGGTGCCGTCATTATATGATTTTTTGGTGCCAGGATAAGAACTTTTTATTTAATCAATATTTTACTAAGTTTTAATATTGAATTGTATTATTAAATTTTATTAATTGCAGCCAGAGTGGGTCATCAATTTATTTATGCTGTTAGCCATCCAGAAACGTTAGTAATTGGACGGCATACAAATTTTATAGACAAACAAACAAATGAATAAATAATTGGGACCCATGTCACAATACACACTGGGAGAGTGTTAAAATGCCATGTTTTATTCTGAAAATCCTTCCCACCCCAAGGGGAGTATTTAAAAGCCTCCACTGATACCAGTGCTAACTTTTTTTTAACTCCCCCACAAGGTACTTTTTGGGAGAAAAGAGTGCAGGGAAAAGTTTAATCCCCTCCCTAGCGCACTGTGGCCTAGTTTGAACTGGAGCTCCTTGCTCCAACTAGAGTTAATGGAAAGCTAACTTTTGACAACATGCTCTCCCATTAGCATAATGTGTATTTTGGCTTTGAGAGCAGCCTTTGAACAGCCCAAGGAGATCTGCAGTTGATGGATAAAATTCCTGTCTTTGTAAGTAAAGAGACTGTTTATCTTAATCCTTCCTAACAGAAAATTTCTTTAAAATGCTCTGCAATCATATTTGCTTTTCAAGAAGCAAGGAAAAAAATGCCAGGCCACTCAACATACTGAGGCCATGGTCAGTGATTATATTGACTGGAAGGGCACCTTCAGTATGAAGATGGCACCTGATTAGTTCCAGAAGTGGTCTTTGGTGAAGCAAAGCTTTCGCCCTCTATGTCTCCCCCTGGGCTTTCTGAAATAGAAAACACTGGGAGATACCAGAGAGCACCAGAGAGCCCTTTTTTCATACTGTGCAAATCCCTTGTGAAGAGGAAGAGAGGAAGCTACAGACTGGGACATCCTACATCCATTCATATTTCTGAATTTGTTCAGGATACATCCAACAATTCCACAAGGCAGGTCCAGTAGCAGGAAAGAATCATATTGTATAGCACGGATTTTGTGTGGGGTTGTGAGAAATTCACCACCCTTTCACAAACTTTGTTCCATACATGAACTGAGTGGCCAGGTATAGATCAAATGAGCCAGGATAGTGTTTTAGATCATTTTAACCAGTGCGAAATCTTTTCGCTTTTGAGGCCTGGTAAGATAACTAGGAAACTTTTGAGTTCAGGACATGTATTGCTTGGTCTTGATTGAGAGATGCCAATATATGTGTAGATGACTGTGAAATAAAATGAAATTTAAAGTCACTGCTTACCCAAGCTCTGTCTTTCCTGTAGTCATACCAGACCCATGTGCTTCTTAATGGATGTTCATCCACAGTGGGGTCTTTGTCCTTGAGGGGTAGACATGAAGTAACCTACATTACATGACTCATTGATGAAAGGTCAGCCAGAGGAGGCTTTTAAACCATTTTTTGATCCTTTGGACCCCTACCTTAAGCCTCCTACAGAATGATTATTGATTCCAATGCCTTTGCGATATCCTGCCTAGATTCCGATCCTTTTAAAAAAGTATTTTGTAAGGTACTTTCTGCCAATCGCATAGTGGCTCAAAGGCACAGGTAAAGCAAGTTCAGTGTCACAGAGTATAATAGCAAGCTGCAGTGTCAAGCCAGTTCCCTGATAAACGTGTGAGGAACAGACAATTCAGCTCATTTAGTCTAAGATTAATTATCTGCATGTACAGAGCTTTTCTACATGACAGTGTTAATTGCTCTGGGTACTTCAGTTTCATTGCAGAAATGAGATCTGAGTTCTACTCAAACTGCTTTTCCAGTACGTGACCTCTGCGTGACTTGTGCTAAAGCAGAAAAACACAATCACACAAGCACGAAACTAGTTTTCCTTTTGCTTTCAGAAATAAGAACCCACTTTCCCCACTCTATAAAGCCTGAAGAAGAACTGTGAGTAAGGAATATTATTGTTGCTGCTGCTCTTCTGTGCTGTCAAATCAACTCTGATTGATGAATGAAAGCCCTCCAGAATGCCCCATCCATGCCAGCTCCATTTGGATCTCCCAAGTTCAAGATGGTGGCTTCCTTTATGGATTCGATAAAGCAATGATGAGTGAACAAGAAATGCTTCATCCAGAAAACTTCATGGTAACATGTTGATTCCCCAGTTGCTTCTTGGCATCCTAAAACAGTCTTTCCCAATCCTGTGCCTTCCAGACACATTTGAACTGCAACACCCAGAATTCCCAGTTAATGTCCCTGCTGGATGAGAATTCTGGGAATTGTGGTACAAATGCCTCAGAAGGCCACCTGGTTGGGGAAGGCTGTCCTAAAGTATTGTCACATATTAATTAGTGGATTTTGCCTGTGTGGGTCCTTTATTTTTCCTACGGTATTCTATATGGCATTCCTATGGTGTAAGTGCACACATACACACATAGAGAATTCATCTTGGTGAAGGGAAAGGTACAATCACATCAAGGCCTACTTTTTCATGCTTTATCAAGCATGCATTGTTAATGTTCTAGGAACTGGGCTGGAGAAGAAACATCAACTATCAAGTATCTGGAAGCTGTGCAAATTGCACATCAAAACTTTTATGTCAGAATTTTGCAATGAATAAATAGCAGTTCGTAAACAGATAATTTCTAATGAAGAGGTTCCAGTTTGCAAACCAGACCAGATAATGTGTCAGTATGAACTCCAGGGAGAAATTTGGAAGCACCCTTACTTTCACAAGTATTCAAAAGCAATGCTTACCAAAATGAATTTGAGAAATCAGAAAGAACAAGTGGATTACATATACAAAGAATCTACATATAAATCTCTTGCCCTTGCTAGTTTTTAAAAACCTTATTAAATGCAAACTTTTGCAGCCAGTCCATTACTGATGTTCAGTCAAATCTGGGCATTCTTCAATGACCAATTTGACAATAGTAATTTGCTTTCAGGGTCACACTGGTAGATTCAGTTCTCTGGAAACAAATCTAAAAATGAGAGTCAGACTTTCTGTCATTAGAAAATAGCTTAATGCATATATACTCATATACACAAACCTGTGTACTCAAGGCTGACAGCTCTACTTTTTTAATTGAAGCAGAAGCCCGCTCTTTCCCCCTCCCATGTAGAATTAGTGATGAGCTGTTTAAAATACTGCATTTCCATTTAGGAAAATTTATTGCCCAGTAAGTACGAAACATTTGGCTGCAGTGCTTTCACTTTGGGTCTGCCTAATGAGTCTATAATCATCGTCTTTTTTTGCTGTGGATTTTTATCCCGAAAGGGTTGCTTTGACATTCACACAGGCAGTTACAGTTTTAGGAGGTGAAGCCCTGAAACAAAGATGAACAGTGACCATAACGATGATTTTTTTTGGCAAAGAACACCTGTTGATGGAAGGCTGAATGGGCTGTATCAACCCCATCCAGAAGGTAGTCCCAGCTGTTGCTCAGGAAGAGTAGTGGACTCCCCGGACTAGGAATTCAGCGGAGAACATGCGGTAATAAATGCAGCCATTCATTCTGCAAGTGGCATGGTTACAAATGCCTTTAGGCCTTCATATTATGGCACTGGATTCATTATTTCAATACTAGGGATTATTTTAAGTGGCAAATATATTCGCCATATAGTGGAAGGCAGCAGCCTTTGATAGGGCTGTGAATGCATATAAGGACATCAATAGGAAATAAAGGCTCTAGAGTATAAATCTAGGTTCAGCAGAATGCCTGACAGCATTGAATCCTTTACGGGGCTCATGCACAGTTGAATTTCCACTCGAGAACTGGAACTGGCAAGATACCCATCAGAACATTTGATGAGAAGAGTCACTGCATAAACTAACCCAACAGTGGAACTCGTCCAGCACATTCCTGAGATAGTGGAAAGTGGCTGAAGGAACGTGTGCAAGCAGGACCAGGAATGAATGCAGTCAAAAGAATCAATGGACACCCAAAAGCCATCAAGGTTGATGGGTTTGGCTGGTTCTTGAGAGATCAGGGCTGAAATATCCCCAGCCATCATTTTAGCCAGGTACTTGCATATGAAAGCAAGCCACAACGATCTCTTTGGAAAGTGAGAGATGGTTTAAAGTGACAGGCAGACCGAATCCAGTTTTCAGAAGTGTTATGCATGACTTTACTGGCTGCTGGTCCTTTTCCAAATGCAATTCAAATGGTTATTACCTTTTAAAAGATAAATGGCTTGAGACCAAGATATTTCTTCCAAAACAATCTTGCCCATCATCCACTGAGGTTAATGAGAGAGAGCCTTATCTGTGTCCCAATACAATCTACTACAGTCCGTGCAAATAGGATAAAAGCGATTCTCATACCAAAAATACATATTATGCCAATTGCATAGCTTGTGACTGAATGCCAGATTTTTATTTTGGCTAGTGTAAACGCACAGGAGAGAGTAGCTGTTTCCACTCCACCCCCCCCCCCAAATGTTCCCCATTGTGAAAAAAAAGGAAAATAATGGTGGTGGAAAGAAAGTTTAACCTTGTACTCCCACTGTGTGGTGGTTATGTTCTGGATTAGGGCCATGTGCATTTCTGCTAAAGTTAAAAAAAAACTCAGCTTCATTCTATGGGTTTTGCATATGGCCTAGTTTGGCTCTCAGTTGTGGTGCCCAACTCCCTGCCCTAGAGGAGTCACTCCCTCTACTTGTTTATATTTCCATCAAGTCTTTCACCTGCGCTCTCTTTCGCCAGCCTTTGTGTGTGTGTAGTTGCCATTTTCCTCACAGAAGAGGGAAAGAATTGCATTCTAGTGCCTTCAAAGCTACATTAGGGCTGAACATGTGTGGGAACAACTCTGTGTCTTCAGTTTCCCCCACTGAATGCAAATGGGCTGGTGGGGCAAGAATTAGCCATTCCACTTCCAAAGCTAACAGAGCCAACACTCCAGGCTGGATCCAAATGGCCTAGTCCTGCAGCACTCCATTTTGGGGCTCTTCCCCAGCACTTACTGTGCAGGCTAAAAGGCAAGAGTCACCAAGGCAGCATATTTACAATAACTTGCACCACTCTTCCCATCCCTGCCCTGTAAGCCATTCCTCAATTCCAGGCATTTTGGTGTGTATTCTCAGCTGCCACAGGACAGGTTATTGCTTGTATCAGTCTACTATAGGAAAACAGGAAGTGAGCTGGAACCAGATGTTGGAAGAGAATCATATAAAATATTGAACAGTGCAAGTGATCAGTCAAAAGCCAAGTCACTTCTGCATCATCAAGAGGAATGTCATAAACACAAAGGGGAAGTGCTAGGGAATGGCCATGAAGCACAGGGCATAAAATTTTGGTGAGATGAAGTAGCTCCAGGCTTTGTCAGCATCTGCAGGAAAGACTGCTGAGTATACCATGAATAACATGTTGAGTTCCATGACAGAATTATAGCAGGATATAATTTCTTTGTCTTCATGTTATGTTTTAATAAGAATTTGTTTTTAAGCTGTCTTTTACTGTTAGTTGACTCCAGCACCATTTTGGCAGGAATTGGGACATAAATTAAATAAATCAAATGGGAGAACTCATTCATAGAGCAGAGTAATCATTAATGCTATTTTTCTAGACTCCGTTATACATTTATCCTGAACAAACAAGAACATAAAATTGATCTCTTTTCTTTGGGACTGGGATGGGCAAGTTTTTGTTAAAAGAAATGATTTAAAAGTTTCTGCTTTTATCTTACGTGTGCATCATTTTTGAGGTTTGTTTTCTTGAGGTTCTTTTGCTTTTTGTTGCTTTTTGTAGGAAAACTGTAGACATTAAGTTTCACCCATTTTCTCTCTCTGTTCATCTTGCTTTCTGATAAACAAAAGGGTTATCATGTTTTTTCACAATGCCTGATCAGTTTTCAAACCAGTATCTTTATGTCTGGTGAGGGAGAAACAGTGTTGGGTCTGCCTGTTGAATTTTTAAGATTGATCCCTAAGCCACAGAGGGGAACTGTGCTGTCAAAACAGTGAAACCACCTACCATTGGGAACTGTAGTGGATTCTGTGTGAGTAACTTAATGGCTTACAGTGGGATGCATTAAGACTGTTGTGTGAGTCTGGGAGATGTATTTTTATCCTAAATGTTTACATAAATCTGTGGTAATGAGGGCGGCTACAAGGAATTCAGTGGGTCGTAAACATTGCCAGTGGATTGTGAAAATGTGTTACATAACATAGAAACAGAGCAAGTCAGAAGGGGTCTCCCAGGTCATCTAGTCTGACCCCCAACTCCAGCCACCTCCACTCAATTCTAGCTATATATCTAAAAATTCCAGAAATGTACCCTGAAAATAAATAAAGCATCACAAAGCTTCTGAACAGATTTCCTGAAATGTAAACAACTGGCCAAGTCAAGTAAGGTTTAACCTTCTGGATGTATGGTGGTTCTGGCACAAACTGGGGCTGTGCATGTTTAAACTGGAGTAAATAAAAAGCTAACCTTCAGCTTAGCTGAATGCCGAGTGCGACACAGCGACTTGCGCAAGGCTACACTTGAAGCTGCGTGCCTGAGCAGATGACTCCAGTCCAAGCAGTACTCCGTCTACAGCACGACCAGCTGTCATGTTCTTTGTCCATGAACAACATGGGGCAACAGCCTCTGTACCCAAGATGTTGCAACCGCTGAAATTAAGAAGGTGGTTTTGTCTGAAATGGTGGTTGCTTATACAGAAAGGGAAGAAAATGTTGGAGGAAGTTGCTCACTAGTAGTGAATTCCCCAGAATCTCAAAGAACGCAGTGCACCTTGTTTTTGCCGCTGACTTCTGCCTCTATTTAGGTTTACTGAATGATCAAAACACAGATGAGAATCGAAACGGACTCCCACAATACATATAGCCAAACACACCCTTGGACTGAAGCCCATATTCTAGTGAACCAACCACAAGAGGGCAACATAGCTTTGTCCTACACTGTGATGTATGCTCTGAACAGAATGCAATTATTCAGCCCAGAGATGACCTGTCCCGCTTTCAAATATTTTGCTGAAATCTCAATTTTACTACAAAGTAAGTAATGTAAGATGAAAGATGCAGGACAGCTGTATTAGACCAAGCGACCTCAGCATGTGCTGTAATACAATCAGTCTCACCAACAACATCTCCAAAAGGAAAACAAATGAATAAATAAAAAACAACTACAAGACATACATAACTTTTGCACATTTGAAGGACTAAAGCACTAGCAGATGGCTGGTGGGTATGGTTTCAAAAAGCAAGCTGATGGAACACAACTCAGAGGGTGTGAATATGTTAAGGAATCTGCATAACACCCCTGAGAACTAAGGACTGTTATTTCCAGTTTACATAAAGTTTACCAGGTGTTGCTACTTCATTTAGTTGCAGTGTTAAGGGATTTGGGGTAGGTAGACAGAGGAAATCAGGGGGAAAAAGAAACAGGAACTCAGGGAGAGAGAGAGAAGTCAGAGGGATGTAAGATACATTATAGCATTTCTTCATTCCAGATTTTAAAGGTGTGCTTCCACTATCCTTTATAATGAGGAATATTACAATAATCAGAATCAAAAAGCTACCTAATGCATGGCAAAGTAAGGTTTTCACTCACACATTCCCCTATTTTTTCCTGTTCACATTGCAATTTAAAGTGATTTTAGTGTTTAGGATGGAACTTCTTGTTGATTTTAGAAAAGAATTATTATAGCCATGTGCTTTTGTAAGAAAACAAGGTACAGAGGAAGGTACAAGCTACGACTGACTCAGCTTTCATTCTTCTATGAAACAAAGCTTGTGACAGCCCCTGGAAAGCTGATTGCAGTAGTCCAGTGCACAACAGCATTGGAAATAGAACCCTAAAATAAAAGGACCCTGCTTTAAGCACAGATTTCCCACTATCTTCCTTCAGCATAACCTCCTTCAACCATTTTAACACAGTCAGGTTTTCAGCTGACAGTTATACGCTGAACTAGAGAGCTGTAAGAAGGGCTGCTAAAGGCCAGCTATTATTCTGTTCAGTTTGAAGAGTCCCAACATCCCAATTTATTTTTATTTATCTTAAGTTGTCAGGGACCTATCATACTGAACTCAGTCTCCTTTTACTTATAAAATGCTGGGGAACTTGTCAAAAACTTAGGCCACCTTTGATGTGGCATATTTTTGTTTTTCCGATGGCCTTGCTAGGAAATACAAAAATGTACTGCCTCTTGTCTTAGATCCTCCACACTGGCAATAAATAACAAATTATGGTCAGATTCTAAAGCTGGAGAAAGCTACTATAATTAGTACATGCAGAAGCTTTTAAAACAACAACATGTATTTGGATTAATATGCAAGGCATGTAAATATATGGATTGTTCCAACTTCATAACATGTTTAGCAAAGTGTATCTCCTGACAGTTTATAGCAGAATGTCAACAACTAATGCATGCCAAAGATCAAGAGTTAAATTTAGAAGGAATAGAAGTGGAAGGCTGAAGCAGGCGGAGGTGGGGATGCAATGAAAAGAGAATGCGTGGACAGCAGCCCTTTCAGTCCGCAACTCAGAATGGCCCAGGTCTGCTCCAGAGCAAGGCTTTACTTATATTGAGGAAAAACTAGCCTAAGCAAGATTGGAAGTTCTTCTTAGCAAAAACCCGTCTTTTCATTATAACTGAGAGTAGGGGCTGATCAGTTCCTGGCAGGCCAGAGGGAAAATTGAAGCAATTCTCAATGCAAAGATGAAAGAGCAATATAACAAGCAACATGTTGCCAAGCCGGGGAAGAACAACTGTGGGGAATGACTAAGACTGAACCATGCTCTCCTCTGAATATTTTGAATGCTGGAAATATTGTACTTTAGATAGCTACTAGCATAACTAGTACTTGGAAGGCTTGGACTCAAAGCATTTTGTGTGTTTTAATCATTTTCTTCGTCTTTAATTAAAATGTGGGTTCCTTGGCTAGAAATCAAATCCAGGCCATGGAAGTCAGAACACACAATCCTGACTGCTAGACATATTTTAATCTTTATGAAGCTGCACTGAGAGAATCTATGAACATAATTATACAGCATTTGACTTACATGATCCCATGATGCCGTTATTAATAAACTGTGGAGAGAGTTTAGAGAAATATCTAACCATCATTTGTCCAGCATCAATAGGAAATGGCAGGGAAGCTAGAAGAAGGACATTTTATTGCATCATTGAATATTTGTTCCAAATTATTATTGTTATTTGAATGGGAATCCCATAAAAAGCACTGCATTTTAAAAATGTGTTTCCATACAACTATTATACTGTATTTATATTTTTTTATCTTGTGTGTGGCATTGACAGTGTTCTATCCTTAAAGACAGAGGAAAAACTCATGTTGAATACATAAATTAAGACAGCAATCTGACGGATAGAGATTGAAGGTCTCTGTTTATCCTCAGGCATGGCAGGGCAGAAGAAATGGGAGGGAGAATTTTATCTACTGTTCCTCCTAAAATAATAATATTTTAAAGCTTCAGCTACATGATTATCTGGCTGCCTTACTGATTGAAATGCCAATGGAGAGGCACACAAGTTCCCATTTCTTCCCATTCTCTTCCCTTTTTGATCTATGCACAGTCATCTCGGAGGAACACCACCATGCTGCTTTCTGCTGTGGCTGCAAAGTTTTCTAGGGAAAGCTCCAGTCCCAGTTTTACCTCTCAAGGTCCTATGACCTGAGCATCCAAAATCCAACAAATTCTGTAATCCCTGGGGCATTCTCACGTATAAAGCTTTGCTCTATAAATAAACTCTGATGTGTAGAAATAGGACTGGCTAATCAGAAAGAAAGTTACCCAAGAAGAATGTTTGGCTCAAAACTTGGGTTATATAAAAAAGATATCCTTAAGCAAGGCCTGAACTTTTGGGTAATGATATTCCCTAAAAGTTTTAGTGGAACCATAGTGGTAGTGGTTCTTCTTCTTCTATTTCCCCTTAAAATTTGTGTTTATTACCTGCAGTGGTGATGGTGGTTCCTTACCATGTTCTTCATAGCTGTAATTTCTTGTGCCATAATATCCTGCAATGGTGCTAGACCTTTGAGAAACTTGTAAGAAGAACATTTTGCCTCAATTCTGTGAAAAAAGTATATTGAGAGTAAAAGCTGAGATTGTAAAAATAAGATCTTGCATTTTTCCAGAATGTGGTACATGATTTTGGTTCCTTCGCAAGCACAACAAAATCCTGTACCTATGGCTCATATTTCACAGCTTTGAAGTATCCGGTCAGCTCACTGTAAATAGCGGATCTCTCAGTGTAATTCCTAGCATGTTTACTCAGAAATAAATGTGCTGAGTGCTGTGGGACACAAGTATGTATAAACTTTCCCTCTAAATAGCCAAAATTATCCTTATTTCTGGAAACTTTCCATTTGGATCCATGACTCTACCCATCTAAAATCCTATGAGGAAGAATTAGCTTAAAAGAAAATAGACGCCTACAGCAGAAGGAGATGGAAGGAGAAAGTATGAGGACTAACACAAGATGGATTGTAACAAGCCATCATTTTATCACTGGAACAGCTTTTCTGAATCTGGCATTCTGTGTGCCTAGACTCTGCCAGGTTGCAGACCGTGCAACTGCTAACAGTTGAACCCTTGTCCACAGGCCATCCTACTGGTCAACTTACTGTGGAAAGATTACTTAAGACCGCATAGTATGTCAGCCCCTAAAAGGGACTGGTCTCAACCTCTTACCTCCAAGGCTCTGGTGAAGCCTCACATTTGTTTACCAAGAGCCTAGCAAAATCTCCTGCATGTCTAGGTAGTCAACCCAGAGCAGGCTGTGTACTTTTGAAGGCCACTGGGCAGCAACGTATCTTTGGATCCCATTGCCACTAGTGCTTCCTCATCTTATAAATAAAAAATCCAACTCTTGGCAGTATGTAATATGTATTGATCAGACACTTAACTATGCAAGCATTTGATTGAAGATTTGCTGTTCTAACTTGTAAATTAAAGTGTAAGCCTATATTGATGCATTGTGCATGCCCTCCCAGATTCACAGTAGAACCTTACACATCTAGTCGGAAGTGAGCCCCATCAAATTCAGTGATCTTACTTTCAGGTGGATGAGTATAGGATTGCAGCTTCAATAAATGAGGCACCAATCCTGAAAAAATGCACCAAGTTCGACTCCACAATGAACATAGTGGGACTTGCTTCTTATTGATTACTCATGATGCAGATCAAAATGTGTAAGAGAAAAACGTAAGAGCCATGCTGGATCAGACTAAGTGTTCTTCAGTGTTCTGCTCACATGGTGGCCAAGCAGCCGCCTGGGGGAATCCGCAAGCAGGATGTGAGTGCAACCACACTGTCCTGCATCCTGCCACCAGTTCTGCAGGAGACGGTTTGCACAGGCACAGTGCCCCTGATACTCGGGACTGCATGCAACCATCAGCCCTTGATGGCCTCATTATCCCTACCTTTCCTAACTATCCAAATCAGTGGCCATCACCACACCTTCTGGTAGCAAACACTGCAATTTAACTATGTGCCACGTGTGCAAATTCCTGCATCATTCTCATTGGTTTTCATAATAAATTGGACAGTTCTGATAATAAAAAGCAGGTGTTTGTGCTAATGTTTACCTCTTCCTCCTCTTCTATTCTGTCCTCTTCTTTCTTCTCCCTCCACCCTGGTCCCCTTACTCCTTTCCATTAAGAATTGTGCACACTTTCCTTTCCACCTGCTCATCCCCCTGTCATCCCCACCCCTCACATCAATACTGTATAGAGAGCTTTAGCTGTGGGATCGTACAGAAATAAAAATTATCATCATCATCATCATCGACAGCAATGCATACTTGAATTTCTGATTTCAGCTGAAAACTATAGTTCTCTCTCTCTCTCTCTCTCTCTCTCTCTCTCTCTCTCTCTCTCTCTCTCACACACACACACACACACACACACACACACACAACAATTTGGCGGAGAAAGCCAAGATTTCACTGTATACCAGTTGGACAGCAGATGTCCATTCAGGAAACAAAAGTGGGATTCTGGGCTCTGTCAAAGGGAGGTCTTTCTTGCTCTGAACATTTAACTGGATTGTTCTGCATTTCAAAGCACAACCTGCCTGCATGAAAGGTAATGGAGCAAGATGCTTTTACGTGCAATTGAATGCTGGGTTTCACCCAAGAGGCAATCTGAGGGAAGAAGTTGACTAATCCTTCTAGGAACCAAGGGATGTGATGTGTTGTATGGAAGAATTTTGCTGGGGATCCAGTCAGCCTCAGCCCCAACTTTGACCTTCCATGCAAATACAGGCTGTGCTCCAAGGCTGCTCTGTTTAGTACATCCCCCCTTCAGCAATTAGACAACACTGCTGAGTTGTTGTAACCCTTATCTCAGCCTGATTGCTGTCCTGTGTATGCAGTGTGAACCATGCTGCAAGATTGCCATCAGCTACTTCTTCCCAGGCATAGCCACTCACACCTGAACTTTGCAGGTAATAAACCACATTTACCTTGAGAGATGTATCAGCCTGGCCATTTTTAAAAACTGGGGGTGGGCAGGACAGAACGTTTCAAACACTACATGAGACTGGAGGAAGAAAGAGCTGGAGAAGGAGGAAGAAGAGTCAGTACCCAGCAAGACCAACGTGCCTTTGGAGGGATGGCCTTGTGCATGTACATGCGTGGGTGGCATAGGAAAGGAAATCCATCTGAAATCAGAGGGACTTTCTTCCTAGTAAATATAGCTGAGACTTGAATTGTAACTCTAATGTAGGAGAGAGATATAGCAAGATTCTGAGGCTATGCAGTGGATTTTATTTTTAATTAATTGATTTTATTTAAAACTTTTTTAGACTGTCCCTTACTGTAGTCTCAGGATGGTTTGACAGTAAGAAAAGTTGTTCTAGTAGATGCAGGTTGGAGATAACTCTGAATGCTTCTCACAGAAGAAAATGTCCTGCAAGAAGCATGTCAGGAAGAAAGATTCTTATCTTCTGTGTGGCATGGAAAAGGACTCTCATCATAGTTGATGCCAGCTCAGCTCTCTCCCCGTTGGCCTAATTTTCTACTTGCGGGGAGTTCTTCACAGAACGGAATCTTCAGAAATGTTATCTGCTGCTTGTAGACTTAAGTGATACAATCCATCTCTGCCGTCAGAACTCTGTGATGTAATTCCCAGCTCATTTGGCTACTTGTTTGGTGTGAAGAATGTTAGCATAGCTGGCTGAAATCATCATGAAGGGATCTTCTCACAGGCCTTGGAGTGAAATGCCACTTTTAAATTGTAGTGGCTGTGGTTTCTGTATGTAATGTAATGTAGTGCATGAGTCGATTGTTTCTCTGGAAGAGATTCAGCTCCTGCTCAGGCATAGAATCATATACCAGTAAATATAATCTCAGGCTAATTTGCTTCTCGAAAGTTATTGACTTCCAAGAGCTCAACAACAGCAGCAACAACTATGCGGCAGGGCAAGTAGTGACTAATGGTTACAGAGAGTTTTTCTACATAAGGCCTAATCTATTTCTCCTTTCATTTTTGTTGCAGAACTGAGGTCTGAACTGTACAGTTTTTTCTGTCATACTTTTCTGCTACATTACTTCTTGGCTAGGGCATGATGGGGAATGAGCTATAGCAGGATAGTACAAATGCACAGGTAGAAAGCTTGCTTTTAGAAATAATGGTCCATGTCTCCCATTCTCAAATAACCTGGGAAGTGTGCTAATAAAAAAAAAAAATCAAGCAAAACCAGAAGATCATGATGATGCTTTAAGAACCTATAAACAACTGTGAGTAAGGAATCATGAATGGACCATGCTTCATATAGAACTGACTTTCTCCAGTCAGTTTGTAACGTACAGTCCAATTGCTCAACGAACAGTGCAATTCAGTGCATGTCTCCACAGAAGTCCTAGCATGTTCAGTGGGCCTTTAGTCCCATGTAATTTTCACAGGATTGCACATGGATGTGATTATCAGCCTGGGCACAGTGAAACCACTTGTACTTCCTTCCATGCTGAAATGATGGTACTGAAGCTTAAACTCCCTGATGGCTGCAGAAAAAAGATAACTGAAGGCTTTAACTAGATGAAAATCCATAATTTTGCAGGACTACTTCCCTACAAATATTAATTCAAACAAACCTTAGAGTTTAATGATGATATCTACTCATCCTTCCTTCAATTTTATTACTCTGATCAGTTTTAATTGGATATAAGAAAAGCATTTGGGATTCTTAAAAACTTGTCTTTGCTGCGATTTTGTCCCACAACAACCCTACCTTCAATTGCTTCTTTTAGTTCTACTTGGACTACAGTAATTACCACTTCTGGGTTATCACAGCATGATGCCTCAAATAGCAGGGATCATATGGGTGGCTGGACTGTTGTTTGAGGCCCCATTGTACCCAAACAGCAGGAAGGGCTTTCCCTCATCATCAAGCACAGCCTCACTCCTTGCTGACTCTTCTTTAACTGGAATGTCATTCTCCTTCCCTTTTGGCCATTTGCAATGCAATACCAGCGTGGATGTGTGTATGTAGGCATCTCCTTAAAAGTGAGTTCTGCTAAGTTCAGATCTCGGATAAATGTGTATAGAAACTGAGAGAAAATGATGAAATACTCATGTTATCTCAGCAGTGGTTATTATAGGTAAATCTCTACCCATTAGGGTGTGATTCAGTAAGGCAGCTTGTAACCCCTTGAACTGGGAGTTGCTGGGCATCCTACACCTGGTGGTGGAAAAGCAGAAGTCTCCCATGCTCTTCCCACCACACCGAACACTTAAATGGCAAGTTTCAGCTCTGGGGAGTGAGGAAAGGGGCAGCGGTCCAGCCAAGGAATGGTGTGTGCTGGTAGAGCCTGAATCCAGTCCTCCCCAAGCCCAGACCTCTCTCCAAGCTCAGAAATGCTGTCAGAGCCATTATTTTCATGTCAGTTGCAAGAGTGGCTGGCTGGGACTGATCCAAATTTGGAGTCACAGATCTCACCTTGGAGCTAGTTTATGAGGTTGGACCCAGGACTCTAAATGATACTTTGGTTATCTTGATTGCACTGCCCAACGGTGTTCTAAAACGTCAACGAAAAGGGAGGTTTAATACTGAACAGTCTGTCTAACATTGAACCACTTTCTTTTGTTAATTTTCTCTATTATCTATGATTTTTTGGAAGTCACTTTAATAACTTATCTATTTTTTCATCCCCTCATTGAGTCAATTAAATTTCTTACAAAGCAGAAATCTCTTCTCTCAATCACTGAGAAAGAATTGCTACATCTCATGACCTATTAGCTCTTGTTTCTCCTAGAAGAAAAGAAGACAAGAAAATATACTGCAGAGTTATTATTATTGCTATTATTATTTATCTCTTTTCACTGCTGGCATTCACACAAGGGCAAGCAAAATGGCCTGCTTCTATGTGTATACACCAATGTAACACTCATGAGTCATCACTAAAACATATGCATGCAGCAAAGAGGATGATATGACCTAATAAAATACTTGCCTCAAGGGAAAGTTAAAGTGCTTTGCAAATCTATATACATCCTGTTGTGGGTAAGGAAATTAGGCTAATAACTTTGTAGAAATAAATCTGACAAGAAGTCGGAGCAGGCTCAGCTATCCTCCAAATCCAAACGGTGTAGCTGCAGCGCTCCCAGTTTAAAATATTTATGACCTCATTGTTAACCTATTGACTGCATTCACTTTATGAGATGAGGAGAGCATCCTTGTGCATGGCGTGGGGGGAATCTTGATGGGACACAGCTGAATTCGGTCTGGTTCTGATTCAAGTTATAGTCCCACACCTGGCAGTGAGCCCATTGAGCAAGGGGGGATTCTGAATCAACAGGCATCGAGTCGCACTTTTGTGGCATCTCTGACAACCTGAGAAGCTGTTTGGGCACCAAACAACCTGGTTGCCTCAGGAGGCTTGGCTAGTCAGAAAGGGCAAGTGCCATAGCAAAACGATGGTGCCCAAAGCAAAAGCGCATGCTAACCTGCAAAAACTAAGCATCTTCTTTGAACCCAAAGTTGTTGCCACTTTCTACCTCCTCCTCCTCCTTTTCTTAATGGCTGGATGTGGTACTGGAGAAAATCTCAGAATTGGAGACGACAACAGCTGGAGGACCTCGTCGCACTTTGAAGTGATCCCAGCTGCCAGTCAGAAAATGTGTTGTGTACATGTATGTTTTACGTGGGAGGGATATGATACCATGGAGCGAGTAAAGAAAAGTGCCAAGAGGACATTGGTACTCATGAACACTATGCCTATCCTGGAACATGCTAATGCTTGATGTATGGAGGTTCCTCTGTCTGCCAATTTAGCAGCCGGGTGCTCCAAAAGTGATAAAAGCTGGCATGCAAAGTGACTTCCTCAGCCTTCCATATGTGCCCCCATTGCATAGACTGTGCTGCACAGAAGTCTACAAATGGATAAGGTTTAGTTCTTTAAATGTTCTTAAAAGTCCTTCAGGTGGGATGTTGTGGAGGAAATCTTTCATGGCAGGCAGAGAATCTGCTGGATCTTGAGACAAAGACACCCATAGAAACCACCTGATTCTAAGTAAGATAATTCAGCAGTATTCAATATGCTGACTGGTAGTGGTTCTGCAGAGTTTTGAGCAGGAGTCTTTCCCAGACTATCTAAACATGAACCCGGGACTTTTGCGTGTACACCAAGTGCTCAATAACTTACTCCCTAAAGGCTCAAAGGATAATTGTGTCCTAGCTTGTGAGTAGCAGCTCAGATACTTCAGGGGAGGGGCAGAGTTGGCCATCTAAAGGCCACACGAGACCTGCATGCCAGAGCATACTGCCCTTGGTATTTTCTGCATCATCATTGCTGGAGGAGGGTGTGGCAGGGGAAAGACTACTTGGAAACAGAAGGGCTCAGTTGAGCTTTTTACCATGTTGGATGATCAAAAATTGAGCTATTAGCCACTGATTCATGTCCACTGATCTATGATAGCAAACGGATTCCAGTTGCAAACTCATATATTTTATCTGTTTAAAAAATTAATCTCTCTAGTCATGAGAGCTGTATATTAACTTCAGGATCAGAGCCAATGTGTCTCTGTATGCCAGTTTCTGAAGAAATATGTGTGGGAGGAGGATAACACATCCGTGGCCTTTTCTGGGTTTCCCTTAGAATGGAAATGCTGAACTAGATTGGCGCTTGGTCCCATCCAGCATGGCTCTTCTCATGTTCTGCAGGCACAAGCAGCCTTAGGCGTGCTCACTTGTATCTTCATGAATACCAGTGTGAAGTTCAACACAACGTGTCGTATACAATCTTGTAACCATAAACCTGGTGAAAACCATTTTGATTGTGCCCTTGAAGGAGACAATGAAAATGACTTTCATGACTCATTAAAACATTTTAGATAACTGTGTACTTTCACTTAGCTCTTTCCGTGGATCTGTTGGTATAATACAAAGTATTAAAATGGAATTGTCCTGACTTTTATTTCTCCTAAATACATTTCATTTGTCACCTTGGGCTCAAATATAAGTTTGATGTTTCTCTGCCTTTTTTTAAACAAAGTGGTGGTGGTGGTGGTGAAGAAATCAGTAAAAGCTAAGAACATAAGGAGAGCCATCCTGGATCAGGTCAGTGCTTCAGCTGGCCCAGCATTCTGCACAACCATTGGCCAGCCACCTACCCACAGAGTCCCAGAAGCAGAGCAACAACAGCACCCCCTGCCCCAGTTGACCAGTATTTTATTCATTCATTCATTCATTCATTCATTCATTCATTCATTCATTCATTCATTCAAAACTCTTATACTGCCCCTTTCCATGGTCTCAGGATTGTTTAACAATAAGATAATATACACATACTGTCTCTGCTACTGGTAGCATATGGTCAATAGGACTAGTAGCCTTGGGTAGCTATCTCTGCCATACATTTGTCCAGTCTTATTGCAAAGCCATCAAAATTAGTGGCCATCACTAGATCTTGTGGAAATGAATCCCATCATTTAACTATGCTCCATGTGAGTCAGTATTTCCTTTGAGCTGTTCTTTAAACTTTCCTTGGCCATTCACTGCTCACTTCTGCCCGTGACAAACAGCATAATTTTCCAAGAGTCATAAGTTCTTTTGAAAATACTATCAGGTTGAATTCCTCAAGATGGTACCATCCAACCACTTCCATGTATTTGGAAGCAACTAGGGTCAAACCGGGGAAGGAGGAGGGGAGCAAATTATTGCACACCATTAAGGTGGCCCCAAAAGAATGATGGATGACCATTGATAAGTGTCAGAGAACAGGCTAAATGACGAACATGCTAGTGTCCACCATGCCAAAAGTCAGGCCACTCCTCATGCTCTGTGAACAATTTCATCAGTCATCAGTCAATCTTCTTCAAAAACCTTTCCCGTCTGTTTCTGCCTTACAGATTTTGCCCTCTATGTTCTGTCCCTTTCCACTGATGCTCCCTGAAGTTGTAGCTCCACATGAGAATTAGTTTTGGGGAGGGTAATTTTAAATCATGGTTAGGAAACCATGGTTTTAAATCATGGTTAGTCCCTGTACTGCATCTGGGGCACCGCGGGATGCCTTGCGTCTCCTCCTTCACACCCATGGACAGAGCTATGAGTGCAGAGGATGAGATATGACCACTCCCAGCTGCTGAAGGAAATTTCTTTCACCAGAGTAGGAGAGGGAGCAAAGGGGATTGCTGGTGGGTGGGGAAGACAGAAACCATACCACCATATGCAAAATTCTGTGGCTGCTGCCATCCTCTCCCCACCTGCTGAAAGTTAAACCACCCAATGAGGCGCAGAGACTATTTTTTTGTGATTTAAACAGAGACAATCCCCACCCACCCCGGCATCCCTCAGAGCTCTTCCCAACTTGACTGGCTCTAGCCAGCAGAATATAGGACAGAAGGGGAGCTCCAAAGCTGAATCCCTTTGTTTAATGAGAGTGCAAGCTATTGGACTGCACACTTTCCATGCTGTGTGTGTTTTCTGTGAAAACTTCTCAGTACTGATGGCCATCAAGGCCAATAATTTGATTATGGTCCTAGGCTATCAAAAAGGGTATATTTATGCTTAAATATAAGCAATATGTATGGTGACAATCAGTCTCTGGCCTTCAGACTAAAAATGCAAGGCAGGGAATATAACATCAGTTCTAATCCTGCTACACGTAGTCTAAATTCTGATTCCCCTTTCTGAGAGTTGCAGACCTTTAAACACAACAATAATTCCCCTTTGTAAGGGAAGAAACAGCAGCTGCAGCAACTTGGAAGGTGCTACTAAGTATATGAGTCTGAACAGCACAGAGACAAGCCATTTGCTCCTGAATAACCTCTAATAAGAACTGTAACAGTGTTCATGTAGACAGACTGAAGAAATATTGCTCCCTGTGGTGGGTGAAACTTGATTAGTCTCAGCATCAAGTTGTTAAAACCATTCAAAGACATATGTGGAATCTGGAAAAAGGCCATGGATTGCCATAACAGTGTGCTGGTGATATTATTAAGAGCAGTCAAATTATGACACATTACTGATAAGTTACTCAAGGGGGTGGGGAATGGTGAAGGACTTTCAATAAAATTCAAAAAGCTTTTTCAGTTTCAGTTTCATCTACCATCTTATACATCATTACCCTTTTTAAAATAAGGATAGAACAAAAACATGTCATTCTAAAAATGATACCAGTTTGCACTTCAGTGAACGATAGGTGAAGAAGTGTGAGAGCTGCTAGGATAACTTTAGAACCAGCATTCCAAAGTTTGTGAAATTCTGTCATTACAGATCAAGTTCTTGTGAAGAGACATAAAACACAATGTAATTCTGTTAGAATAAGTTCTTAAGAAAGTCTCAGAGTTCTGTTCTACATCAAGTTTCCATTTTCCATCAATGTGCAGAAGTTTGTTGCCAGGTTTGTTATTTATTTCATTCTCTATTTATCAGAATGTAAGACGCTTCCTTGTACTTCCTTCCAAGAAGGAACTTTGTGCATTCCTTCCAAGAAGGAAGTACAAGGAATGCACAAAGTTCCTAGTACAAGTACTTCCTGCCAAGGCCTAACTAGATTTGCACTAGGCAGTGTTTTTTTTTTTTTGTAAGAAAAACGGTGCCGGAACTCATGAAATTATTTACCTTTCGTATGTAGTCAGTCACTGTACACACACCCACGCACATCAGTTGTGTAACGAAACATAACGGTTGTCACCCGCAGTAAGCTTAGTGCATGACCACATGACCAATCTCAAGCCGAGCAGCGCCACAAGCTGAGCAGTGCTATCACAACCAGATTCGACGCACAAGCAGCCCGCATGCACCGTTTTAATGGTTTTGCTGCCGACCTGCTATGCTCGACAGGGTGATTCAAATCCACATGGACCAAACATCAAATTTTCAACAGTTACTTTTAAAACTTGGAAAATCTGTCGAAAAAAGGTGCTGGAACTCTGTTCCGGTGCATTCTATGAGGAAAAAAGCACTGGTACTAGTCCTAATAAGATTTAGTAATGTCCATCAAGCCAATAACAGTAATGTCTGTTCTGACCATCAGCAGCTCTCAGGCAGGTGTCTTCCTTCCCACCTGTTTGTTTGCAGTTCAAACTGCAGGGATTATACCTGGGCCCTTCCACGCACAAGGTATGTGCTTTCCCACTGTGCAAAGTCAGCAGGGCCTGCTGCCCCTTAGCAGACTCCTGAAGAGTTGGGCTGGTGTTGGCAGCCTGGCAGGGTCTCAATCTAGCCCAATGGACAGGGGGAGGACACCTGGTAAGGGAGATTCCTGAAGACACATGCTTTGACTCAATTGCAGCTTTCTAGCCCAACCAAAATGGGCAACACCTGAAGTGTCTGAGCGCAGAAGGGAGAAAACAGGAAGGAGGTGAGGGTAAAATGACTACAGGAGAAAGGGCAGGGGGAAGAGATGTTGGAGAAGCTACAACAGCAGTAAAGGAAATCCAGGATGTGGAAAAGAACAACAAAGGAGAGAAAGTGAGAGTGGACATGACTTGGGAAACAGTCAGAACAGGTACTATTTATTTGTTTGTTTGATTGATTTTTATCCTGCCTCACTAGCCATAAGGCTTCTTGCATGGATTGCATGTAAAAGCTAGTCAAAATACAAATAATAAAACATTAATATTAAAACTTAACAATCAACCAAATAAAACATGCCAGTGCTACACTTTACAGAAACTACATTAACACAAAAGGCATAACTACAGTCCATAACTGGATATAAAATTTAAAACTGTTAAAATCATTATAACAGTTAACATACCAGGAAAATAAAAAGGTCTTCACCTGCTGCTAAAAAGAATGCAAAGAGGGCTCCAGGAAAATCTCTCTGGGGAACTAATTCCAAAGCTGGGGTGCCGCTCCTGACAAGGCGCTTCTTCTTGTAGCTACCCTTCTTATTTCCTGAAGAGGGAGCTCCTTCAGAAGGGCCTCTGATGACTACCTAAGGAGCTAGGTAGTTTCTTAGGGGAAGGGTCACTCCTTTAGATACCCTGGCTACAAGTCATTTAGGGCTTTAAACATCAGTGTTCACACCTCAGATTGGGCCTGGGCTTCAACCGGTAACCAGTGAAGATGGTAGAGGACAAGCTTAATGTGGTCATACCTACCAGTCCTCATCAGCCGTCTTGCTGCCCTATTATGGACAACTGAAGTTTGCAGAAGCTCATTTTCAATCAAAGATAGTCATTTCTGTCCCATTGCCAAAGACAGTTCTTAGATGGTTCAACTTTGAAGAAGAGTGCCTCCCTTCACAACTTTTTTTTCCAAAACTGTCCAGAGACATTCTAAAAACAGTGTTGTTTGTGATCTCAGCTTGTCCATTATTTGCATGATGATCATTTCTATCACAGATTTTCTGTCAGCATATCAAACCTGAGAACAATAGAATTGCTTTGCAAATGCAGTTTTCAAATCTGTTGGATAAATATCTATTAATGTCCTTGTGCACATGGAGCTATGCCCAAGTAACCTAAACTTTTCATTGAGTAAGGCCTAGATGGTCCATCTCAGTTACGTGATAGGATAGAAAAACTGCTGAATTTATCACAGGTATTCAACATTATCCGTATCAACTTCAATAACAAGAAAAAAGACAAAACGAAACAAGTATTCAGTTATTTACACAGTGTGATCTTCTTATAGAAGGAGGCTGTAAGTTCTTTTCATGCAACGTTCTCTTTGGTAATGGCTAAGCCGGCTGTCAGAACCACATTTCATTAAGGATAAGAATAGCCAGATGTCCCATCCTGACTGGCCAGTGTTTATAACCTTTGGAAAATGTACAGGGAGAAAGAAAGAGAGAAAGAGGACAGGGAATTTCTAGAACTCCTTCTACTAACCCCTTGATTCAGGTAATAGACCTAACTGGACTTGGCTAGTAGCAATGCTTCTGATCAGAGCAATTGATGACAAAAGGTCAGGTCAGGAGAAGGTTAGATAGGACTTCTGATCTGGGCCTTGTATATTTACATATGAATATGGGGGGATATGTGGGGCTTCTGTCCTATTGTTATGGGATCCCTGCAGGGCTGGACCACTAACCCAGAGTAACACACCCATCTCACTGCTCCTATGCATAGATTATGGTACCCATGCAGTGTCAATATTTATCTTGGTTCAGGGTGTGTAATTAAGCCTCTTTTCCAGGCCAGGCAAGGGAAGCACAAGGCCATTTACCAGGATGTCTACTCCCTCCATGCCTCTCTCTGTTTCTTTCCTTCCTTTTACTAGTCAACTTCAGAGAGGAGCTGTTTTCACTGGTATGGGTTTCTCTTCTGGATATTTTGAGTTCTCTTTAAGGTCCAGCATCATTTGTAACACTGAGGAGTTTTGTCTGCTTTGCATCCTGCCCCTTTCCCATCAATTTCCTAATTAGCTGTGTGCTGTTGCATAGCAAGCCATTTTTATATTCACAGGGCTCCAAGTTTTGCTGGGATGGCACGCCAGGGAGGCTGCTCAGGGGGCAAGGAAAGCCTCTAGTCTCCTCCTTCTCCTTTCCAGGAGGGGAACTTGTGAGGTAGCAAGAATGCCTCCGTTTCCTAAGAGAATACACACACACCCTGCCTCTTGAGGGCAAAGGGAGAATGCAAAGACTGCTTCTGTCCAGTAGAGCAAAGCAACCCTCTTCTTGCTCATGGAGTCAGACTTAGGGCTAGCTAAGAGACATCATTGGGTTTTTGCTTCATTTCGTTTTGTTTTGTTCATTTGCAACGTCATACCCAACCCATCACGACTCCATGGACAACATCCCTGCCTTTTGGTACTGTCCATGGGGTTTTCATGGCAAGGGCACTGGAGTGGGTTGCCATTTCCTTCTCCAGTGGATTACTTTTTGTCAGCGCTCTCTGCTATGACCTGTCCGTCTTGGGTGCCCCTGCACAGCATAGCTCATAGCTGCATTGAGCTACGCAAGCCCCTTCACCACGACAAGGCAGTGATTCATGAAGGGGATTATTGGGTTAGAAAACCCAAATAGTGCCCATCTCTTCCTCTATCCCTTGTAAAAATAAGTGGATGCAAACGAAGTCTGCCACATGTGGAGTGGAAGAGGGATGCTGCTTGCACAGAATTCACATGGCGTTCCATACCAGTGGCAAGCACTGCACAAACAACCTTCTGCAACACATGTGGTGGTACAAACAAAGGCGCATGACATGAACGAGGGGTGTTGCTCATGCAATGCTCACGCAGGCCTCATCTCCTGCCAGGAACTTGGGCTCACTGCCTCACCAAAGCTGACTGGAGCCTGGGGAGCTGAACCTGAGGAATTTGAGAAAGGTTCCTCACACATTCCAAGTGGAGGTATGTCTGACAGCCATGCCAAAGAGCAGCTGTCAAAGAGGTCTGTCTGGTGACTGGCTTGGCCAGAGAGGGAACAGGGCACACCCACCAACAGTTCTCTGGATCCAGCCTTCATGCCTTGAGGGCTCTGCTTTCCAGTTTGGATGATGCAAAAAGCCATTGCAGTACCAAGAAGACCATAGAACAGACCTTGGCTTCTGCTCAGTGTTTCTCAAATGTACCTTGTGGAAATACCATAACCGGATTTGGACAAGACAACAGACCCACAATGGTACAAGCAAAGCAAAGCAAAGCAAAGCAAAGCAAAGCAAAGCAAACTTGGGTTGTCATTTCATGTGAATCTGCCCAGTGTGTGTCTCATTTTAATGTGTGAAGAGATGTGTACAATCTGCCTAGTTTTGGCTTGGGTACTGCCCATGACAAACTCTAGCCCTGCCATTGACAAGACTAAGCCCTCCACAGATTATCGTCAAGGAAATGTGGTTCCCTGGATCCTCACAGCAGCCATGGAGCTGCTGCAAAAGAGATCAGATGCGGCCAGTGTGTGCCACTCAGAATGAATGGAAAGAAGGTTGGTTGTGTTCCCACTTCCTCTTGGAAAGATGTGATAATGAACATGCTCCCAAACGTATCCTGATGAGTTAAGGCATCATATGGCACCAGAAAGTGCATGTTTCTATGTCCATGGCAGCAAATGGTCAGGGAGGCAAGCTATAGAGGTTTCCATAGTGATTTGGATAAGGACAGAAGTTTTGCTCTCTTCTCATTGGTTGAGGGGCTTTGCAAAATTGGACGACTGCTTTGGCAGTGACCATATGAAAGTAAATAAGACCTTACAAAGTCTTATTTCAGTATACTAGGGTAATTTTGTGCAGTTTTTAAAAATGTATTGCCAAGTAAAACATAAACACACTTTGGGTTTCCAGAAATCACAAGTGATCAAAAAGCTAGACTTTTAAATTCAACTTTCCTCTGCTTTTCTTAGAAAACTGAATGGGAGGGGTAAAATTTTATGGAGAAAGTAAGGCTAATGTTCAGATCTAAGGCACTTTAGCAGAATAAAATTACAAGTATTCATATATTTTCATGATTTTCAAGGATGTTTTTTACCTTTTTGCCCCTCTGGGCTGTTAAAAGAGAAAAAAAAAGATGATACATGGTTTTGTTTTCTGGACACACATACTGAAGCTGATACTAAGGAATGATGTTTTCTCCTTTGCACCAAAAATGTTTTTATGGAGATATGTAAAAGAAGATGCATATTTGGATTGTCCTCCCAAGGGAAGGCAATTTGAGAATAGGCAGAAAAAGTAGGAGAAAGTGCAAATCCATAAAATGTTTAAAGGTGCATTTTCATAAAAGAAGTGTGTTTGGGAAACAAAAAAAGTGGAAATAGACATTTCTGAGTATATCTTTTCCTTCCATTATTCTTGATTGCAATGTTTGCAAAAACCACACAGACATTTGCTGGAAATTAAGGATAAAAGAGAAAATAAAAATTGGAGCTGCTTTCCATCTCTTGCCCCTCCATGCAGAGTTTCTGAGGCTGCCCAGAATTGAGACTTCCCCCTCAGAAGTCACAGAAGCCCCGAAATGATCAATCTTCATTTTGGGGAGTATACAAAGTCCAACAAAAGAGCAACTTTGCTGCTGAGCTAAACAGTAATGGATCTTCTCTTGAACAGCAGTAGAGGCAAAGGCAATCTTGCCTGAAAACCACAAAGACTGACTGATTCTGTTCTGAGTCCCCCACTGACCCCCTGTGGCTTAAGTCCCTGCCTCACCCCTTGTGCAAGTTGCTGTCAAACAGGGGCTCTATACAATAACTTGAGAATTTTCGATAAGCTCTTTGCCATTAAAGTAGCAGGAACGCTGTGGAATAAGTTCAATAATTAATAAGCCTTAGATTGCAACTTTAAAGTTTGCCCTGAGTAAGAAGCGATGTGTTTCATCACCGCAGCTCTCAAAGCTGACAGGAAAATTAATTGTGACCGAGGCACATTTCTGTCCTTTCCCCCTGCTTCTATTAAGGGATGCATAACTTACTCCATTCTTTCTTGTGCAGAATTTTCATTGTCCCTGCACAACCATTCTTTGATGCAGGCTTGTGACTGTGCATATGGTGGAGGTGAAAGAGGAAGCCAGATGACCTTGAACTGGAGACTGTTTCTTCATCACTGTGTGTTGTGTGAATCCACTGCCTCAACAGAGTATTTGGGGGAGACATTCCAAATGGCACTTCCTGCCCTCAGCCTTCCCACAGCCATCAACCATTGCTCCCATTCCCTTCCACTGGGCATTTTCAAGATGAGATGGGCTTTCGGCAATAGGCTACTTCCTGCTCATCTTCATTCTCCATCACCTTTTTATTTGCACTATCTCATGTAGCTCGATCTCTCTTGCTCTCATTATTTATGCCCTGTCCCTTCTTCCCCCCGCCTCTCCTAATACATCAGTGTTCCTTCTTTACCCTGCTCCATAATATGTCATTGGAAATGGCTGCTAGAGTTCTACTTCTTGGTAATTTATAGCTGCATAGTTTCACCATGGAACTGGTGCAAAGCAAGTACTATAGAAAGAAATAAACATGTCCTGCAACTGCAGAAGCAAACAGCATTGTGTTGGGAGTTCATAGCTCCTGGAAAAACAAACAGGTTTGAAGTAAAGCTTGAGTGCAGCCATTATGTGATTGCACTCTTCAGACAAAGGGACACTTACAAATAATGAAGGAGGAGAGGAAAGGAAGCAAAGCCTGAGAGCTGTAGTCCACCTCAAAAAGTAGTTGCAACAAGAAACTAGAGTAGGGAAATATAAGTTCCCTTTTTGTCTATTGCCTCCATTGACTCAGATGACTTATCACAAGCATTCTTGCTTTACTCCAACCGTATCCTTGCTCTTGTCTGAAGGAAAAAAGTGAGAGAAAAAGTAGAATCTATAAAACCGCATAGGAAGGTCTAAATGAGGGAAGTCAGAAGAATCTTCTTTAGCCACATCATCTATATTTTTCAGGGGAGAGTGATTAATAAATATGTCTGCTCAGGAGCTGCTTTACCCATTTGGACACTGAGCTCTAGTATCTGAACATAGGTGTGTTTGACATCACTAGCCACCCAATCATCTATGATGGACGGGTATAGGGTCTTTCCAAGCTTAGATGTCACATCTGTGTCTGAGGATAGGTTTCCTTGCATCCTGAAAGCAATGATCCGGCATAGCTGTGACCATGTATTGGCCGGAGGTGACAAAAGGGATCAAGCTGATACCAGCAGTTTGTTCAACTTTACCTTTTTTCCTTTTTAATTAAAGGTTGACCTGAAAATGTGATAGCACTGATTCAGCTACAGAAGTTACCAATGGGTATAAAAGTATGTCTTGTGACATATTTTCTATCTGAAGTGATTAGACTTCTAGTTCATAGACTTCTGGCATCATATATCTATGACTAGTGAAAGACAGTAGAAGCTTCCCATGGGCAAGCTTTTCTATAGCCAGTCTTCCTTAACATGCCACCTTCCTGATGTGTGGGACTACATGCCCTATCCTGTCCAGGCATCGTGGCCAGAGAGCAGCATGGCAGGTACCAGATTGAGGAAGGCTTCTATAGGCCTTTGGAGAATGGAAGGGTGGGAACAGTTCGGAGTAAAATGTTTACTGATGCTAAACTCCTGAAGACCTGGAAATTCACAGCTCGGGGTTTCCATAATTTCACATGACTACCTTTCTATGGGTTGGATCCAGGGTAGTCATACTTAGAGAAGACCCAGTGAAGTCCATTCAATTTAGCTTAAGTCCCATAGATTTCATTGTGTTCACTTTAAGAGTGACTAAACCTGGATCCAGTGCTATGATATGCTTGAATTCTGTGTGTATTTGCTTGTGGTTATTTTTGCATATTTTGGACTGGGCCAATGTGGAACTGAAAGGATAGGTGTGTCTGCCGCTAATAATGATACAAACATGCTCTGGTCCACATATCCCTTCTCCACTCCTCTTTCCCCCTCAAATCAGAGGGAAGCAGGCAAATGCACACATACCAGGACTGCAAATATGCCAGGGAAAATCTGTTTTGGGAAATAGGCCATACAAGGAATGTAGGAAATGACCTTTATACCTATCTCAATCTTGCACTTCAATGAATCTTTAGATGTGTGAATCACAATGACAAACTACAGATAATTAGCAGAGATAGAAAATTTAACAGCTTCTGCCATTTTTCAGATAACTTCATGCTGTAATAATAAGATAATTCTCCAAATTAATACCTGATGCCAGGCAAATAAATGCCACAGGGATTTTGCCAGTATCACCACAAAAGTTTGATTTGGCACCAGTTCTTCTCTCCTCAATTTATTTGGACTACGATGCCTTAAAACGCGCAGTTCAGCAGCCTTCACTTTGCTCATCTTACCTTATGCATCTTGCCTTACACAGTTATAATAGCAATACAATTATTTTGAGACTGCATAATCGACCGTGTTGTTTATGCTGCAGGAAATCACACAGACATAATTCTTCTGCAGTTAACTTCATATGCTAAAGCACTAAGAACCATTTCTTTAGTGAACATTATCTCTGTTCTGCTCACAGAAGTAATAGAGATTGAGTGGGAAGAAAGTGTTATTTTTGCCCCCCCACCCTGCTTTTACAGTTTTTTCACAAACCCTTTAAGTTGAGGAATGTTAATTTTTTTTAAAAGAAATTATCTTATTTTGTACCAGGGAGTAATGCTGCTTTTGAAATTGACTAGATTTAGAGGGTTCCTTTTGAATTTTGCTGCTCATGCTCCTTTGCTTAAGGATCACTTTGCTGCAGTAAATAATTCAGGAAATCAACTTGTACTCTATTGTTCTTCAGGCATATGGATTTTTCCTCCCTTCAAAGCCTGATTTTCTATTGTATGTGGAAAATTTCAAAGCTCTCTAAGGAATTGAATACAGGTTTTGTAATTATAACAGCTTCTAGCCAAGCACCTGTACATCTGCTGTACCCTGTCGGGAACTGAGCTAAAACAAAAAGTATAACAATTCCCCCTGGGTAAAATGCGACAGGATTTCCATTTTCTATTTTTCCAGGGCACCATGGTTTGATTATTTTTAGAACATTATGGGTTGTTATTAATCAGTGGTGGACTGTTGTGAAAAAACAGACAAAGTGCGTCATTTTATCCAATTCTAACCCAACAAGAAGTGTGCCGACTCCACCTGTTTTGTCTACACAACTATATTGCATGGGTGACCTGCAGTGTTATAGCACTATGATTTTATGGAGAACTTGATGAAGGAACTTACTTTATGCACTCTCCTCTGTAAAATGTACTTTATATGAACTTGTCATGATTTAAAGATGTCTAAGTAAGATGCGGAGTCTGGAGTGCTGGTGCTATAGGACTCTTTCTGTCTAAACAGGGATATGATATGAGGATGACGTGGAGAGAAGGAGAACCTTGGAAGCTGCCCTGGGTTCCTTGAGAGAGGAGGAAAGACAGGATATAACAGCAGTGACCTTCATCTCACAACTATAACGATTATTCAGAATTGTGCACTGTATGCAAAGGTGTATAATATAAGGGAGGCTGTGGGGTTCTTTGGAGTCCCAGCACCTGATCCTGTGATCTCAGAGCTGGGACTTTGAAGGCTGAGCCACTCTTTGCAGCCAGGGTGGAAAGAATCGTGGCTGCCACCCCTGAAGTTGCTCCTGGACTTCAGAGGAGGAAAAAAGGGTCATGCCAAAGAACAGGGAAGGGAAGAAGTTGGGGCCACAGACTTACACCAGTTCCTATTGTGGTCCCCAGCCTCTTTCCCTCACCCCAGCACTTGTTCTAGCCAGATGAAAATGGCCATCTAGATGAAGTCCCCTGTGTGAGGTGTGATGGCACAAATCAGCACCAGCAAGCGTGGACTTAAGTGTCTGACTGCAGCTCAAGGGTGAAGAGCATAAGACTCTTGTCTGCGACTTCTGGAGCCATGAGATTTTTTAAATCTAAACATTAGGAGTATGTGAACTTAACTCAGCAAAGTTGCACCTTGACACTCATTCCATCTTAAGTCCATAGCATACCATTTTCTCCTTTCACATTAGAATCGATGTACACTTTCAGACATATGATTCCAAATGCATGCAACCATTGCTCACATTTTTTAAATGTCACATTCTTTTCCCATTGTGTATTTGTGTGCATTTTTAAAAGAATGCATTTTCCATGTGCATTTTTCAAATTTACACATGCCACTAATTGCAATCACATGCTGTCCACAAATCATCCTTACAAATTTAGAAATGTACAGATTTCAAATGCGGATTGTGTCTGAGTACATGTTTAGTCTGCAAGGCATGGACTCAATAAATCCTAAAACCAATCTCTCCTATATCTCTACTGAACATACATAAGATTTTTAAGAAAATCCTTGGTCTAATCATTAATGAAGACCTTAGAGCAACCTCTGGAAAGGGAACTTCCACTGACAACATAATAGAAAGGGTAGTTTAATAGACTTACTGTACCTTAAACAGTGTTGCTTTAACACTAGTTCAAATAAAATATACTGAAACAGGTTGACAAAGTATGTCTGCCTAAACATATCTTTTCTCTGACAGTAGCATGCTACTGTTAGGTGAAACTGCATTGCACTGGAACAGATGGAAAATCGAATAATCTTAGCTACCCTGCGTACTAACATGTCTAATTTTTTTTCCTTGATGTATAAGAAGGACATTTGCCCTCTTTTTGCAACACAGATGCACATGTTATTTTCATGAAAATTCTCAAATATGTGCTTTTCTAAAACTCTATAGCTGTTAATGGGATAATGCTCACAGGCACAAGGTCAGATCAGATTCTTTACCCCAGAGGTAGGTAGATAATACATCAGGATCTATTGAAGATCTCTGATAGCAGAGTCCTAAGCACATGTACTCAGGAGGCCCATTCCCTTCCATGGAACTTATTCCTAGGTATAAGGACTGTAGCCTGAGTTATGCTTTCCAATGGTTTTCCAATGGCAACACAAAATGGCTGTGTTCCCGTGCCTACTTGCTTGTTTGATCCATGGGCAATTTTGGCTTCATCCATCTTGCCATGAGTCCTGACCAGGTTCCCAGTCCCCGCTGAGGAAAAGAATCTTAACCACCATACTTCACTGCGGGGATGGGGTTGCCAAAGTAAGCAACAATGTTGGTTTTGCACCACACATAACATTTTGTAGCAAGGCTGACACGTGCGATTCTGGTTCATCGGACCAGAGTACATTTCTCCACATGTTTGCTGTGTCTTCCACATGGCTCTTTGAAAACTCCAAATGAGGATTTTATAAGGTTTATTTTAGGAATGGCTTACTTATTGTTCTGTGCCCGAAAGCCAAGCTCTGTGAAGCATTCAGATGCTTGTTCTTCCATAGATGGTTTCAGTTCTGGGTAATAACACAAAGATGCAGAAAAGTCAAAGTGTGGTGGTTAATGATTCTGTAAAGTACTCTGTCAGACTGCATGGTGTCATTAAAAATGTCTTCAGAGCAAAGGAATAGGTTTTACACATTCCATCTATGAAACCAGCTAGATAGAGAAGCTTCCCAGGGAGCTAAGGATTGGAATGGGTTCCCTTCATCCATTTGGTCGGAAATATAAATGCTGAATGTGTATCAGAATGTACAGTGCAATGCACATTGGACTGAAGACATCAAATGACCAGTATATTACTCTCAAAGAGATACATGTTCCCAGCCACAACTAACAATGTATAATTGCATGCAACTAGAACAAGATGTAAATAGCAAACCTAAAGTAAAGCATGAAGAAACACCAAAAACACTCATGAAACTGCAATTGATTAAAAATTGAATACAACAAGCATATTTCAAACCACAGGAGGAAAATGTATACGTTTTAAAAATGCACATCATTGTGGAATATTCCTCAACCCAGGTTCAGGCTAGATGTCAGAATGATACAACAGTGGAAGCAATTGCCTAGAGAGGTCATGTGGTCTCCCACACTAGAGACATACTACTACTACTACTACTACTACTACTACTAATAATAATAATAATAATAATAATAACAATATGGAGAGCCATCTGATTGGATGGTGCAAATTGGTGTCCTGCAACAGCAGGGGGCTGGACCTGATCACCTTCATGGCCCCTTCTGAATCTAATATTCTATTATTCTTTGGGTACATTTGAGAAAATGTGCATGGTTCTTAGTGTTGAAAGAAAAATCCAAAGTTTGCAATCTGATATTGACACAAGTCATAATTAGCTTTGAAGTAGAATTCAGAGAACTGAGCAAGTTCACACATCTCTTGGTATAAGGTAACTTCACATATGCATAAGTTTTAAAATAGCACAGGTGACACCACCAACAAAATTGCTTATGGTCATTTGGCCATGTACTAGCCCACTTTTTTTTTCAGAGAGAAGAAGGCAAGACAGCCTCACTTATACAAAAGTTGTTTATAAATGCCAGACTATTTGGGACACTGCATAGATTTTGTATGACTATGCAAATTGGGTGAACCGAAAACTCCAAAGAAATAAGGAGACATGTTTGTTGCATCTCTAAATGTTTCCACCTGTGAGGTGAGCTAGCTAGCTGCCTTTGCAATAAAGCAACCTTATATTCAGCAGTACTCACATAATACCTTGAGTGCAAAGTACAGGGGGAAAAAAACCGCACAAAGCTTGTCTGTAAGTAAGAGATACTACAAGTGCTTCCATGTATGTATAGTGAAAACACTGAAAGCAAAGCTCAAGTTTTACCTAATGCTTCCATATTTTTGAGCGACCTTGGCCTCTGTAACAATAAAAATTATATAAGCATACTACCTGAACATGTTTCAGTGCTTTCTTCTTTCATTCCCATGTTATCCATTTATCTTGCCTTTGTAACTTTCTAACACTTGCTAAAATTCTTTTAATGTTTCCTTTCATTGAAATTAGCATGCATCCTTTGCCTTCTTTAAATATATACTTTTGTACAGGCATGCTAAAAACAAAAAATAGCACTGCCAGTGTACTGCTGTTTAGGTTATTTTGCACAGTAACACATGGTGATAAAAGAGGTTCAAGAGTTGTAAAAACCTCAAGTTCCTAAACTCAGCGTCAGGTGACATTTTAGATGCAGCCAAATATTTGGAGCTCTGACTCAGATTACATGCTTTTAACCTTTTCACTTGATTTGAAAGTTTTGCTCAAAAGTGCAGCCCGTGACAGTCAGCCCACAGAGATGATATGGCTGCAAAACATAACACATGGAGCATGCGACAAATTGCCACAACAAGTTAGTGATGTAGCTTGTCTCCACCTTGAATGAAATGAAAGATGCTTTGGCTGAACATGGAAAGGTGTCGTATTATCTGGGCTCTAATTGAGAAGGTCACATGCAGGACGCAAACAGCAGACTGTTATCTACATTGTTCTGAAACTGTCAGAAAAAAATTGAGATTTTTTTTAAGGACTGCCAAGGGCACAGGAGCAATATCTAGTTTGGATTTATGTTTGAGAGCCATGATGGACCCTAAATCTATTTTGTGTTCACTGTATGTACCCAAATGATAGCCCTAACAATTATTCTCCATCTTTTTCCCTAAGAAAAATATAAATTGCATGTGTCATGTACATTGAGGAACTGCTTTCCATTCAGCTGAATTTGGGCTGTGTTGGCATTGATGGGTGACTGACATGCCAGAAGGCAATTACTGTCCTCTTCGAGAGAATACAATGGCATTTACTCTTTACTCCAACTAACAGCAGAATTAGTGCTGGATCTTGCTAAGCAATGCTGTGAGTTACAATCCTAAGCTTGCCCCTAGGATCACTGTGCCAGCTATCCATGCCTGTTCTGACGTGGCATAGTAGACATGGATGTTTAGTATGACAGTTAGGGTGCAAGAAGGGCTAAACAGGATCACAGTATTTACGGATTAGCTGGCTGCAATTTCTGGCAGAGTGGCCTGTTCCTCACTTTTCCCAGAGCCTTTGATGGTCCTGCCTGCATCAGAGGGCTGGCACAGAGCCTCAGTGAAACGGTGGCTGTTCGGAGGAGCGGGAACCTGGTCCAAGGTACAGCATCATATTTCATTATGCACAGAATGCAGAGCTATGAGCGGGTTCACTAATGCATCAGAAGGATGCTAGGGGAGACTGAGGGGAGGATGAAGAATTTGCCTCTTTTGCAAGTGGAGACTGAGTAATGCATGAGTGCACAACTGTTCCAGCCTTAAGATCTGAATTAAGAGTTGGCTGGAAGGCCAAGAATTCTATAAATACCCATGCATGCACTGCACACACTTGCATGCACATATACACAACATACAAGTTTCACATAGACATCACACACACTTTCCCTTTCCCTTTCCCTCTCCCTTTCACACACACTCTCCTCTCCTCTCCTCTCCTCTCCTCTCCTCTCCTCTCCTCTCCTCTCCTCTCCTCTCCTCTCCCTTTCCCAGTCTTTCTCACGCAAATGCACACAAAATCATTTACTCACTTACATACTCAAATCCATCAAATCCACCTACTGTCCAGGAGAACTTCAGAAGCCTTCTGCCTACTTTGATCAAAGAAAGTCAACACTCCCTCTAGGAACCTCAGTTCTCAAACCATCAGCCCTTACTAGAATCCTGACTGCTGGCCTGGGACCTTTTCAGTGGGATGAGGATAACAGGGGAAAAGGGGGAAACTCCTAGGAATGCGCTGCATGGCCCCTGCCATTGAGCATCCTAGAAAGCCAACCAGAGCCACCGAGAACAACCTACTAGGAGGCTTTGGGGATGCTCTAGCAACTAGGCTTTTACAGTGGGACCCACAGGAGCTGTGGCTGGAATGGCATTTCCATTTCCTACTGCTCTTCTTTTGGAAGTGGTGGTGGTGTTGATGACGGGAATCTGTGCAGTCCCCAGACAGGCTTAGGGAGGTTTTGCAGCCCTGGCTAAAGGGAAAAGGCACGCTTCCTTGAGATTCAGGAGTGCGCAAGTGATTAGAGTTATCTTTATGACTGTGACAAACTTTGCAGAACATCACCAAAGCATATTGAAGTGTGAACTTTATTTAACACCATGCAACTTTTTCATCCGAACTCCCAAAATCGGCTGCTACTGAACTCTCAGTTTTCTCCAGGTTTTCCCTGGAATTGCTTCCCTCCATGCAGCCACTCATGGGACACTTTGTTTCTTACAATCATCACATCTTATCTATTTTTAAAGGATCTGTTGTTCTTTATATCTGCTCGGCTTTCTTGATGCAGTTATAAGCATTGCAGCATCCAAAACCGTCTCTGAAGTCTCCCTGACACTTTGTGTGGTAACACTTTCATTTGTGCTGCCTTGAGATTGGAGACCGGTCTGTATCCGATGCAGGTGCATCCGCAATCTCAGTTGTTTCATCCATCAAAGGCACAACAGCTTTAGTGCTTTGCAGAACTCTTCTGTTCCTCCTGGAGGCAGCTACTTCATCAATCTAAATAAAATAAAATTTGTGGCATCATATGTTTGTGGGTTTGCACAGTGCATGTTGATGAAGTAAAAATCAAAGAAAACCAAGATGTCAGCTAGTGCATTTTTACAGGTCTTTACAGATGCCTCTTTGTGTAGCTTAATTGCCAGCTCTCCTGTATTTCCTTCATGGAAAGGGTTCAGAGGAGGGCAACAAGGATGATCCAGGGACTGGAAACAAAGCTGTATGAGGAGAGATGGAAAGAACTGGGCATGTTTAGCTGCAAAAAGAGAAAGCTGAGTGGAGATATGACAGCACTCTACAAGTACCTGAAAGGCTGTCACAGAGGATCTCTTCGCCATCATCCCAGAGTGCAGGACACAGAATAACAAGCTCAAGTTACAGGAGGCAAGATTCTCACTAGGTATCAGGAAAAACATCCTGACTGTTCCAGCAGTACAACAATAAAAGCAATTACCGCAGGAGGTTGCAGGCTCTCCTGCACTAGAGGCATTCAACTGGACAGTCATCTGAGAAAGATGGTTGAACTTGGGAGTCCTGAACTGAGCAGGGGGTAGGACCTGATTGCCCTCTGTCCCCTTCCATATCTACTATTCTATGATTCTATGATATTATGTCTTTTGAAAATATGAGTCCATCAAATATGCTTAGTTCCATGAAGCAGAAGCAATCAGTACAGATAAAACTTCCACCCTTTGTTTGGCCACCCCAGGAATACAGTATTTTAGCAAATGTCCAAACAACAACAGCATGTCCAACAGCAACAGCAACAACAATCCCTCTTATTTTAGTACCTGTTTGTTTACTGGTGACATGTCTGAGATTGGCAAATAAGACATTGTGAACTGCATGGCAACATTAGGTTCATGTTCCATTACATAGAAACAGAATGAGTCAGAAGGAGCCTCCCGGGTCATCTAGTCTGCCCTCCAGCTTCAGCCGGCTCTGCTCATGACATGCTTTTCATGTGCATGTCCAGCCTATCCTTGAACACCCTCACCAATGAGTCTTCAACCACCTCCCGTGGAAACCCATTCCACACCCTCAGGGTCCTAAATGTCAGGGATTACTTCCTGGCATCCAAACTGAACCTTGGTTCCCTGAGTTTTGCTCCATTGGAACACATCCTGCCCTCCACTGCAGGGGGAAACAGGTCTCTATGCACCTCCACATGATACCCCCTCACACACATATATGTCACCAAAGATCCCCTTGGAGTCTCTTCTGCAGACTGAGAAGACCCAGTTCCCTCAGTTTTGCCTTATCCAGCTTTCCTTGCAACCCAGCCACCATCCTTGTGGCCCTACGCTGCACTGACTCTAACCTGGCTATATCCTTTCTGCAATGAGGGGCCCAAAACTGAACACAATACTCCAGTTGCAGGCACACCAGAGTAGTATAGAGTGGTAGTAATGCCACTTCTCAATCTAGAAGCCACACTTTTGGCTATCCAAGGGTGGCATTTGTTCTCTTGACTGCCATGTCACACTGCTGACTCATGTTTAGCCTGCTGTCGACCAGCACCCTGAGATTCCTTTCGTAAGCACTGATCTCTAGCCACTTGCCCTAACCTATTCCTATGCCCCAAGTGCAGGACCTTGCACTTATCCACATTGAATGCCATCCTCTTGTCTCCTGCCCACTTCCATAGTCTGTCCAGATCCCTTTGGATCTGGAGTACTTGTTCCTCAGTTGTGGCTACTGCCTGCATTTTAGTATCATCTGTGAATTTGATCAGCAGACTGGTCACCCCCTAGGATGCCAAGGATCAGCAATTTTTGACTCTCTATTTAATGATATTATAGGAATATTAGGACCTATCTTTTCATTCATGGAAATACATTACATAGAAGTATTCTAAAAATTGCCATCAGTGTTTCTTTTTATGACAAGAGAAAAGATCAGATACAGCCCATGGAATGTCCCCAATCAGACTGTGAATTCCTTTCCTTTATCTTGTCTACCCACAGTCGGGTACAGCAGTTAGACTAGGGGGAAAAATCAATTTAAACCAATGGAAGGTTTTAGTTAAGTATCAGTTGCTGTGCTGGAAGAGAAGAATTGCAGCGGCTAAGGGAAAAGCCCCTCTCTTGTGTGTATAGCTTAAAATGATGAAGGGTTTGAAAGTTTGATCTCTTTGCATTTGATCTCCTTGAAGGTGAGATCAATGCCTCCAGGAAGCCAGGCTCTTACTAGTCTGGTCTCCTAGCGTGGTGACCAAGGGAAGAATGGTCAAAGCTGAGACATCAGATGAAGATGCATCCAGTTTCTTCAGGGGTAACCTTCACTTCAGCAGACGATAATGGATATCTCTGATGGTGATGGGGAGAAGAAACTCTGAAGGACAGATTCTGGTCAAGAGTAGAAGGAAAATCTTTTTCAAACAACAGCAGTGATATTCACAATAACTCTAGTTAGTACAGTAGAGAAGAAGGCAACGAATATTTAGAAGACAAGTCACTTCTGAATATGCCTTACTTTGAAAAACTTATGATGAAACAATCCAAAATGAAACACGATTGGTGCCAGAAGATGAAACTCCCAGGTTGGGAGGCAGTCAACCAGCTGCTGGTGAAAAGTAAAGGTAAGTATGAATTATGCTGTTGCTAAAGACACCAAGAGATCAAAGGCAAAAAGAAGTCTTGTGGCTGACATGCAGAGAGGCAAATGGAAAGTGTAAAGTATAAATTAAGGCAAACTGGAATCTGTAACACAGGACGTCAGATAGTTAAGCAGCACAGTACTTGATGTGAGTGAACTGAAGTGGACTGAAATGGGATATTTTCAAACACTAAAGTATTTTACAGTGGAAAGAACAAACTCAAAAAAAAAAAAAAAAAACACCAGAGTGTCTGTTATAGTCAGCAAGTTGCAACATATGTAGAAAGGGCTATAATGCAACATCCAAATGAATAATACCCATCAGAATTCTCCAAAAATGGACCGCCATTCAAGTCCATCAACAGTATTCACACTTCTCAGAAGGTTGCCATAGAGTTGCCAAAAGTACACAAAGAAGAAATGTATAAAACTGTTCAGATTAAAGAAATTATACACACAAATGTGTGCATTATTAATATTACAATTAGTGTTATTAAAGTTGATATTTTATTCAGTGTTACAAGACAGCCTTTTTAGGTTATTTCTTTCCTGCATTTTGATCCGAATGTTCAGACACAGCAGCTTCTCTCAATTTGAGGGAGGGAGGGAGGGAGAGAAGGCCTGCCATTCGGCTAGCAAACTAAAATGACAAGACTCACAAGGGAGGAGTACTGGCAGGAGAAGAAAGCAGGGCAGGGGAGCAGTTCCTCGAGGCTACAACACATTGATGAGCACTAAGCAGCATTGAAATATGGATCAGCTCAGGCTGACCCTCCCTTGCTGGCATTCCTGCTTGACAGAGGCTCTGGTGTCCCAGGTCAGTGTGAGGAAGGCCAGAGCGCTATTTCCCCTTCCTTCATGGGGCAGCTGCCCATTGGTGATGAGCAGACTTTCCAGCAGGGAGAGGGAAAAGTGTGTCCTGCAACTGTCCCTTTATTGGATGATGGAAAACTATTTCTAAAAAATGAACAATAGGCAAAATGCACAGGCATTTTCATGCCAGCTTTAGAAGGAAGAAGGAATTCTTAACTGATGCGGATTTGCAATGGAACAAAATGGAGAGTAACCAGAATTGACAGACACACCCCTACCTATTCCAAGGTTCACAGAAGCACTATTTGCATGAAATTACATCAGGTAAAGGAGAGGCATATATGGCAAATTTATACCATCAGGGATTTGGGTTGCTCAAGGTTTGGATAATGGAAGGGACAATACTATATCCTAGGGGTTCGGTGGAATTTCTAAGGCTGTGGACAATAATGGAACCTACCTTCTTTATCATATTCTGGAGAATGTGCCTCATTCTTAGGGTATGCGCAACATAACTAGAGAAATGTGTCCTTTCTTTCACATGCTCCTTTCTCTCTTGGGCCTATACTTGGCCTCTTTGGATCAGCCTCCTCCTCTCCCCCACCTCAGTACCCCATGCTGCGTCTAGAATGGTAACTAAGGACCAAATTACATCTTGCATAAAATATGCATCATGCAACTCACTATTTTTTTCCAGGATAAAAAAGCTTGTGGCCCTGATCTGGATTAGGTCCACAGCATACAAGGAGGGATCCTCCTTCACTTCTCCACTGCAATCCCTCCCTTATCCATCACAATCCTGAAAAGCTTCACTCACACACATCCGTACCTCTCATTTTAGAGAGAGAACTGTCCATTGGCACCCATAGCTTTTCTTCCTTAAAATGAATCACCTCGCAGAGGAAGCAAGCTAGTGGTTGTAGAATGAAGGACCA
The DNA here is from genome assembly GCF_004798865.1 of Varanus komodoensis. NCBI lineage: Eukaryota > Metazoa > Chordata > Lepidosauria > Squamata > Varanidae > Varanus > Varanus komodoensis. Next base: position 20,317,768 of record NW_025335798.1, read on the forward strand.
AACCTCATGCCTTCCTGGTGGGTTTCCATCCAGATCCGGCCTCCATGCTTACCAATGAATATATAAAAGAGGTATGGACTTACAGTGTGGTCCCTTAGCTTATTGAGGAAGGTGCTTCCAAGATGTTCCAACTGACCCTACCCAACAGAAATCCAGTGCTCAGACTGCCAGAACACAGGTGAGGTCATTAATGTGCAGCCGCAGTTACCAGCAAAGGCCAGTGGGAGGGTCGCTGCATCCAGGGGAGCGAAAGAGGCCACAGTCCAGCAGCACAGAGGTGACAGTGAGAAAAGAAGAGACCAACTCAGAATGTGTGAAGCCAAGCCAATCCTGCCTCAAGATCCAAAGTTGGCTCTAGTCCAGAAGCTCCTGTCTTGGTGGAAACTTGATTATCCTTCCTGGGACCTGAACTGATTATCAGCTGGTCAAGAATGCAAGGCTTTGGATGTAAAGGGCCCAAAGAAGAGAAAATTGCTATCTGTATCTTTATATCAAGTGTATTAGCCAATGCTTTCATTAGGACTGGTGATAAAATCTGTGCAATATTTCCATGGTTTGGGCTGTTTCTCAGACATCTACTGTTAAAAAATGCCTCATTAGTTTGTGTAACTCTTGGGTAGTTGCTCGGCACAGTGCCTTATACACATGATTTATTTTCCTTGGCCTAATCTGAAGGGAACCCAGCTGTGTCCTCATGTCCTTTGCAAAGTAGACAAAATGCAGAAACAAGCAAAACATTAGCAGTTGTCTAGGTTCCTTTGTGGATAAAGGTTGTCTAGGTTCCTTTGTGGATAAGCCTTCCCAGTCCTAGCCCAGATGTAATAGCAGAGCTGCATTGTGTGTATTTAACAACGTGGGCTTGACCTTGAGTCAGAGACGGGAGCAGATGAGTGGTCTATTGTCTATGGGCCTTTCCTCTCTTTTTCAAATGCAAACAATGGTTCAGGAAATACTACATGGAAACGGTTCAGGAAATACTACACTATCTTAAAATTGCTAGTTGCAATGTCTGGGTTCACACACGCTAACCGCCTTGCAAATGTTAACCAGGTACTGTGGTTTAAATTCCTCTCCGCCTGTTGAGGCACAGCAGAGGCTGTGTGCCTCTTCTTTCCTCCCACCTTTTCTCCAGTTTTCCATCCTCATCCTCCTGAAGTATCCTAGGAGACACTGTAGGAACACCTAGACATCCTCTGAGCTGTGGCAAGCCATTTAGCATGACTCATGGCTTTCCTTTTTTAAATAAATATGTCTCTGTGCGATCCGCACCCCACCTTAAAAAAAAAAAAAAAGGCAGTGCTGGGCTACAATTTGGCAGGAACATCCAACTGCATGGACAAAACATGCATGCCAAATTGCAACTCTGTTGTTGTTAATCGCGAAGTTGTGTCCGACCCATCGCGATTCCATGGGCAACATTTCTCCAGGCATTCCTGTCTTCCACCATCCCCCGGAGTCCACTTAAGCTCACACCGACTGCTTCAGTGACTCCATCCAGCCACCTCATCCTCTGCCGTCCCCTCCTTCTTTTGCCCTCTATTGTTCCCAGCATTAGGCTCTTCTCCAGGGAGTCCTTCCTTCTCATTAGGTGGCCAAAGTATTTGAGTTTCATCTTCAGGATCTGGCCTTCTAAAGAGCAGTCAAGGTTGATCTCCTCTAAGACTGACCGGTTTGATCACCTTGCAGTCCAAGGGACTCGCAGGAGTCTCCTCCAGCACCACAATTCAAAGGCCTCAATCCTTTGGCACTCAGCCTTCCTTATGGCCCAGCTTTCACAGCCATACATTGCAACTGGGAAAACCATAGCCTTGACTATACGCACTTTTGTCGGCAGGGTGATGTTTCTGCTTTTTAGTATGCTGTCTAGATTTGCCATAGCTTTCCTTCCCAGAAGCAAAAGTCTTTTAATTTCTTGGCTGCAGTCCCCACTGCAGTCTCTGCGGTGATCTTGGAGCCCAGGAAAATCTGTCACTACCTCCATTTCTTCCCCTATATGCAGGTCAAGAAGCAACAGTGAGAACTGGATGCGGAACCACTGATTGGTTCAAAATTGAGAAAGGAATTCGGCAAGACTATACAGTCACCCCGCCTTTCTCATGATGTGCTTTGCATATAAGTTAAATAGGCAGGGTGACTGTATAGTCTTGCCGAATTCCTTTCTCAATTTTGAACCAATCAGTGGTTCCGCATCCAGTTCTCACTGTTGCTTCTTGACCTGCATATAGGTTTCTCAAGAGACAAATAAAATGGTCTGGTACTTCCATCTCTTTAAGAACTTGCAACAATTTGTTGTGATCCACACAATCAAAAGCTTTAGCATAGGCAATGAAGCAGAAGTAGATGTTTTTCTGGAACTCCCTAGCTTTCTCCATGATGCAGCATATGTTGGCAATTTGATCTCTAGTTCCTCTGCCTCTTTGAAATCCGGCCTGTACTTCTGGTAGTTCTCGGTCCACATACTGCTGGAGCCTAGCTTGTAGGATTTTGAGCATAACTTTGCTAGCATGTGAAATGAGTGCAATGGTGCGGTAGTTTGAACATTCTTTGGCATTGCCCTTCTTTGGGATGGGAATGTAAACTGACCATTTCCAATCCTGTGGCCACTGTTGAGTTTTCCAAATTTGCTGGCATATCGAGTGTAGCACTTTTACTTTAAATCGTCTTTTAAGATTTTGAATAGCTCAGCTGGAATACTGTCACCTCCACTAGCTTTGTTGTTGCTCAGACTTCCTAAGGCCCATTTGACTTCACATTCGAGGATGTCTGGCTCGAGGTCAGTGACCACCCCATCATAGTTATCAGGAATGTTAAGCTCCTTCTTGCATAGTTCTTCTGTGTAATCTTGCCACCGCTTCTTAATCTCTTCTGCCTCTGTTAGGTCCTTGCCATGTTGGTCCTTTATCATGCCCATCTTTGCATGAAATGTTCCCTTCACATCTCCAATTTTCTTGAAGAGATCTCTGGTCCTCCCTATTCTATTGTTCTCTTCTATTTCTTTGCATTGTTCATTTAAGAAGGCATCCTCATCTCTTCTCGCTATTCTCTGGAATTCTGCATTCAATTGGGTGTATCTTTCTCTTTCTCCCTTGCCTTTCACTTCCCTTCTTTCCTCAACTATTTGTAAAGCTTCCTCAGATGGCCATTATGCTTTCTTGCATTTCTTTTTCTTTGGGATGGCTTTAGTTGCTACCTCTTGTACAATGTTGCAAACCTCCATCCATAGTTCTTCAGCCACTCTATCAGATCTAATTCCATAAATCTACGTATTTGTCACCTCTACTGTATATTCATCAGGGATACGATTTAGGTCATACCTGAGTGGCCTAGTGCTTTTCCCTACTTTCTTCAATTTAAGCCTAAATTTTGCAACCCGAAGCTCATGATCTGAGCCACATTCAGCTCCTGCTCTAGTTTTTACTGACGGTATAGAGCTTCTCCATCTTTGGCTGCAGAGCACATAGTCAATCTGATTTCTGTGTTGACCATCTGGTGATGTCCATTTGTAGAGTCGTCTCTTCAGTTGTTGGAAAATAGTGTTTTCTATGACCATTGTATTCTCTTGACGAAATTCTACCAGCCTGTGTCCTGCTTCATTTTGTACTCCAAGGCCAAACTTGCCTGTTATTCCAGTTATCTTTTGGCTTCCTACTTTAGCATTGCAATCCCACATGATGATAAGGACATCATTTTTTGGTGTTAATTCTAGACGGTGTTGTAGGCCTTCATAGAACTGGTCAGCTTCAACCTCTTCAGCACCAGTGGTTGCAGCATAGACTTGAACTACTGTGATGTTGAATGGTTTGCCTTGGATTCGAACAGAGATCATTCTGTCATTTTGGAGGTTGTATCCCAGTACTGCTTTTCCTACTCTTTTATTGACTATGAAGGCTACTCCATTTCTTCTGAGGGATTCTTGCCCGCAGTAGTATATCTGATGGTCATCTGAATTAAATTCACCCATTCCTGTCCATTTTAGTTCACTGATTCCTAAGATGTCGATGTTCAGTCTTGTCATCTCTTGTTTGACCACATCCAGTTTGCCTTGATTCATGGATCTTACATTCCAGGTTCTTATGGAGTATAGATCTTTGCAGCATCGGACTCTCCTTTCACCACCAGATACATCTGCAACTGAGTGTCCTTTCGGCTTTGACCCAGTCGCTTCATTCTTTCTGGTGCTACTAGTACTAGCCCTCCACTCTTCCCCAGTAGCATATTGGACACCTTCCGACCTGAGGGGCTCATCTTTGCCTTTTGGTACTGTCCATGGGGTTTTCATGGCAAAGATACTGGAGTGGGTTGCCATTTTCTTCTCCAGTGGATCAAGTTTTGTCAGAGCTCTCTGCTATGACCTTTCCGTCTTGGGTGGCCCTGCACGGCGTAGCTCATAGCTTCATTGAGCTACACAAGCCCCTTCGCCACGACAAGGCAGTGATTCATGAAGGAGATCCATGAAGGGAACTCTGTAACCTACTGCTCATTATTTTAACTATTTTTTAAAAAATAGGAGTAGGCCATGCAGGCAGGAGGTGGGAGGTGATGATTTGCTCAACCAGGGTGCCCTGGTAGTAGAGCAGTGCCTCCCCCCGACTCATAATAGCAGTGGGGCAAATCAGTTGATCAGCACAGCTCCTGCCCCAGAGAAGAGGCCTGTGGGAACAGGGTAACTCTGATAGCCATGCCAGACTGGCTTTTTGCTTAGCAAGACCAGCGGCACCACTCCTTCAAGCAGCTCACTTGTTCTGGCGCTTGCCTCACTGCATGTAGTGTTGTGCAAGCTTAGAGAGCACAACAAGCTAGCATGATGAGGACAAACCCGAGGATATTTTCAACTGGGATAATCCCCGACCGTTGCTCACCACAACTAGATTCAGATGCATTGGCCTGCAACTGTGTTTTCCTTGATTTTTGCTTGCCATGGTGTATGAGCCCAGCTAATGTTTTGTGCAGACTCTATCTCAATAATTGGCCTTGCGTTTAATGCCTGCCGCTCTATAGCATACGGTGCAACAGCATTCATGACTGGGGGCAGATTCTATGAGACTCTGTCCTCTTGCTTGTGCTTGTGCTTGGTCTTCCAAAGTGCTCTGAGCTGGAGGAAGTCCGTGAATGCTTGTGGACCCCCAGTTGCACAGCTGGCATCCTTCTCCCGCCTCAGCTGCAGCTGCCAAAAATGCAGCTGCAGATGGTGTGGAAAATGGATGTTGCTTGTGCCATGGTCATGGGGGCAGAGTGAGGCTTCCCTGACAAGGCCCTCACAACCAGCCTTCTTCAGCATCTGTTTAGCTGCTCAACAGGGTGCTGCTCACGCAATTTGTGGGGCTCTGTTCCTGCAGAGATTCTTCACATACTTCTTGTTTACAATTGTGGACTGAAATTTATTCTCCATGTTTCCGTGTCATTGTGCATGGTTAACCTGTCCAACTCCTTCTTTTCTTATGAAGGATATACGACCATTCTCTCTGCTTGGGAAAGATTCGTCAGCTTTTGCAGGAGAGGTTAAATCTAGCTTCAGGACAGCTGTTTTTTCTACTCTGTATCAAGAAAGTTAATGAAATGAATAACCCTCTCTGGTGTGATGACTGATCCTAACAGGAAGAAGCAATCTTTCACAGGGTGAGGAAAACCTCTAGCCATGCTAGCATTTAACAGAAACCTAGTAAGTTTTGTGTCTGGCATCAAGAAGCCAATGACGTGTGCATGTGGACTCAAATAATCTCATATGCACTCAACATTACATGTTTGGGTGCCTTAACAATTTAATGTACTCCATTATGTGTGAATGGTGAAAGCTGTATTTGAGAGCAGCTTCTGATATCCCATGTCCCAGAAAGTTTGCAATTTCATTTAGTCACCTCGAGCACAATTTCCTGGTGGAAAGGTGAGTTATTGAGTAAATCACAGTATGTAGCTAGCAGAAAAGCACTCTAGGTTTAAGCTCTTGTTTTACACAGAACAAGGTTTCGCTCTTGTATGCTTTATTGCTTCTTCTGCCAAAGTTTGGGAGCTGTGAAGGAGTTAACCTGAACTTCATATAGTTGTTAAAGCTCTTTCCTTTGGTTAGGGTAGATGGGGCCATGATCAGCATTTCTTATGCCCTACAACTCTTCCAACGTTCTCCAGCTGCAGCATGCCTGGTTTGCTGAACTCTGCAAATATTTCTTCTTTGGTAATGAATACTTATATTTCATTGAGTTCCTACAGCAAATATTCCCATGTGTTTGCTTATTTTTCCTCCTGCTCAACAGAACCCTTTTCTATACAAACAGCAGATTGCATTGCTGCTAGCCTTTTGATCCACAGATAAAATTTCCCACACCAAAGATTATTTTGCTTTGCCTTGGCAATAGTTTCTCAAAGTTTTTATGCCAATGTAGCTTCATTTCCGTCAGGTTTCTAGAACATTACACTCAGTACTTGTGGGTTATTGGGTGTTCTTTCCCTTACACATGGACTGCATGAGGTCTGCCAGATCTCATTCATTTGGAGAGACTTGTTCAGTCGGATTTTAAAATTGCTCTGAAATTAAATAACTCCACTCTTTGTGATGAGTGATTTACATAGTGTGCTTCAATGCGATGTTTCAATGGCCCTTCTAATTCCATGGAATGTCATCCATTAAAACTGTCACATGCTTTTCTGAGATCCTTGTCCTTGCCTTTTTCGATCTGTAATTTTGCCTAATAATAAATCACAATCATTAGTCTGTTTTATCCTTCCCATCCCCCACCCCTGAGTTGGATCTGAGCTGGATGTTGGCAAGAGTTGTGGGATCCTTTCTGCATGTACAAGATCCTTAATTTTTGTAAATGATCCCCCCGGAACTAAGGTTCTTTTTTCTTAAAGAGGCTGGTTCAGCAGGGATAATCCCGTACTACCTAACCAAACAAGACATGTTCATTCCTGGTTCCTGATTATTATAGCACATAAATTTTAAGAAATGTTGATCCTTTGGAGCTCTGATCCTATTTGTAAAATTTAGGTTCTGGTCACAACCCAATGACATTTTTTAAAAACTTCCTGAATGCTGCTTTTATTAGTTATCAGCAGGTTTGATGAAGCCAAACTGGTCTTCCATCAGTTTGAGTAACAGTCTCAAAAGTGCCTGCCAAGAATGGGTAGACCAGCAGCTTATCCACATGTGACCGAATACGGCAAGAGGAACCTTGTGATTAGGACATCATATTTCGGTGGAGTTGTCCAGTCATCTCTCCAGCTACAGCAGCTGTGAACTGACATCCACTGTTTCATCTGACTGAAACATCATCAGTTTATTTACTATCATTCTCATCCTGAGTTCATTTATCATCTACAACCGGAGGTCATGAAAAGATCCCTGCCACAGCTCAGATTTCAGTGCACATCTGTTGAGCACAGGAGTGCCTGAGCATATCATTGTATATTTCATATTTATCCTTGTAGATATTCACAAGGTGTTTCTGGTTTGCACTACAGAACAAGCACCAGCTTCTTAGGAAAACATACATCCTGGTAAATTACACCTAAGAGCAGAAATCTCCAAGCACAGAAAGCCCAGCAGCCGTCTTCTCAACAACAACCAATAAAGGGTTCTTCCCACAGTGCCCCAGGAGTCAGACAGCTTCCTTCCAAACATTAAATCTCATCAGTGCTGCTGGCAGGTACAATAATTAGGTTACAAATTAAGATTGGCATTTTGACCATGTGGAAATGTTTGCCTCTTTTTCTTAGATTTTACTTAGGTTTTTGTTATTTTGTGCACACGTATTTTCTCTCAGTCATGGGAGAAAATACCACTGTGGCATGGCAACGCATCGCCTGTGCAACTGGGCTGTTTGGCCTGGCCAGAGGAACTGAATCAGCAGGAATCCCCTACAAAGTAATACGAGAAAATCCATCCTTCTGAAAGAGACATACGTGCCCTGAGTCAGCCTGTAATTACTTCAGACCCTAGAGCCAAGGGGGGAAAATATGCCAACTGATGCATACAGAATTCTTTCTGAATGTTTTTTATTTCCAAATAATTTGAGCCTAAAACACAACCTATTCACATATTTTCCAACTGCCTGCATTTGTTTTTATTTAAGTTACCATATTTACACAGCACAAGTACATATCCTGTCCTTGAAATGTACGCTTCCCCAGGCTTTCATGTGAAGGAAAGAAACTGGACCATTACTTTGTTAATAATTACAGATGTCTTGCCTGATGAATGCTGGCTGCACAGGTGCACAAGTGGAAAATCAAGTTAAAATGCCTTGTAATCCAAAGTAAGCAGATTTTGAGTGTGTAGAGGTGAGTGGATATTATGAGCTTGGGGTGTGCACCAACACAACATTAGCCTTTGACTCCAATTTGCTGATTTGGAAAACAGCCTGATTCGCTTTGGACCAATAGGAGGCAAGGCCAGCTCTGAATCACAAGCCTGATCTTCATGTCTCCCATGGAGTAACACTGGAGATTAAGTAACTGCTATAGCATTTTTCCCTCCTTGTCAGAATTGGATTAAATTTTAGGCCCTTAGGAATGAATTATACTTCCAAATATCAGACAAAGAGATGCAGAGGATTTGTGCTCCCTGCTTCTAAATTTTGATTAAAGATATGCTCATATAGGAAATAACCAATGAGCATTTTCGATTTCTGGGCAGAAGTGGGTGGCATTTACAGGAGATGCTTTGTTGTGCTTGTTTTATGTTTGTTGGTTTCCCCTTGTTTTGTTCAAGAGATGGCTTTTACGTTGTGGGGGGTTTCAAGAAGAATTCATATTATGCATCCTCTTGTTAGTTATGGCCAGTAGTTACGAAAATGGCTTGTATCACACAGGACTGTGCTTTCACCATGTGGAAGCCCTGAACTTGGTGGCTTTCAGGATTCCAGTACCCTGCTGGGCTGAAACCCCCAATGTGAGGGTCTCAGAGGGCATGATCTTTCCCTACCTGCCCTCTAACCCCCTGTAGATTTGGTAGATAGGCATTTCAGCCAGTCTAATGGGAACATTTCAAAAGGAAATGAGGGAGACTGGAAAGGATCAGGATAACCTCTAGTCCCTTACTCCCCGCATACCAGAATTCCTCCCTTTCCTTCTCCTCAGGTGGCATTTTTTCCAATCTCAGAAAAGCTGGAATGGTTTCCTCAGCTGTGTGAGGAAGGCATCTGGGTTTGGATCTCTGATTTTGCCTACTGTAGTTAGAGCACTAGTTCCAATCTTGGAGGGCTCATCTTGGAGAACAACCCTGTGGTCTGTAAGATTTCATTGTCTTCAGCCCAGTTGGTGTAGAAAATTAGTGGATTAAGGATATGGAGCTTGCAGTGGCCAAGACAGAAGGACCTGAACATCCCACATCTGGCAAGCAAGCACTCAGTGCAAAACCATCACAGGTGCTTCTGCGGCAGCCTCCCCCAGAATTCTTCTAATGTTCCTGGAGAGAAGCTGAGAGACAGAGAAAGAGAAGGGGGAGGGAGGGAGGAAATAAGCACAGAGTTGGTCTGATAACATCTTACTGCAATACCAGAGCTACATCCTCTCTCCTCCTAGTGTTTGTCTTTGAGGCTTCCCTGGATCCCACATCTCAGGAGTTTTTGGATCAGATTCAGTCAACTTTGGATGGACCCTGCTTTGATTCAGGCATCTCCCACTTTGGAACCAGTCCAGTTCAGTTCCGAGTTCAGTATTTGGCTGAAACCAAAGCACATTGCATTTGTGAGCATGTGATGTTTGCAATATAGTAGCATTGCATGGAACCCTTGCTCATATCCAGGATTCTGACAAAAGTAACAAAAGGAGTCCCGCTCTCCTGTCCCCTGCATTGCTGTCCCACAGGGCACTAACTTGACACAGAGTTCATTCTCAGGCTACTGTCTCAAACATGCAAGTAAGGCTTACTGAGGCTAATACAGACACAGCCTCACCTTCCAATGCCAGCTACAGGTTTGGAGGTCCTCAGACAAGAAGCCTTCAGTGGGTGCCCTTGTCGCCAGCTGTTATTGCTCCTCCTTGTCCATCTCACATTCTTATGATCTGTTTGAAGTAGGCGAACAAGTAGGTTGCAATGGTTGCCATTGCAACTCGTTGCAATTACAACAGGAGGAGCAACTCTAGGAGGCTTTTGTTATTCAGCACCTTGCTGGAGTACAAACCTTTGCCTCCCCTTGGCTCTGGTCCTGCTGCTTTCACAAAGGGCACCTTCATTTCATTTCCGTGACTAGCAGAAATAATTAAGTTGTGATCACAACAACAAAAAGAAAGAAAGGATTCCATTCTTCTAGGTAGGCCTGAAGCTTTAAAGTGCCTCCCCCCACCCAAAAAAAAAAAAAAAAAAATCAACTTTTGAAGGACTAAGTTTGGCCAGTGCAAGATGGTGCTGGCCCTTCAGATTGTACTCTGTGTTGAATTTCGCTCAACAGCATGGCTTCCTCTCAAGCTAGAGGTAGCTCCAAGGCACAGGGCAATTATATTAGTGTCCCTTGCTGTTACTCTCACTATTTTGGTAAAGCATCCTCTTGCGTGTGTACTAGGCTGATATTGCACTAGCATATTACAGGGTAACAACAGCTTTGTCACTGTCAAGGCAGAAAGGAGTTTTTGCAACCTACTATGGGAGCTCAAATTCTTGCCTCCAGTTAGTGGAGGTTATAGCTTCTATGGACATGATCTGCATCTATCTGTTTTACAACAGCTAAAATGAATGATGCAGTTCAAATTCAAGGACTCACAGTTTACTACCATCCCCAAAACTAGAAGTACTATGTCTTTTTCTTCTTTCCACAAGGCCATATCTTCTGCTCCACTGCACTGCACAGAGGCATCCATGGTCTCTGAAAGGGAGAAGAAAAGGTACAGAAGGAACATAGAAAGTTGCCAGAAACTGAATTAGGCTGTCAGTTAAGTACTGGCTATGCTGACAGTCAAGGCCTCTCCAAGGTTTCAGAGAGAAGTCATTCCCTGCCCTCCTTGGATAGACCAAGGACTGGTACTTGGGCCTTGTGCATGCAAAGCTTGAGCCCTTCCCCTGAGCTGTGGCCTTGTTCAAGCCGCCATGACTTGAGACCTGAGTGCTCTGCTAACTCAGCAGCAAGGATGCAGCAAAGACAGGCTCCATTCTCTTCCAAATAATGACAGGCTCATGATGTAGCTGTTGAACATCTACAAGTAGCTTGAGCAGTCTTGTGGTAGGTTGCAATGGGAGATACACGCCGAAACAATATCTGTTGGCTTTTAACATCATGTGAACAGCAAATGAACATGTAAGGAGCCTAATTGCAGAGTCTTAATGGATATCACATGCATTAGTACTGACCTATGCTATATTTCCTGTTGAAGGCATGTGGAAATGTGATGGGGCTTGGTTTATTGCCAGCTAATAATCTAGTTAAACATGTCCACAGAAACAGATTTCAGCTGCATTTCCCCCTCTGCCTAATTTCTCAGAAAAACATTTCCTTTTAACTGTTGCTTAGCTGTTTTCATTTCATCTGAAAAATCCTTCACCCAACTATGACTGATTCAGTCCTGAAAAGTGTGCATCTCACCAATTATACCATGGTGGAAAATGTTTGTGGTTTTCCAGTTGTAACACTTGAACTTAGTACAAGCAGTTCACCTCATCTTCACATCCAAGTTATTTCATTCAGGGATTTAAGGGGGTAGAAGGTGGAGAATGGCATTCATTTATTCCAACAAGATTTTCCATTTTTCTTTCAAATATTTCTGAAGAAAAAGTAAAGTTAATTATAAGTGATAAGCAGAGGTGTTACTTGCAGAATTTAATTATTTGATTAATTTTTTCAAAAATTCACAACTCAGCTCAGACAAAGATACAAAGTGAAGTAAAATAGTAATTATAGAGGACATGGAATAAGATAAGATAAGCAGCATATTTTAAATTAAAAAATAACAGAAAAAACTGCAGGAGAATAACATTTAAATGACTTTAGAACTCATGCTTATGAAAGGGCAAAAGAAAGGGGTGCATTCATCGATGTCCTGTTGGTACATTTAACAGCTCCCCTGTTCTATAAAAGCACAAGCAGAGCCCTGCTGAACGAGACCTGGCACCCATTTGATCTGGCCACCCAACTGTGTTGCTTGCTACCTGACCAAACCCCCAGAGAAATAATAAAGAGCACCCTCTTCCTGCTATTATTGAATCATAGCGATTCAGAGGCACAGTGCTTTGAAGCTTCAAATCACACAGAGCCATCAAGACTAGTAGCTAGGACCACCAGAAACATTCATTTCCATTTCTTTGTTTCTACCCAACTACTGAATTTGCACCTTCCAGAACAAACATGAACTCAGACTGTGATCAAAGTCCATATGTTTCCAAGGTTGGTTTGCAGACCAAAAACCTGTTTCTGTTGACAGCTGTTTTGTCCATTAATTTGCCAAGTGCTTTTTGAAGCCTGTGATGGACCACCTTTTTCAATGCTCTTTTCCTATCAAAAATTGTGTACAAAGATGGAAATACAAGGGGAAAGTTTGCAGAATATGTATATTAGTGGAAATGACATAAAATTAATTGTATTAGGAGATAATGCTTGCAAAAATGCATTATATTAAAAGAAAAAGAGAAAAGGTGTATGAATATTTCTGAAGCCTTCTGAACAAAACATATAAAAGGCAAAGAAGGGACACAATAAACTTAACTTGGAAGAAATTAAAACCAAAAACTGAAGAAAAGTTAAAAAGAAAACTGAAATTTGTCCATCCCTAGAACTGTTGTAAAACTATTGGAAAAGCTATCCCATAAAGCATGTTTACTCAGAAGTCTTACTGTGTGGAATAGGTCTTTGGCCCAGGGCAGCCTTAAGCAATGAAGACATTTCAGATCCATTACATTCATGGACATATAAAGTGCAAGAAAACTGAAAATCCAATTCTTTGTTTCACAAGAGTATCCCTTATATAACTGACCCTCAGAATCCAGCAGGGATCTGGACTTAAATTGCCCATTGAGCAGAGGAATTCGAATGATTCAATGAGGCACAAGTTACATTTTTCCCAGGATCCAGGCCCAGATATAACCATCAGTTACTTTTGGTGATGGAAATGATGGTAGAACCAATACCAGACCAGATAATTGTGATGGACTAAGATAAAGAAATGTGTTAGTTACAGAGGCTTACACTAGCTTGGACCTCACACAGTTACAACTACAGGAAGAACTGAAGTTTGATTTGGAGGGGATATTCTGCAGCAATCCTCATGATACTTGTTGAAAACATTAGTAAGTTTGCGAAAAGAACTCACCTCAAGGCCTTTCAGGGAATGAAGCTTCATTGTATCCATTAATTAAGATGCTGTTTAAACACTCGCCAAAGGCTTAGGGGTTACTAGCACGTCTCCTTGTTCAGGATCTGATGGTCACCTATGTTTCTAGTTAAGGAGATTATGGAGTAGCCATTACCAAATGCCAGTTATGCACAGAACATTGTCATTTTGTTGAAATTAAATTTTGAACAAGCTTTTCATCTTTAACAGTTAAAATCAATTTCCTGAATTGAGCTCAGGAAATAATTGGAAACTAGCAATAGCTGAGCCTGGCAGTTTTGCTTTCCGATGTTCTTTCTCTCTTGAATATGAGCTCTGCAAATTTTGGCAAATTCTTATAAAAATGAACTGAACTGGAAGTTCCACCCAGCAAAATTTGGGAAATGCTGTGATTACCTATATGGAAAGACTCTTGTTGAACATGCTTCTTTTGCGCTTGTAAAGCCCCTAAATGGCTTAGAGGCTGGCTTAAAGTTTAAGGAACTGGCCCAGTTTGCACATAGCAGCAATCCATGAATTGTTTAACATAGGGATCATTGGTAATTAGTGGGAGTAACTGAGAATGCTGCTTCTGATATACTCCTCACTTATGCTTTCAGTAAGCAACCTATAATTGTACCATTTGTATATTGTGAGCATGGGACACTCCAGTGTGTTGAGAGGTTAAACAACCCAGTGTTAATTTATTCAATCAGATCTGTTTTGAGGTTAAAACTGGAGTGTCAAAACCCTAAACAATCCAGAATGTCCAGTTCAGATAAGATGCTTGCAACTTTTCAATATCTTATGGGCTTACAAGCATCCTCACTGAATTTCACCCAAAGAAACATCTCTTTAACATAACTTTTTTCCAATGATTGCATTAATGATATTTGTCTTCATGCTTTTACTGTTTTATTTTAGATTTGTCATGCACTTGCTTGGTTACATTTTGAGAGAAAAAGACAATATCAATTTATTAATATAAATAAATAAAATGTGGCTTAGACTTTCAAATTATGTCATGAAACCTTTCAATTTCCTCTTGGTATGTATGAGTCTACACATTATCTAGGGATGAGGAGAAACTTGTTTAGGTGAACTCAAATTTGCCTAATTTCACACTTTCAGACAAATCAATAAGCTATTATTATTCAAAATTGGACTTCTTTGAATTCTGTGATTCAGTTTTCCAATCAAAAATTCATAGAGAAATGTGTATAATGGGAGACAGGGTCAAAAACTGCATACATTAGTAGGAAAATGTACAAAATGTTGTTTATATTTTAGAAAAGTTGTCTTCAAAAATGCAAGCTTTTCTCTGTGAAATATTTTAAAGGCTTTTTAAAAATCAAAATGATGAGGACATAGGACTAAATTTAGGACCAAAGAGAGAGAAAGAGAAAGAAAGAGAAAGAGAGAGAAACCAAGAGCAACTGCAATAGACAGCTCTGTCTATTCCAAGTTCCACATCTCTTCCATCTCCCCAACTGGTTTGCTATTTCAATGCTACAAAATTCTGCTGCATTGCTTTAAACTACCATATCATGATTTTGTGATCGTGTACAGAGCTAGCTGTTTTCAGTCAATATGCAGAGAAGCTGAGAGCTGGAACAGCAATGCTGAGAATCAGGAATAGAAAAGTGATTGAATAGCTGTGTCCTAGAATGACAATGAAGCAAGGACAAGCTGAGCCAGAAGCAGAGCTGAGAATCTTGCAGTTCTGGGCACAGGACAAAGTCCCAGCCCAGCTGTACAAGCCAAGAAATGACAGAGCTTTCCCCTGGCAAGGATGCCTCAGTTCCATCTCCCACAATGTCAAATCCATGCCAGCAATGCCAGGGTGTGTGTGTGTGTGTGTGGTGGGGGGCATGACAATTAACTCTTTTTCTGTGTCAGCCTTGGCAAATGTGTGCTTATGGAACTATAGCTTCTGTGTCTGTGTAAGCACATAAAAATCCTACAACAGCTTTAATAATCTGCTTAAGATGGTCTGGATCCAGCCAGTGCCTACTCAGTCATGCAGCGCTTACTGTGGAAATGGTCTTGCAACCCTGTCAAGTTGTGAGTTTGGGCTGTAGGTTCAGAAGCTGTTTCATTGCATGTTGAGGCTTCTGGTAGGCAAGGGTGTAAGGAAGGAAGACAACCCCTTTGTCTCCAAAGCTAAGTGGACTTGGCACAACCCCTTTTGCTTCCTTTTCACAGACAGTAAATTTAAAAGACTCCTCAACTTTAACTCCTTCTGCATCTGATATTTGTATTCAACTGCTATGCTAATTTTCTTTCCACACCATGAACAACCATCTTAAAAGAAGCATTTAGCCCAGAGTCAATTAATAAATTGGATGAAATGCCTGTTTGGTTAAAACTAGTGTGCAGATAAACACCTCAGATGTGTGGTATCCTTTGAAACATTGTCCTTCAATTAAGGATTTAATGCACTGCAATTATCCAATTTCTTCTCTCTTTCTCAGCTTAAACACTTGCCTTTCTGTCAACTTTCTGGGTTCCTAGTCTCCCTTCATAACATATCACAAGGGATGCTTTCTTAACAATAAAGACAAAGAAACAAATAAAAAGGCCAACCTCCATCTTTTATTCCAGAAGATTCTACAGGCAAAATAGTCTGTTTGTACCATTTTAATTCAAGTCACAAATAAGCTCTGTTCTTTCCCTATATTTCTGTAGAAATGTGGTGCTTTTTTCTTAATGGGAATATGTGGGTTTTGCCACTTTCATTTTTAAAAGCCTTTCTAGTCTGAAAAGGACTACCAAGGTGCTAGTATAATTCACATGTGAAAAAGACCACCAACCAGAGTATCAAATAACAACAACATTTCCAGCACTTTGAGCTGAATTCTTAGTGATTTTGAGGGTATTCTATCGACAGGCAGATCTCCTAGCAATGAATGCTTGAGGAGTTTAATATTTGCAAATTACAATACGAATTGACCTGAATCATGCCTGCTCAACTGATGTGCAGATCAGAACATAATTATTGTCCCAATGGATTTACAAACTTTTATTTTGAGTGGTAGTATAGCTAGTACAGCTAGAATTGTGTGTGTGTTTTTAAAGAAAATATGCTTAGAAATGCACAGTTTGAGAGAAAGGATGTTTAAAATATGCATTAAAATCTGTAGATTTCCATGCAGATTTTTAAAAAAATAAAATATTAAGCGATCAATGCAAAACAGAATGCAGCACATTCAAAAGAGTATGTGTAAAAATGAAATAGATGAGAAATTGACGTATTTATCCATTCTCAAAACTAACATGTAGCTGACACAGCCAGGTTTAACAACAGTGGAAAGAAATTGATCAGGACCTACCAACTGATATCTGGGTGATTAGAATTAGAATGGGAAGGATTTCTTACTCTAAACTGCAGAACTATAGGAATAGATGAAAAGGGGCCCTCTGCTTCAGTTAAGCCCTGGAAATAAATCTTTAGGGGAAAATCAGAGTAGGCTTGGGGTGATGGAACTGTAAGCTCAGCTCTGGTACAGAAACAAATTCCTTGGCTGAGCATGTCCTTAGAGGTACTCTGTACAACGTTCCAGCATGTGTCTGGTCCAAACCACTGTTTTTTCATTTGGCTCCGGTTTGTGGAACTTCAGGTTTAAGCAAAAACAAAGTAGATCCTGTCCCTTGAAGTCTGTCCACACAGGTGTCAGTGGTCAGACACACAAAGGAGAGCTGGTTCTCTTCCAGAAAAGAGAGTTTGGCAAGCTCTCTTTCTCATGCAAGAGAGAAAATTTTAGCACCTGCCTGTATTCCATCTTTTATACAACTATTAAAAATACATGAGAAGCCTTATCTTTTTCAGCTAGTCAATTTGCCACTTTTCTGGAGTGGGGGGGCAGTATCTGTTTCATCGATCTGCAGAAGGATCTACTGAACAGATTGTGGCTTTTATGTTTGAATTTCTCTCTTGGATGCCTGCGGTCTGGAAACTTTCAGTTGTGTGTGCGTGTGTGTCTGTGTCCCATTGCCCTTGAAAAGGTCCTCTGTAAACTGTAAACACACTGTGTGTAAGATTTTAACTGAGTGTTGTCATGCCACTTGCTCCTCAGAGTTTCAGGGTGGGCTGCAAGGCACACAGGAGCCCTACACATGAGTACACATGCACCTGTGTGTACACATGAGTTCACACGGCTGCCGATTGTGCAGCTGTTTGGTGTAGGTAACAACTCCACTGGTGTGCATCTTGCAGGTGCAATCCTGTTCGCTTCTGCTTCAATGAAATGCATGAGCTCAGCATTTGGCTGAGCTGCCTTTATGATTCAGCATTTACTGTGCTTTTGGAGACAGGAATCGTTCCTGTATGTTACATGTTTCACAAATGCATGTGCCCCAGCCTGAAGGAACTGCTTTCCCTCTTGACCATTTCCCCCTTCCACTGTGTAGGATTTTGCATCTTGAAAGTTGTTGAACAGAATTTTCCATCCCCTTCTTTCAAATCTGCATTCTGTATCAAAATGCAATATAGATAAATTTCTCCAGTAAGGCTACACAAATTCCTCTTCACCACTTCGTATCCCAAATCCCTTATCTCAAAAATATGTAGACAACAGTAGGGAATACCAGTCAAACATACTGCTATTACTTTTTATTTGTTTTGACAAGAGGCAGTGCCAGAAGGAGGGGTAGAAGGTGTGTGTGTGTGTGTGTGTGTGTGTGTGTGTGTGTGGTGGCAACAGGGGATAGTATGCCAAACTTCCAGCACTATCCAGAAATATGGAACATTACTTTTATTGCAAAATGCTTGTGGTCTTCTTTACACCGTTGCTAGGAAACTGTAAAAGAATTAATCAGGGAGACATAAATGCTGCAAAATCAAGCACCACACAGCAGATTGCATTGCACCAGGAGATGAAGAATCATGGCTCTGGTTTTGAACCAACAAATTCTAGAAAGGAAGAGGAAAGGGTTGTGACTCATCCTGTATGAAACAAATGGGAAAAGCAATGCTCTCACACAAGGATGCATTCTTTGAAACGGATGATGCCCAAATGCGGAATATGTATGCCAGCAGCCAAGTGGACAAGGAAGTCTACCTTATTATTGCTGGCAGAACAATCACAAATTCAGGATGTGTTGAAGCATAGAGTTTGAAGCATTTGCTGGATGTTTCATGGAAATGGTACAGCAGATAGAAGGTAGAAATGCAGCTGGGTTTTCTTACATTCAGTGAATGTGCACAGAGGCGTTGCGGCATCAGGCCAGCCCAAGCTGTATCAGAGAGTGTGCAGGTCACACTGCAAAGAGTCACCTCCCACCCAGCACATGTTCATTGGATGCACACCTGTGCCTCTGACAGGGCACGGAGGTTAGCTTTGAACCCCAGAAGAGATTCCTCATATCTAGAAGCTATGTTTGCTTTCATTTCTGCTCTGAAATAAGAACAAGGTGCACGATCTGGATCAGGACTGAAGTGGGACGGGGATAGGAGGCTTTAAGCCACCTTACCTCCTCTGGGTCCAACCCAGATTGGAGGTCCTGCACATGCAATTGCAATTGCAACACACAGATGCATGAAGGAAATCAATCTCTTCTGCAACAAAGCCATTTCCAGAGGATATTCATTGTGCATGATGAAACATCTGAACCAGGGGACTTATCAGCAGGGTTGCAAAGCCCTTCGCCTCTGGGATCCATCCATTTACCCAGTCAGCTCTGGGCATGCAGCAGTGTGAAACTGCTGTAGGTCAGGATAATAATCTACAGCTTCACCTTGTGCAATAGACCACCCAAGGAGCAAAACCACTGCAATGCAGTATCTCCAAGCTGCAACTTCACTGTTCCAGAAGGTAATTGACGGTTGATGGCTTCGAAAGCCACTGAGAGGTCCAAGAGCACCAAGAGAGTTACATTCACTCGTCTCTTTTCAGCAAAGGAAAACAAGATATTACCAACCTCCACAAGTAGCCAGTGAAGGACATAATTCCGCATCTCAGAGGCTTTTCAGCTGTGCAAGTCTAAAGGGGTGATGGGTGAGTCATGGGTCAATGAACCTACACAGCTTCCTGTAACAAGGCATAGTTTGTCCTAGAGTCCCATGAGTTCACAAGGATGAGTAACTTTGTGGCAGCAGAAGCGGCGGCGATTTGGTCTTTCTGTGGCTAGGCTACCCAAATGTCTGCAGAGGCCTATGCAGAAAGAACTAGATTGGACATTAGCAAGAGACACAGCTGGAGGAAGAACAGCAACTGGGGTGATTTGGCAGTTCCTGTGCTCCTGGCTGCCAAAACGTGTGTACATTTCTGTCTCTAAAATTGCTCCGGAGCCAAGTTTCTTGTTTTAAATGGATTCAAGCTATGTTACATCTTTGCAGTTAGCAGTTTGGAGGTGGGCATAAAGAAAGACTGAAACAAAGGTTTGGTCAGCTGTAGGGGGAAAAGAAGGCCATTGTTTTTCTTTCTACAAATATATAGAGCTTATATTCTTTATGCCAGGTGAGGAAAAGTGTGTCCCTTCTGATGCTGTTGGATTGCAATTCTCATCATCCCTAATGATCAGCTGGGCTGATTGGGCCTAATGGCAATTGAAATCCAACAATATCTGCATAACCACTGTTGGGAAAATTTGGATAAATCCTGTCAGAAAAACATTGCTTCTGTGTGCTTTTGCATTGTGGAATCAATCCTGTACTTCTTCTCAAACCAGGCTAAGTCACTGTTTAAAATGGCATTCCTCCCCCGCTCCTTTCTCTCCCCTTTAGCTGTAAGCTACAGTAGACAGGCTATTTAGTCCAAATATACATTATATACCTTCACAATGATTAAATAATCATTGTTGGAATTCACAGTTTACTAGGAAGTATCTTTTGCTACCCCAGAGGGCTTCATGTGCCTTGGCCATTCAGAATGGTGCGGATGCATTACTTAGGGTCTGAGTCTACATAAGCTTATGAGTTCATGAATAGTTTCTCAGTAGTTTGAATTTACGTGTTTAAGCAGACCTGGAAATGGGTTCAAGTTACTCAACGAAAGTGTCAATACACTGCAATTAGAAATATTGTAATCTCATTGTCACTGTATGATTGACTGATCATCCTTTATCTGTTCTATATGTGATGACCTCAGAATCTTATTGTAATGTCTGCATTCTGTCATCAATTGCTCTGTGCCTGTGTACGTGACTGGGAGGGTATAAAATACCCTGTAGTTGTATTGAAACCTTTGCAGTGACTTTACTTCTGCCTGCCCGGTAATGCATTATCATGAGTCTACCGTGGGAAGCTGGGCCAAACAATAAAGCCACAGATGGTCTGAACGCTTGATCTTTCCCACGAACCCAAGTTTTATTTCCTCCTCACGAATTGAAATTCCAGGATTTTCTGACACCACGGGCTTCCCACCTCTATTGTGAGCTTCCCCTTTTAAACCAGCAATATATTTCAGAAGTTTATCATTAGCACCCTTGGCCAGTAAAGCAGAACTGCAAAACCCACTTCCCCTCTGTATTCTCTTCCTAGAATCCAGCTGAACAATGCTGAAAGGGGGACTTGGTCCCCTTTCCATGTCCCCAGTGCCCTTCCTGCCACGAAGTGTCCTAGGAGACAGGGCATGGCTGCCACAAGAGCTGGAATGCTAGGCCTGGTGAGCCAGAGTTGGCCCTCAAGCCAAATGGCCACTACCATGGTCCGCAACAAGCACGGCGAGGGCTCACTGCACTGAGCCCGGGGCCCTGTCAGAGCTTATTCTTTGGACAATTGCACGAGAAGATAAATTCATCACACAATCTAAGGAAGACTTACATTTAAAAATACCGATTCCTCTATCTCAACAATTCATTATTCATGGCATATTGCATCTGTGATCTTAGCAGGGATTTGCATTGAAATGCCAGCTTGGGCACATACAAGGGAGTGCAGATATATGTATCTGTCAGTTGGAGAAAAGTTTTTAAGATTTAACTTGTTGAAAACTCTGTCCAGGTCTGACATTATTAGGTCACAGAAATCATTTGGTATATTCGGTACCACTGCATACCTTTTAATTCAAGTTTGCCTTAGACCATAATAGCATTAAGTATAAGAGCAGCTCTGACTACAAATTTAAATTTCCAATATATCTTTCCAGTTTTTCTCAGAATCTCAGCTGAAGTAAAGTGTAGTTGTAGGCAACACAGAGACCTCAGTGTTAAAATAGCTTTAATTTATGAACTGCAGCTTTCTGCTAGCCTGCCTGTGGTTATTATTTGGAAGGGGTGGGCAAAATATAGTCAAATCCAAGAACAACTGGACTGGCTTTTTAAAAAGTCACTTTTCCAGTAGTTCCCTACTCAGATGGTTCAGAGATAGACAGGGGTTGTGCATCTCTCTTGATCCACCCAGAGAAGCAGACTTCATCCCATGTAACTTCATCACATGTGACATGCACTTATATGGGAAACAGATTGTACAAATGGAGTGGATGCAGTTCACAAAGGGATCCCAAGAGCCCCTGGGCTGATGGGGCACCTCCATGGGCCATGCTGGGCATGAAAGATAAAGCTTTCCTGGAACGAGTCTGGAGCTGGTTCTGAAGCAACATTCCAGGTTCATGTATAATGGCAAGCCAAGGATCTTGGAAACCAAAACTGAATCACGAGTTGTACAGAAGGGGGAAAAGTAAGAGTTAGTGTGTAACTGGAGGCTTCTCTCAGGCTCATGGAGGCTTGTCTGCATCACATTAAATCCTCTTAGCTTGGTATTACATATGAATCGGGACATTTAACTATTTTGATCTGAACTAACTTGAACAAAATGGAAAGGCTGTTTGACTCCAGAGGAAATCAATTCATTCTAAAGTTTGGAAAATATTCGTGAAAAATATGGGGCAAGAACTTGTAGCCCTTTAAACAAACAGCCCTGCAGGATTTTTAAAAGAATATAAAATACATTAGCATATGGAATACATGCGAATGAAAAATGCACATTAGATTTTTAAACTCAGAACAAAGGCTGATCAAAATGAACAAGAAAGCCAGGTCAAAAGCCAATCCAATTCAAGTATGAGGAAAGAACAAAGAAGCCTCTCACTTTTTTGTTTTGGAAGTGTTTGTGCTCTTTTTCTATAACTTTTTAAAAAGCTTCTGGCAAAGGAGGATCCAGTGTGAAAAAGTATTATTCCTGGAAAAAACTGACAACGATAACTTTAGCATACTTTAAATGGTCGGAAACCAATTAGCATATCACTTAGACTTGAATAAAGGCCAATTTTGATTCTGTAGTTTAATATAATCAAGGTGATAAAGAATTCTAAACTGAATTACCTGGGTACATTTTGTTTTCCATATCTGGTAGATGTAAAACTGGATAGATAATAAGTACAGATGCAGCAGTTCCACATGTGTAAGGCAGGTTTTGTCAGATTGCTGATCCATGGGCTGAGACCTTGCTGGGTATAAGCTCCTGGACCTAGAGGTGTAGACACATCTTAGGCAAGGCAGGAGACACACCAGAGGCTTTTCCCTATCTAACTGGAGGTGAGGGATAGAAGCTAAAAGGGCTTCAGGCTAACTCGTATCCTGGCCTTTCCAGTCCACTCTGCTCCTACCAAAACACCCTCTGCTCCCCCTTCTCTGAGGCTGAGTTTCCAACCTCAGAGAATAGCTAATATTGTCGAGGTGCTACTCAACATGTAAACAACCCACATGTTCACGAGCAATAAAACTAAAGTCCTTTATTGCTACTTGTCTACAAGATTTACAACTCTATAGATAAGCTCTACTGTTGAGTTCTTTGCAATGCAGATGCTAATCCTTCAGTGGAGTCTCTCCTCGAGCCCGAGCCCACGTGGGACTAGCTCTCCTGGCCCCGCCTCTCTTTCCTCTGGCGTAACAAGGCTTGCCTTTGTTCCCTCCTCCTCAGAGTTCTGCGATTGGTTGCTAGGGAAAAGTCTATCACACTGCCTGCGTCTGCTGTGTCGTGCTCAAGAAGTTCAGCATCAGGAGGGGGAGGGACAGTCTGCTCTAACTCTTTCTGAGCAGAACTGGTAGTGCCTTTTCCCTCGGGGCTCTCTTGCTTATGGTCGTGGAGTCAGGGGGAGGTGCAGCTGTCTGCTCAGCCAGCCCCAAGCTAGGTTGCAGGGTTGGCATTTGGGTACAGGGTCCCAAGCGCAAGACCTCCTCATGAGGTGCTGCCTCTGTCGGGGCTTCAGGCACGACAAATATATTTACTGACAGGGGAAAGAGAATGTGATCTCAGCTCTGATTCCCCCCACCAAGATTGGAATACAGTCTCCAACCTTGGATCAGGGAATTCAAAATCTCTTCAGCTGCCATAGGAGCGTGCCTTTATTGTGTTCTATGGACAGGACTAAGCGATCCCTGTGTTTTCAGAACTCTATCTGCATTCGCTGACAGTGGGAGTCCTTACAGGTGCCCTGCTTCAGACCGACATTAGCAATGGCAAAAGTGTGGAGTTACATCCAGTTGAACTTAAAAAGCTTAAATGGATTGTACCCTTGCAGACCTGAATCATATGATGCCTTGCAAGCAAAGTTTCTTAAATATAGAAATAAACATAGGTGTTTGTTAAGATCAGTCTCCCTTCACTAACCTTACAGATGTTTTGGACCATAGCTCCCATCGTTCCTGACTATTGGCCTTGGTGGCTGGAGCTGATAGTTCAATACCCAAACATCTGGAGGGCACCAAGCTGGAAAAGTTAAGTCTAAATAGCCCCTAATCAAAGCTTTTTTTTCCTGGATATGTATTTATTTGGCGAATTTGTAACCCACCAAATGGCACTCAATGGCAGATAGTAATATAATTACAATAAATTATAGTCACACACCATGAAGCCATAATATACAAGTTAAAAAGCATAAAACATAGCTTCTTTTTAAAAGATCAATAAGAATAACTAGCTTGAATCAATTGTGGCATGCTGACAAATGCCTGTCTAGATAAAAATGTCACAGCCTGCCAGGGGACTGTCATCAGAGTTCAGGGAGAAAGGTCTCCCTTGGCAAATAGTGCCAGGGCCTGAGAGCAGCTACTGTCTCCACTTCCCAGCACATGAGCTTCAGAGAGTGGTGGGAGAACAAGGAGACCCTCTCCAGAGGGCCTTCAAACCTGCATAGGCTTGATTGCTATGTAAAAGTAGTGGAATATAGTCCACAAAGCAAAGCTTGAAAGCTGTGCTTTTTTCTTTAGAAAAAGGGGGCATACATAATCAGTAGTATTCCTTGGAACATGATAAAATCATATATGAATAGAAAGTTGTCCTAAAATACAGAAGTGCTCCATCTATTTTTTATTCTACCATCCACTTCTTTTTCCATTTCTCTCCAAAACATTTCTCAAATGTGAAGGCATTGTCTTTTTATATCACTAGCACCTTCTGTTCTTTCTCATATACTGCTCTGTTGTAAACCATTTCCTGTAACCAGTAGCCAAATGGCTTGGTAAAGGAGAAATCACACTGATGCTTCAGGGATATTTAATTAATTTTGCCGTCACCTAGTCTGGAAGTGACCCAAGCATGGGTGACAGTGTCAAATCCCCCGATCTGCATATGGCTGTCCAAACGTAGCCAGATCTGGGCGCACTCCATGCTGTGTACTTTTGTGTCAACTCTAGCGTGGAAATTAGGGCTTCCAAATGTCAGTATTACAACAAAATAACAGAATTACACAGGGCAAATGCTTACACAGTACAGGAAACATCCCCTGTAGATCTGAGGAGAAGGCCAGTCTCAGGCAGGGCCATCTTAACAGCATGATGGGCCCCAGGCAAAGCAGTGTACTGGGGCCCCTACGACAACTACAACGACTGTTACTTTTGGAAGTTTTCCATTTTTCCAAGGGTTGACATGCACAGATTAGTATGGGGCCCATGGGCAAGTGCCCATCAGGCCCGTGCGTTAAGATGACCCTGGTCTCAGGAACCCATGACTTCATTTCAGCCCAAGAGGACAGCGGGGGAAGCTCCTCTCCCATTTTCCCTATGTTTCTATAGGAGCCATGGACACTGAGGCAGTGCTACAGAGAAGCCCAGACCAAGGAGTTCATGCCATCAGCTCCAGAAGACCTTCAGCTGGTCCAAGAGGACTATCTTTTGGTGTTTGTTTAGAGTTCGATCCCCCTCTGTTGATAATATTGCTTGCTTGTTTTATTACTTAAAAACTGTAAACTAACTTGGGGGTCTTGGCAGAAAGACAGTATAGAAATGTAATAAATATATAGATAGGGCTAGATTTCTATTTTTGGTCAGCCCACGGGATATGAGATATTTCAGTTGCTTGGATGCTTACATAGTTGGTTTTTAATGTGTCATACCGCTTTTTCTCATTGTCTGTTATTGCTCCGTTGTGAAGAATACTATGCTTTTTTCCATATATGTATGTCAGAGTATCGGCACAAACTTTCATCCCCTCCCTATTCTAATGTCCCCAGTGCAGCCATAGGTAAAATTAAATGACTCTGTCCATATTCTCAATCTCACTATGCATTTGAATAACTTTCATACTTCCATACTTTTGGGATGGATTTGGCTCACAGCAGTCATATGTAAGTAGTCTGGGATGAAATTTCCTCTTTCCTTGAAGAGATCATCGATGATGATGATGATGATGATGATGAAGAAGAAGAAGAAGAAGAAGAAGAAGAAGAAGAAGAAGAAGAAGAAGAATTTGGATTCTCGTCAAAGGTGATCCCAATATGAGAATCCAAACAAACAAACAAACATATGTAGGGGAGAGAGGCCTGTTGCAATTTATTCTCTTTGGAATTTAATCATTGTCTAATGCTGTCACAGAACTATCTGGCTTCTATTTTAAACTTCTGTTTCTGTGGGGGCTTATAGGAAGAAAGCTAGACTTAATGAGTGAAGACAGATTTCTGAGGTAACGTAGTGCTGGGAAGTTGATGGAATGAGACATGTCTTAACTAGAGTTCTAGTTTATATATGTGAACAGGAACCAAGTTTTATAGTGACAGGACAAAGTCAGTTCTCGTTTGGGAGGAGAAAATCCCCTAGAACCCCAACTAGAACATTTACTGAAAAAAACATTTTTTCACATTAGAAATTTATAGAAATGAAGTTAATATTTGTGATATATGTTTCCAAAGCAAAAATAGATCAAATTACCCATATATAAGTGTCCTGAACAACTTTATAAAATTATGTTTGGATATAGAGAGAATGCGAGAGAGGGGTGTATATATGAGCAATGGCTTAGCATGGCTTTGAATTGATATTGATGAGCACAATTGCAGTATTCATACCTGTTGGCTAGCCAGGTCTGGGCTTTGACTGGGAAACCAAAAAGAAAAGGCATGGCACAAGGAGAATAGCACTGCACATTAGCTCACTGGGATTTGGCATCTAATGGAGAACTGATTAGCAATAGCCCAGAACAATGAGGAACTGTAATGTGCAATGACCAGCCAGTTCTGTCCTTTAAATGGAGCTGATCAGCAATAGATTTGGACCATGCACAATGAATAGCTGGGTCTATGCACAATAGCTAGCCCAGCGATGTAGAAAAGAGCCAGTTGGTCCTTTCAGTGAGGAATGATGATGAACAGCAGAAATCAGATATCTGCAAACACTGTCTGGACAAGTGATGCCGGCATTTGGAAAGGTAAAAATATATGTGAGAACAGTGTGAGGCATTGGTGTATCCTTGAATAAATGGTATTAATCAGGAATGCAAAGTGCCCTTGTGTAAACATGAACGGAGCTAACAGATGAGCTCTCACCTTCACATGTCCCTAAGCAGCCCAGCTCCCGTAAGACTCTGTATTTCTTAGCATCCCAGGCTTGCAGAATCTGTTGTTTTTCCCTCTAGAACCCCGAGGTCTAGCATCTCGAGCCAAGTGCAAATGGCAGCCGAGCTAATTGCCTGCTGCATCATGTAAGCCATACACTGGCACAACTTGCACACATAAATACAAATCAGCATCTCAGTTATTACAGATGAGGGATTCTAACAACAATTGCTGTCATTAAACTGATCTACAGCAAATCGCTCAATCGATCTTGGAATGCCTTCTGTCCATCTCTGTCCTAGAGAAGCCATATACAAATGAATACAAATAAATTAAATCCCTCCCTCCAAAAAATAATCTTAGGTGAATAACTGGGAATTAGCATAGTTGTTGCTGACTGCATACTCAGCCCTAGCGTAGTGGTGGGCTTCTGAGGACCATCGGTGTAGCTATTCAGTGAGCAACTGTGTACTCAGACACCACAGGGCCACCACCGGGCTCCACCAACCTTCTGGAGCACTTCAAGGTGAAGGTGGGGATTTTCCTCCCTACTCTGACCACTATGCAGCAACCTGAGGGCATTGCACCTGATGAACCATGTTTTTGGCCATTAGTGGATGCAGTCACAGGATTCAATACACACTTTCCCACAGGCTCTTGCAAGGCAGCTAAAATCAAAGGTGTGAATGTAGCTTGGCTAAAGTACGTCTTTGCCCAAGATAATGAAGAGGGGGAGGAAGAAGAGGAGATGTCCAATTTTAGCTCAAGTTTTGTTCTAGCTCATGTCCAAATCAGATTGTGAGCCCCAGGAAGTCAAGGATTACCCAAAAATTCATGCATATCTGTACACATTTTTCTGCCATGGATTCAAGTACGTTTGGGTGCATTTGTTTTCAAATGTGCACATGTTTTCATGTATTTTTCAGTCACATTTTTGCGATGCAAATCGCATCATAAGCTCTGAAATTACTACAGGCTGCACATTGAATTTGGGTCTGCATTTGGTAATAGGAGGTAGAAACTGAATACATTCTGGTAAAAATAAAGTTAACTATTGCTGTTTTGCAGCCAACAATGTCCTTACAATAGGCACTTTGCAGCTTGGCTTACCCTTTGAACATTCTAGTAATTTTAAAATGCTGTCTCCTTCTCAAATAATCATGTGCTGCAATAGCAGGTTGCAACAATTTTTCTCTCAGGAAAAGTGCCACTGTGGGCAGAAGCAGGTTCCCCTGAAGGAGCAGTCCTATGGCTCCCACACAGCACCTGCGGGGCCACAGGGTGCTTCAGATTCCCACCTTTGGAGAAAGAGTCAAAACTTGAAGTAGGGAACTGGCACCATTCCCACTCCCCCTCATAGTCGACACAGGAAAAAAATGCACTAGCTGCTCTCCAAGTTCAGGAAACTAACCTCAGGAGTGAATGAGGAGACATTCTGGTGGGCTATCCTGAATCTGCCCCAGCCTCCTTCCCTTCCACTCCAAAAGGCCCCAGCTAGATAGACAAAAAGCCCTTCTGGGAAAAATTCAGGAAGGGGAAACAAGGAGGCAGGGATCCCTTGTCACTTCTCCTCTACACTGGATGACCTTTAGCCCCTAAACCCAGGGGCTTACAAAGATGGAGGACACAACCCATCAAACTGCTTCCTTAGACATATTGCCTACAAATTGCCACACATCTATGTGTGTGTGTGTGTGTGTGTGCGCGCGCGCGCGCAAGAATCAGTATTTATGAAGAAGCGTGCATAAAAATGTAAATGAGGGCTTTGATTGATTGAAAATTGCTTCCCGGAGTCATCTAGTTGGTAACTGTGGGAAACAGGGTTTGGGGGTAGATAGGCTTTTAGCCTGATCAAGCAGGGCTCTTCTTAAGTGTGTGGGGTGGGAGGAGAAGAATGAATGCTAGAGGAGCCTTCATGATACAAAAGTGATGCCAGTTTGACAATTTTTTTTGACTGATTGGTTACTTGGCACCTGGCAGTAACAATCAACATTTCACAGTTTCCAGCAATCTGCCAGTTCAGCCATCCAAAAGGATGCTACTGGAGTCTACCCCATTCTGTTTTCTCTCCCATCTGCTCTATATTTTCCTAGATGTGAAATAAAACACAGAGTCCCAGAAAATCCAGAAAGTAGCACAACAGAGAAGCAGTTGGATATACAAAGCTGCTTGTACCATCAGACCACGTCAGCTCAAGAATACTGCAGGGCTGAGAGAGTCGGATCTGGGAATGCCAAAAATCGGACCTGCAAGCTGCATGGAGACTGGCATGGCCAGAAGTGGGCTTCCAAGGAGGCAGTGGGAGCAGTTACAAATCCATTCCCATGTGTGGAGGATTTTAAGGACCATGTCCAGTTCACATACACACCTTGGGCTAAGCAACAGAATATCCAGCCTTATGGGAAACTCTGCTTATTTCTTTTCCTCCCTCAGTAACAGTACTAACAGTAATTGTTTTTATAGATTCATCCCATTTGTACCTCCTGGACCTGATTGTAGACATGAATATTGGCTGCAGTCAGAAATCCACTCAAATATTAAATGTGTTAAAATATAATAGTAGCAGACGTTCTCTGAGTCCATTGTCTCTGATGACACCACCTGATCATGTGCAAGTTGCAACGTGGAATCAAATTGATCACTGGTACAAATCTCACCGTTCTTGTGCTAGACCATGCAAGCTCAAAAGCAGGATGTGTGGAAATAAATCTGTCTGGGCTCAGTAAAGTCACTGATTGCAATGAGATGACAGTTGCTTGACTTGGGAGCTTCCTAGAGAAGTCCCCCATTTCCATAGAGTGCTGTGTAATACTCAGAAAATGTGATCAGTGTAGAGAAGGATATGCTAACCATGCTCAGCCAGAAAATGCCTTTTCTACCATGAGGAATAAAAAAGAAATGATTTGGAGGTGGAACCGCAGAAGAGAAGAAAGGATTAAAGGCACTACCACCATCTGCAGTAATTATGTTTTGGAAGTGGAGCCTTGAATCTACTTTAAGTAAAGAAAAGAAAGAGGAAGGGAAAGGAAAGAGGAAGGGGAAAGGGATAGGGATGGGCGGGAAGAGATAATTAACATGATGTGTGGTTTGAGCCTTTCTAATACTGGCCTTTCATAAGTCAGTCATAAAGCTTAGCACACTGCCACCAGCAGGGAAGCTCCTAATAGCTGGAATGAGTTCTGAAATAGCCACTAGCACTGTAACATTTGGAAATATGAATCTAAAAAGCAGTGGCCTCCTGTTCGGAGGAAATAATCAATAGAATCGGTCCCAGAAAAGCACTAAATTATCAATAATATATGAAACACTGGACTTTCCAAAAAGTTATATTATCTCATATAATCTTTTCTCTCCAAAAGTTAGAAATATAATGCCATATCTCAAAAAGAATACTCAACTTTGTTTAAAAATGAAGGAAAGGGAAAAGGGTAAGAGAGGCTTTTGAAACAGAAGAAAGAGGCAGATAGTGAGAAAATAGACATATTTTGGATGATGAATTTTATCTAAACAAGAAACACACATGTAGCCTTTTTAAAAATAGCAATCACCTTAGGATTCATGAACATATGATGATGTAGGATGTGTCTCATTACCATTGAATATATTTTAAGCATTTCTTCTCAGATAACGATGCAACTACAAATTAAGATATAATCACAACCTTTTAAATCACAGAAATCAAATTTCTGTGTATCTATTGCCATAGAACTACATGCACGTAAAGAGCAGGGTAGGGAGGATACATAGCATTCTGATGAACGATCTTTGAATGCCTTAAAAACTTTGTTCTATATTTCATAGAGTGACTCCAGATTAAAGCAGTAATCCTATGCATGGTTCCATTACTGAATTCAGCAGAGCAGTGTTCTATGAACGGATTGCTTTTTTCAATTTAAGAATCCTCTTGAGAGCATTACCTTTGCAAAAACTGTCCCTCTGTTTCTGAATTTAAAATCACAAATATTTTAGTACATTCACCAGTTAATCACTCCAGTATATGGGAGTGTAAACCTCTGGGCAGCGACTGTTTGGGATCCTAACTAAATGTTTTCTTAACCACAGATATTAGAGCTATGCCTGATTGGTTTTGTTACTTTAATGTAAGCTTCAAGAATCCAATTTAGATCAGGGCCATGACAATCCAGGAAGGACAATTTAATCTTTTCTCCTCCAATGTTCAGCCCCAAATTCCACCCCTTCACTGCAGGAGGAAAAAATCCAGTGGTCCAATGATCACTGGAATCCAATAATCATTGGCCTAAGACATAAGACGCTGCATGGCACCTTTATGTCTGCTTAAAGATAACTAGATTGGGGTGATACACACTATTATCATAGTTTTATTACTATCAAGTAGGTTTCCTTTTTAATAGTCCTTAGATTTCCTTCTATCCAGAGAAGCTCCAAAAAGACGTGATTTGGCAAGGGGTCAGAGTGGATTGCACAACAGGAACTCAAACAAACACCTCTCAGGTGTGGATGGGGAAACTGTGGTTGTGCCAAGGGGACATACATTCACAAGAGAGAGCATGAAATTGCCATGAAATTGCCCATCAGCACCTATCACCTGTACAGTGGTTGGAGCAGTTGTACAGGTCCCCTGGTCACACTTCCTCACTGTGATGGGAAGGACTGCATTTCTAGATAATGCATTTCTGCATTTCTATATAGTTATTCTGAAATTTGCATCCATATGTATAATATATATTAAGAACATAACATTGGTAACAAATGGCATCTTCTTTTGCCCCCTCCCCCCCCTTTGTGTGTGTGTGGGGTTAGGCTTTTCCTTTTCCTTTTTTGTGATTTGTAAATGGCATATTATTGTCTATTGAGATTTCAAAGATTCCTCTCCTCTCTTCTCCTCTTTTCCTCACTGCCTATCTTTTTGCTTTGCTTTGCTTTGCTTTTACAGTCTTAAATTGTTTGGGTCCATGTTACTTAAAGTATTCTGTACCAGCCTGTTAGTACACTGAGGTCCTCAACAAAGACTCTTCCCACTTGCCAAGGACTGTGTGGTTTGCATGTGCAAAGTCCTTCTCATTTGTGGCCCTTTACCGCTGAATCAGCCTCCCTCAGGGGTTCATCAACCTTTTCTTTGAGGGTCTTCAGGAAAGCTCTGAATACTCACTTGCTTTTGCTTCCCTTTCCATATTTTATTGAACATAGATTGGTTTCCTATTTGCTATGCATATTTTATGTTCATTTTATCTTGAATAGGTTCCACTCTTAAAGTCAGTCTAAATACACACACACACCACCTCTCTGTATAAGGCAAGCACAAATCAAGCTAAGAACATGATGACTCCAACTATGCAACCTTTCCGCAAGGAGAGCCTTGTCATACAGAGGAGACTGACT
The DNA here is from genome assembly GCF_004798865.1 of Varanus komodoensis. Classification (NCBI taxonomy): domain Eukaryota; kingdom Metazoa; phylum Chordata; class Lepidosauria; order Squamata; family Varanidae; genus Varanus; species Varanus komodoensis. Next base: position 20,350,065 of record NW_025335798.1, read on the forward strand.
CCTTCAACAGGTCATCCCCCCTATGCAAAGGAACTGGTGATGGTTAGTACATTCTTCCTCCTCAAGCATTTAGCGTAAGTGGATGGAAAGGGTCAGAACAGAACTAAAGATGGCAGAAGAACTGGCTCATGTGAGTCTCTCCATGCAGATTATTTTCCCACCCTATCACGCTTCCAAGCTGACTTTGTCAAAAGAAACCAATAATACCTCATTTCTAGAGCTTGGGTTGACTCAAGAGTAAAGGCTTTTGTTTTGTTTTGTTTTGTTTTGTTTATGGGAATATAAGGATGTGACTACAAGTAAAACTTAAAAGTTTCACAAATTCCACCTTAAAGTTAATTCAGTGTTGTGTTGGCATCAGATTGAGTGTTGGGTTTCATTTTTCTGTTTTTGATTAAAATCCCTTCCAAGCATATGCATCAAATGTGCATATCTTTGAAACATGTGCATCTTTATTCCATTAATTAATGTGTGCATTTTAAAATGCTGTCAAACCCCCTGGGGGAATGTGTTGTCCAACACATTCCAAAATTCACATTGGAGATATACAGAGTTTAATCATGTTGTTTGCATCAGTGTTTGGTTCAGGAGATGTGAACTTAGAAAATCCTAATAAAAATGAACTGAAATAAATTCAGTTCATAATAAGCAAATAGGATGAATTTTCTGCTTCTATGGAAGTATTTTGACAAAGCTTCATAACTTCAAAAGGGGCAACACTGTACAGGCCTTAGATAAAGCATTGTGCATGGGAAAAAATGGAACATAAGCAGTGGAAAACTTAGAAATATAATGCCAGATTTTGGGAAGTTATGGCAAATTTTTATTGCACTCAAAAAAACATGTTTATTTAAAATGACTTAAACAGAAAGTATACACAAATTGTGTGCTTAGCTGCAAAAAAATGAAAACTCCTCAGTAACACATACTATTTGCATACTTTTTGGTGCATGATTTGCTATACCAAAGAAACTTTTGTTTATGCAGACTGCCTTGTCTGCAAGAAAAAAATTGTATAGAAAAGGAAACTAAGGAATAAGCGAAGGTTGTGCTTCCACCTAATCCCTGCTCTTGAATATTTAACAAACATTCAAAATCTGTGTGCTGTTCTGGAGGTTGTCTTTTATTGATTGGCTGACTGACTGCAATTGACCTTCCTCTCAAGTCTCAACCCTATGCACAGAAGAAGCTCTGCAACTCTGAGCATTCTCCGGCCTGGACATTGCTGGTTGCTTGGGGCTTTTTCTAAATATGCACAGGATTGTGCCCTTAAGGTCCTATCTATATTTGCTGACAAATCCTCAGCTTCGTAAAACAAAGATGGACATGATGATTCTAATTTGCAATCCTTCAGGAACCCAAGACAACTCTTGCTTTTAGTGTCCATCTGCAAACAAGAGTTAGCCACCTGACAGGCCATGGTAGAGATCCAGGAGGCTGTGTTTGGTTTGATCCATGCAGGTCTGAATTAAGCCCCATCTCGGTAATGCAGCTTACATGAATTTGTTGCTTTAACCAGGGAAGGGTTGGCCCAGCAGCAACACAACAGGAGGCCTGTTGTTGTGCTAGTAGATAAAGCTAAGCAAGTGTTAAAGTAAAATCAGCAAGAGGTAGAAGATGGCAATGCGTTACATTGGCAGCAACAGCAGTTCAGTGCTACTCTGCTGGTTAAAATCAGGCCAGGATCTGGAAGCTGCAGCCAGCAAAGGCGCTGTCGCATTAGCAGTAATCTGCCAGCAGCTGAATGCCGCTATGCTTGGGAGCCTGAGAAATCCTTCCATAGCTCAAAGCCTATGTGGAGCATTTTTAAGCAGAGGCTGAACAGCTGCTCTCACTTACTTATTGCCTGTGTATTCTGCCATTCCTCAGAAAAGCTCAAGTGCCCAGGACTGTGCGCACCTCTCCACTCCTCTTGCCACGTACAAATGCACACTGCAATTTTCTGAACCTAAAGGGCAGCTTTCCCCATTATGGTGACCTCCAGATGGGTTAGACGTTTGTCACCCCCAACCTGAGCAGCCAGTGGCTGTGGTGGCTGGTTGGTGGGGACTGTGATTCAGCACAGCTGGAGAGTGCCAGGACTTGAGAGGGCAGCTGCAGGGCTTCGAGAGAATCTATAGGCGAAATGATTTGCCAGTGATCATGCAATGTTTATGTTCCTTAGTTAGGTGTGTGACAAAGGTAAGGATTCTGAAAAAGGTATCTGAGAAGCGCTATAGTCTTGAAATTCACAACGGAGGGCTTTTTTGTGCCTGCTAACCACATTCTCTCTTCTTTTTGAGGAAAAGTAGGGCTGGAAGGGGCCAAGATCTTTTTCTTTTTCAGTCCTGTTGAACCGCATATTACCCATCTTGTATCAATGCATTTGGCTTCTTTTTCCTAGGCAGAGGACTTGGCACTTGCCCTTATTGAATCTCATTCTGTTGCTTTCAGCCCAGCATTCAAGTTTATCAAACTCACCCTGGATCTTCATTCTGTCTTCTAGGGTGTCTTCTAGGCTATTCCACCCAGTTTTGTAGCCTGTAAACTTGATCATCTTTCCTTGTACTTCCTCATCCAAATCATTAATAAAGGTGCTGAAGAGCACTGGGCCCAGGACTGAACCCTGTGGCACCCCACTAGTTACCTCCCTCCAGTTTGAGAAGGTGCCATTGATGAGCACTCTTTGTGACCGATTTAGCAGCCAAGCTTGGACCCAGCATATAGTTTTCCTATTTAGTCCAGTTTTTGCTAATTTTGTGGGGCACTATGTCAGAAGCCCCACAGTGTTGGCTTTGCCCACAGTGTTAGCTCTGCTTATTTGGCGGAATGTGCCTCTACTTGTCCCAGTGAAGTAGGCAAGGTTATTTACATGAGGGAATGCACCTCTGCAGGGATAGATGGGAGCAGATGTACTTGCAATCATACACACTAGCAGAATGTTGCAAGTATTTTGTTAAAATGACACTGTGCAAATTTCAAAATTTTGCTTCCCCAAATTGTGTGTGTTGGGTACTGAATCAACTCACTATAGATCAAATTGATCCCAGGAGGGGAGAATGGAATGGACTCTGCAGGGCCCAGCCAGAAAAAATCTGTCAAGTTTTCAATCCACAGATGACATTCCCTTACATCCTAACCTCATCAGATTCCTGGTCTGCCTGTTACACCTGTAATGTTAGTTTTAGCTGGTTCGCAACAGTCACAAAGAAAACTGAAAACAAGCAATGGCTGTTAAGTGTAGGATTGTGGCCAACTCTGCCACTCTAATTAGCTTTCTGCTTGGTTTCCAGTGAAGTTGTTGTCACATGGAATTTGTAATTCTTATTATTTTGGAATAAAGTTAAAAATTGAGGCATAAATATGCATGGTATTGTAATCTTTCAATCATGAAGGAAACACATTGGTTACAATTCTTAGTGTATCCTGGATATGTTTGTGGGACAGCTCGCGAAAGCAACGTAAGGGGAAATCACTATCCTAACTGGTCGTGCACACACGATCCACAAGGTTAGGCTTGAGCCCTGCTTCAAAATAGCCCATATCACCTTGGATCTATCTCAAGGCTGCTTGATTCATCTCAGGGCCAAATAGGAATTTCTTTTTGGAAATCCAAAGTTTCATGCCTCCCATTAACTATCATGAACATTCAGTAAATTATTGCAATGGTACCTCCTTTTTGACAGAATCATAGGCAGTAGGCACCATGTGAGGGATAAAATCCTGTCAAATTTCAAACAAAATGGTACAGACACTTGGTGCTGGGTGTCTTTATATTTCGATTTTACAAAAAAGCCTGCCAATAACTGTTCTATTTCTTAGCAGAAGTGGATGGCAATCGTAGGCCTATTGCCTTGTGGGGAAACCGCCTGCCACATTTCAGATGAATGGGTGCAGAGAGCTCTATGCAGGTGCAACGTTTACTGTATGGGGTTTTCCAAAACCAGGATGCAATTCCACCCCGCAAATTCCTTGATTTATCCTTAGCTTAATCCAACCTTTTCCCCTCTTCTTCCTCCTCCTCCTCCAAAGTACCCTCATGAAAAGCCCATCTAGGAAAAATATAGGAGTTTGGAGGCGTGGGAGGCCATGATCCCTTCTGGACTCTGCCACCTTCTCCACAGCAGATCATGGGGATCTTACAAACTTTGAGTTTGCGGGCTTCTGAAAGGCATTTTCAGGCAGTTGTGGTGGTGGTGTTGTTGGCACCACAGGCAGAGGAAAGTGCACTAAAACAGGGGCACATAATGAAGTAAAGCACAGAATGGCTAAGACAGAAGAACTAGATATGCCACATTTTTTTAACCAAACAGCCAATGCTGCACCCCTCGAAGTCCCCCATAGCCTACCAGTACTTTTCCAGTATTCCTACTCCTGGGAGAGAGAACTGTCACAGTGAACTGAACACTGAAACAGTTTGTCAGCATTTCTCCCAGTAAAGTACTAGACTGGAGAGCCCTGATAAAAGCTCCAGGTGTGGTTAGAATGAGCTGTCAGCACAAAGTCACACCCTCTCCTTTTCCTCCTCCTCCTCCCCAGGGAAGGCTGGTGACCCTGTATCAATGGGCCTCCTCATAGTTATACAGATACACTCTTTTCTTTCCAGCATTATAGGAACTGTCCATGATTGAACTCTTTTGAAATTTCAGCACCATGGACAGTTCCCCTAAAGCTTCTATGTTGCTTATGAGACAAACTGAAATGAATTAGGCATGTCACTGACGCAGCGGTTAGCAACTTCCCATGCTCCTCTCCCCCACCTTGGTACTTTCCTTATTTGGAAGGAATGAAACAGGAAGAAGAAACCCTTCTATCTTTGCAGGGACACTGACTGTACCTTTAAATCCAAAATCTTCAGGAATGTTCACTTATGGATTCAGTCCTCTTCAGAGGAGCCCCACTTCTCTTTGGATATCCTGAAACTTTCTAAATCACCACATTTCAGTTTGGGATGTAGCCAAATCCGAAGTACATTAGTACACTCATTAGTGTGAATATTTGTTAGCAGTATTTATGCATTTAACTCATTTGAATAAAACCTGAACCAAATTCAAAAAATTATACAATGGTATCATATTAGTGGTTGGTTCAAATATAGTTCAGGGAAAAGTGAAAATAAACAGAGACATTTCAACAAATGCCAAAAATGCAGTAACACTGAAGACTGATTTATCTCAGAGGGCAGATTGCTCAATTACGTATAAGGCTTTTATATATAAACCAAAACAAATGCATGTGCCTGTGCTTGATTACTATTTGATGAGATCCTTGAAAGGCTTCCTTCCACATATGAAATTAATAGGAGCCACAGCACATAACATCCTCCTCAAAATTAGTGGATTATCATTTCTATCCAAATTTAATCAGTCCACTTCTGTTTAGACAAGTGCTTTGGAGACTTCAGTCATGTGCTACACAGGACTTTGCTGCTGTATATAATTTCTAAAGAAGGTCTTAATGCAGGAATCCAGGGTTCATTAGGTTCAAGATGATGGTGGAGCAAACCTTTAAGAGTTAGCAGTGGCTTAATGTGGAGAAATTCTTGATAGAAAGAAGCAACCGTGTTCCAAAACTCCAAGACTGCTGAGCATTCTTATCGAAGGTAAATACAGGAAGCAAGCTAATCTGTCTTCGTAGCTATATTGACGATAATTTGGATGTGTTGGATGAAGCATTGCAGGGGTAATGTAACACGGAATATCAGGCATTGTGGTTTGAATCTGCTGCCAATGCTTATCCCATTGCAACTGCAACCATTATGTGAATATAGGAACACACTCTGAGATTTCCAATATCAATATTCACTAAAAACGAGCCAAAGAGTAAAAAGCAGACACACCGAAAAGGGGAACAAAAGCTTCAGTGTTACTTTGGGAATAAACAGTGGCAAGCGAAATCATACAAGTTAATTTAGATCCAGTTGCAACCCTGAATTGGGTTCAATTTGTTTTTTTGTTTTTGTTTTTTTTGTTTTCTTTGTTTTTTGTCTTGTTTTTTGTTTTTTTGGAAAAGCACACCTCTCGATGCATCCAAGTCTAAAGGTTGGAACAAATGAAATATCATACTGACCCTGGCTACCTACTTATTCTTTTAAAAGCCTGAATAATGTAGGTGAATAAATATGAAATCCTTATCTCTAGACACTCAGTGTGATATTAGACTAACCTTCTAGTCATGGTTGATGAGTCAAATATGTCAATAAACTACTGCTATTTAAAGAAGACCTTTTTGTGGGTATCAAGGAAAATGTCATTGCTCCTAGCAGGTAATAAGTTGGTTTCATTATATTTTTCATTAAATGCTTCAAATCGGTACCATTCAGGAATGAGACAGATTGCTTTCCAGCTGGTAAAAGTTCTTGTCATAAAAGAGGCTTTCAGTGCACACCCACCCGCAAACATAACTTTTGGGAAGCATTCCTAAACTCTTTTGTTATAGATTTGTCTCTCTTGATTAGCAACATGAAGTTATCATGGTCATTTCCCTGACAAGCTGAGTGGGTGGTCAGAAATGTAGCAAAATGATTTTATGTCGTCTATAGCATGATATGATGGTCTGCAGGAGCTCTTCCCAGGGGTCGTAGGATAATGTAAGCTTTCCTGGATGCAGGCAGAGAGAGACACAGAGAGAGAGAGAGAGAGAGAGATCCAATAAAGAAGTAGAAGCTAGATCTGGGGAACTGTTAAGGGGGATGTCCCAGGGATGCCCCTGAACCAGGAGAGAACTTTCCTGGAGCTTGTATAGTGGATTTTCCCAACACTGAAGGCAACGGAAGGGACATTTAGGATAAACAAATGGGATGGAATACGAAGGGTAAGGGCTTACTGCTTTCCTCTGTCTGCTGTGACCTTCCTATGGACATTGCCCCCCTGGAATGCTTCTCCTTCTACTCTTGTCCTGAAAATGTGCAGAAGTTACTGCCATACAGGTAGAAGCAGCTGTAGTTTGAATTTGGAGGCAGGAACTAAGGATTATTAAGGCAGAGCACGCTTGGACAAAGCAAACACTGCTGAAACATTGTTTTAATGGTGTGCCTTCTTTCATTTTTACTCTCAAGGAGGCACAGGGCTCCAATCCAGCTTTTAAAAATCCAATGCTCCCGTGTTAGTGTCTTAATCTATTTTAGGGTAAAAATATGAGAACAGATATAGCTGCTACAGGCACATTGAAACACTGCCTGTTTATACCTTAACGACCCCCTTAACGATCGCTTAATGATCCCCACATTCTTGTTGAATGTGATGGATCCTATGATGACTGTTCAGCTTCAGGAGCTTCCATTTAAAGCAGATTATCTAGAATCATTTCAGTCCAACTTCAGTCTTACCTACGGGGCAGAGACTGCTTCAGTGGATGACCTAAAGGGTATATTTGTTTGTGGTGCATATCCCCTAATGCACACAGATTCTGGGCACATCCTGTGACATCTTGCCTTCTCAATATTAGCTGGTCATCCTCAAAACTAAAGTAGGGATGGATGAGAAATTTGTTCAGTTGATATTTTAGTGCAAATTGTTTTGAAGTTTTGAACCAATATTTAAACTGAAATTCAATCCTCCTTAAATATTTGCACTTCTCTGAAGTTTACCATAGAGTTCTCCAATCACAAACTGGATATCATAATGTGTATTACCAAAAAGAAAAAAAAAAGAATATACCTTACTTAGGAATATTTATGAGTGTATGTTCTGCCAAAATGCATGTATTAGCATAAATGTGTTAATGAATTTTCATGTGAACTTAAAAACATATTCTCTGTGTTCAGAATAAACAGAATTTAAGACTGGATGGATTCAAGATGCACTGAATTTAAGACTGGAAAAACAAGAAAGTGAGAGCATTGAAACTGGCAGTTTTATCCAGTCCTAGTTAAAAGTAGAACTAAAATACAGATAGAGAAGGAACTCAATTAGCATCACTGTTTTCCTAGTGATGCTTTCAAAATCCTTTGCTAAATTTCTCCCAGGCTTTTGGAGTCCCTTATGGCTCAAAATGTTTACTCGAGTGGAACTCATAATACGGTTACACAGGCTCTTTCCAGAGTTGCAATTCAGGAATGAATACTCTAAAAAGCAGTATTTTAATTGTTAAGCATTTATTTAATGGATTTGGTCCAGAGTCATGCTTTCTGTGTACTGGGGAGGTGGCTTGGAAGGCGATTATGCTGTTGTGCCGTGCAGGGGCTCCAGTGTGTTTCTTTGGAAAGGTGAAAAGTGTTGACATCACAATCCGATGGGACTACTACATAAAGAAAGAAGTTAATGAACTTGGAGGCTGCTGAGATGTGGCAGGGTGGGAGAAATGACAAAGGGGATTATTAGCTCTCCGTCCTCCTTAGATAGTCCTGTGAGTCCATCTAGTTGAGTTGTGCTGAGAGGGCACAGCCTAGGCTGGAAAGACCACAGAATAGAGCGAATCTGGATCCCTCCTCTCCCCTCTCCTACCCCCTCCCCTCCTGGAGCATTGGAATGCCCTTTGCTTACTTCTGTGTTGATGCCTCCTTCCCTGTATGCGCTCACGCCCCTTAAGATCGGCAGGAGAGGCCTTGCTCTGGAAATCATCCCTGAAGGAGGTAAAAAGGGTGTCTACCCAGAGAATGGCCTTCTCTGCGATGGCACCCAGATTGTGTAATGCGCTCCCCAGAGAGGTTTGTCTGACGCCGACCTTATACTCCTTTAAGTGTCAGGTAAAACCCTTTTTATTTAACCATCATTTTAAGAACTGAGGATTTTAAATGTTTTAATATTACAGTCATATTTTCTTTCTTTTTGCTTTGCTGAATTATGAATGTTATTTATTGTTTTCATTATTGTATTCCTCTTGCTGATTGTAATTTTATTATCATTAATATTTTTAATTATTGTAAGCCGTCCTGAAACATTTTATCAGGAAGGACAGGGTAAAAATGTTTTAAATAAATAATAAATAAATAAATCCATGGTCACTTTTGTGGCAGGAAGCAGGTACCACAAATTTTTCTACAGTAGCTGCATGGGGAACCATTGATAAAAGCCTTAGGAATGTCTGTGGCTTTGGGATTGGGAAGGCACACACACGCACATAAGTCCTGTCCTTAAGATGCTGTCCCCAGGATCATGAGATCCCTTCCTAATCCATGCTGTTATGCATTTATTGCATTTTTACACTGAAGCTCTCTGGGCAGTTCACAAGAACAGTGCCAGGTGTGTGTGTGTGGATTTGTGTGTGTGTTCATACATCAAAAGTTAAAATCTGTTTAAAGTGGTGCATGATGCCGTACTGAAGTACTGGAGCACTTCTGTCTGGAGAAGATAACTTTAAAAATATCACATATACATAAATGGAATGAAAATTATCTCTTCAGAAGAAACTAATACTCATTTATTACCATTCTGAAATTCCCTTTCCTTGTGGAATACAGCTTGAAAAAAATCCATGTAAGCATACTTGGGCAGAACTGAGGAGCACTCAGTTGTCCCTGGTTTCTCCTTATGTAGTAACCATGTTGGAGCATGGATCTTTATACCTTTCTGAATTTCTGCATAAATATTTCAGCCTGGGTCAGTAAATGTCTTTGCTTGAACGATTTGCTCTCTTGTGAAGTGTTATGGCTCACTGTATGTGCTAATTGAGCTGGAAAAACCTCAAGGCCACTTGTCTAAGCAACGTTATGCCGAAAACAATAATCATCAGTCATTCTCTGTACGTGGTTAGCACCTATATATCTAATGTGGGCATATAATTTTTTAAAATGTTAAATATCTATAATATTTTTCCCTAAGCATAGATGGGTAGACTATTCTCAAAAAGAAAAACAGGCAGCTGGGGACTGCAAATTCTGAGTATGCAAATTGAGCATATTACATTAGCATCTCTTTTTGTGTTACAGCCATAGCTCCTGCATCTTCATACACTGGAAGGTGCGAGCCTGTGCAATTATCCTAGAATTCTGTCCTGAGAACCAGATGAGAAGAGACAAAATGAGTGAGTGGAAGAAAGGATGGACAAAGGGCTGCTCCTTGTCTTTGTGTGGGAGAACCGGGCATAGAGCAAGAGCATGAGCACACATTTGGCAATTTGAGCAACTGTCCCAGGCACCAGCACAAAATGGCTGCCAGGGAAGGCATGTTACAAAGGACGGATAACCTGCCCCAGAAACTGAGGACAAGGCAGAGGTGAGGTCTGAGTACCAGTGTGCTAAGCAACTTCTTTGACTCCACATTCAAAGCCCCACTTTCTTGCTCCTTTTTCCTTTCCTGGCAGCTGCTTGTCCTGCAGAGGAGAGTATTGGCCTTTGGCACTGCACTGCCTTCATTTTGTAATGTCTCTAAACCTAGCACCGTCCCAGCCCCTCACCTGCCCTTTCAGAATCCCTTTATTTCCCTGCAAAAACAAGCAGTCGTTTTTTCTGTCTCTTTTGCAGACATTCTGAGAATTTCAGAGACATTTCTCTCTAGTGCTTTACCCTAAGGTGCTGAGCTGGCTGAGAGCAGTGGGCGCACTTTTCGCTTTACTATTTTTATCCTGCATTCCTTACTCTGAAGCTGCTTGCACTTCCTGAAAAGCTGCTCAGAAGCCTGACCAAGGCCTTGCAAGTCCTGCCCTGTGCCATTGCGCCACTGCTGCGCCGGGTGCTCGCCACAGGTTGAGAGAGCCCTCTCCTTTGCCACACCTCCCCAGGTCCTCCTGCATGGCCGACTCCGTTGCAGCCCTGAAGGGCTGAGGGTGAGGTGGTGGCAACAACAGGAGTCATCAGTCTATTGGGTTTGGGGGTGAGGAGAGCAGGGAGGGAGATGAGCAAGAGGAAGGACACAAGAGCATTCAAGGGGCTTCAGCAACTCCGAGATCTTTCCACTGCTTTCCCACATCTCTCTTTCAGTCTCTCTCATTCTCTCTGTCCTGAAAGTGGTCCTTCCTCTGCCCCTCCACCTGAAAATAAAGTTTGTGGGCTCTTTTCAAGGTCTTCTCCTTTGTCCTTTCAATCAGGAAACAACTAGCTGAACTGCATATCTACTCTGAAGTAAATCAGATTAACTCCAATGGCCTTACAAGGAAATCACATTGACTTTGGCAGAGCTAACTCATGGGGAGGGGTTTGGCAGGAGACAGCTCTGTGCTTCCTTGCTTTTGGGTAGGAGGGATGTTAGCAATATAATATTCAGCAGACAGGTGCATCTGGGTAGGAGTTTGCAGCTGAGAAATGGCGCAATATTGAAATACTGCCACAGCAACCTTACAGAATGGAGAGAGAGAGAGGGAGAGGGAGAGGGAGAGGGAGAGGGAGAGAGGGAGAGAGAGAGGCTGTTAAGCTTTCCCAGGATATCATGTGGGTGGCTTCCCCCTTGAAGAAAGAACCTGTGCAGCTCTCTTGAACAACGTGCATGCATAAAGCCATCAAGGCCTGCTTGGCTGTGCTTCCAAGGGTGCACTGCCACACAACTGCAATCATCCACTGCTCAGCCATGGCTGCTGGGTTCTGCAGGCCAGGAGGGCTAACCTGCAACTGTGAGGTTCCCACCATGGGAAAGTCACCTTGTGTTTCCGTGGCGATGCACTCAGCAAGTTCCACCCACACTCAAAATGTTTTCAAGCATGCCATGGCATCTCACTGGAGAGGGGAACATGCAGGTGTTGAGACGCCCTTTGATGATCCGGAACAGCAGTGCAGTGGGACAGTGTGGCAAGAAAGCCCTTGCTAGAGAAGCCCTCAGGAAGGATTTCTCACTGTAGTCAAAAGTGGCAAGTCAAGGCAGCCCCTTTCTGGGCAGGTTTACTTATCACTAGCATATTGCCATTGGGCCTGACTCTGCACTGTTTGAGTTCTGCCATCCAGTGCCTGTATTGATGCCAATGGCCTTCACACTCTTTTTCATACCAAGCCTTCTAAGAGTCTGGTAAATGAAAGTAAACTCACCCTTAAAGTGGATTTAAGAAGGGAAATTGGAATACCGCCCCCTTCCCTTTAATAGGCCAGGATCACATACAGAAGGGTTGTAGCACTCACACAGGACTACAGCTTTTCTTTATCAGCCAAATAAGTGATAGAATGAGACAGTTGCTTTTTGATGGAGTACCAGGGCATTTTTTCCCTTTTCTCTGTAGTTGTGAAAGCTAAATCAATTTATGCAAAGGAAAATCAAAGGCACAAAATCATATGCCAAAAGAGATAATATCTGGGCTCAGTATGAAAATATGTAGATCTTTCAGCATTACAGCAATCTTACCATGGCACTCACTCAGAATTTCTGCCTTAGACAGAGGACAACAACAAAGGCTGAACAACTGAAAGCAAAAAATTGAAAATATCTTGCTTTGGAAGTAATGTTAAATCACGGGGTTCTCCCTGAAAGTGACCACCAGGAGGGGACTGGAAACTTTTGCTTCCATTTCCATTTAAATATTGAATGCAAATCCTAGATTGTAGTTAGGATTAGTTACAGTTTAGAAAGTAAGGCGGGATCAACAATTGTGTTTTGAAGTTTCCTTGTTACCTTAGAACAAAGTTAAAACTAATCGGAGTCCCCCCCATCCCAGACATAACAATAAACTATGGTTAGGAGACATCACCCTGCCAGCAAAAGTGTGTATAGTGAAGGCTATGGCTTTTCCAGTTGCAATGTATGGCTGTGAAAGGTGGACCATAAGGAAGGCTGAGTGCCGAAGGACTGAGGCCTTTGAATTGTGGTGCTGGAGGAGACTCCTGCAAGTCCCTTGGACCGCAAGGCAATCAAACTGGTCAGTCCTAGGGGAGATCAACCCTGACTGATCTTTAAAAGGCCAGATACTGAAGATGAACTCAAATACTTTGGCCACCTAATGAGAAGGAAGGACTCCCTGGAAAAGAGCCTAATACTGGGATCAATAGATAGCAAAAGAAGAAGGGGATGGCAGAGAATGAGGTGGCTAGATGGAGTCCCTGAAGCAGTTGGTGTGAGCTTGAGTGGACTCTGGGAAATGGTGGAGGATAGGAAGACCTGGAGGAATGTTGTCCATGGGGTTGCAATGGGTCAGACACGACTTCACGACTAACAACAACAATGATTAGGAGAATAAAAGTGAAAGCTTCCAATTTCCTCCTTGTACTTTTGCTACAGTGGGGCAGAACTGATGAGCCCAAGGCTTGATAGCATAACACTAAACCACAGAGCTACAATGAAACCAATGTGTAGTCTACTGTTATAAACTACCCAGAAAGCTTCAGCAGTGAGGTAGTGTAGGAGGAGGAGGAGGAGGAGATGGGAAGAGGAAGACAACAAAAATGCCACCTTGTGTCTGGGTGTTATTAAGTGCATGTGCAACCCATGTCCTTTATTTATGACCATCATTTTGGTTTTGGTCCCAGGTGTTCCATATACTTTTAAAAGCATCAGCATGTAGAACGAGTTCCAGAACTGAAATGAAGAAGGCAACATCTACTCTGAATTCTCCAAGAAACTTGCTGAAGGAGTTTCCTTCTTGAAAGTGCACTGAAGAAACAATGCACTCCCCTGGGGGCGGGTGATGCAGGTGCAGTTGTACATTCAATGCTTTGCACACAGCCAGGTTTAAGGCATGCAGTTATGAGACAGCATAAGAAGAGTCCCTGATTCATTCTCATTTCGCTACATGGAAGCAAATTGGGACAGTGTTAGTTGTGGTCATCATATGCCAACCCCTTCAGTCGGTTCAAATCTGGGGCTCACCTTTCAATCCAGACGGGTGATCTGGGGCCCACTTCAGCCTTGTCCTGAGCGCCATGCTTGTTCTTTATCCCTCTTTTTCTAGAATGCTCAGATTCAACAAAAGAAAGTGCTATTGTGCTTGCAATATTTGTATGCAAGCACTCTCTCTCTCTCACACACACACGTATATATTGTTGTAGGTGCTGCTTTTGTGCAGAGAGGAAAGGATTGCATTCACCATAGCATGCCTTCCTAATTCTGCTAAGAAAGAAAAAAGACCTTACCATTCCCCATTGGGAATGTGGAGGATGATAGGATTTTTTTGCCCTTATCTTGCAGAACCTTGCATCCATATTATAAGTGTGTTCCCTTTTTCTCCAGCCATTGTTTAAGGGTGGCTTCCTAGTTTTTGTGTGGTTTTCTCTCCAGTTCTAAGAGACTGACATGCCTCTCCTAGAAGTAAGAGCCTTAAAGCCAAAACAGGCTGCTATTTTGGTCCTTCACGCTTTCCTTTGGGTCCTGCTCACTGCTGGAATGGAACTCCTGAAAGTTACTGTGAAATGGACTTTAGGTCTTGGGAGGACAGAGGGTCTTCTTCAAATATAAGCAGCCAGAAAGTGTCTAGTTCAGCAGAAGAGATGCTGTCAGGCACTGTTTCAGCCCTCTGGTAGTTATTTATTTATTAAATTTCTCTTACTGCCCAACAGCTGGACTTTTCTGGTAGTTCACAATAATTAAATCCATAAAATACAATATAAAAGCTTGAAATTACTGTATAAAATCAAAACCTAGTAACAATGCAGATATTTTTTAAAAAATGTGCTAAACACTGTGAACTTGAAAAACTTATTTCACCTGTGAAAATAAGGTCTTCACCTGGCAGCAAAAGGAGCACAATGTAGAAACCAGGCCAGCCTATTTGGGAAGTACTACTGAGGCACCACAACAGAAAAGAAGCCACTCTACTTCATATCCTTGGGCAAGGGGTCACAACTCATAGATGCACAGAGTTTTGTAAATCCCTGTCCTTTCTGTTTCCCAGGTAAGCCCTGCTCCAGAGTTTGATCCCACTGGTGCAGAAAGAGTCGTGGGCCAATTTTAGCTGAGAATATAACTAGATCCATTGCAGTGCTCTTCTCTTGCTCTTGGTGTGCAGATCAGCTTAACTCTGACCATGTATGTGGCCATCATGTACTTACTTGGGCTTGGCAGCTGACCATCTGGCTTGATCCTTGAACCAATGTCTATCTACTTGGCAATTTGGCTCATTCCTGGCTTGACCCCTCAGCCAGTCTAATGTGCTCTGTCCCCTGCCTCCCACCAGCTTCTGCCTCAGGCATCTCCCATTCATCGATGCTGCCCATGTTCCAGCATGACAGACGCTGCTGCTCTATTGACCAAATGACCCCTTCATTCTAGTAAAAAGAGTTGGGTGGGACTAGCATAGCCCAAGGTTGATTGCACAAATGGAGCATGGAATAGGGCTTCACACAGAACAGAGTGGATGTTAAAGTAATTGACATTTGTTCATTCTTTGAAGATACAGCCATTCTTCCGAGGCTGAATTAACAGACCCTGATGCATTATCAAAATACGTAGCATAGCTTTATTTCAGAACTTTGCAGCAAAAGCAGAAAATTAGTGAGATACTATATCTGCATTTCTCTGTCTTATTCTTTCTTTCATTACCTTGAGCCTCACAGCAATATTAAGCCCTATACATAAATGTTCTTTCTTACTACAGAGGCCATTTTGAGCTAATGGTAACTGAGGGTTTTGAAAAAGGAGCACTGATTGCCTCTCTTGCTCTTTTATATTGGCTTGACATCATTTTAAAAAATGAAGCTGCCACAGAGGCCTCTTTGCCCAGGCCTCTCCTTTGTGTCAGTCTATTTGTAAATTCTTGGTACATTCATCATATCTCTGAGACTACAGAGAAGCATGACTGATAGACTATATTCTCTGCTATATTAAATGACATTGTTGCAAACACAGAGAATTATTATAGAGATGTTCAAGCCAATGGACAGACACAAAATGGGTACCATCATTGGCCTCTTTATAAATACTTTTTTTCCTCTAGGGAATAAAAGATAATGAATCATTTTAGGCAGATCCAGAAGATTGTGGATTGGTAATATTTTTTTAAACTGCCTTCCCCTATCAGTAAAGTTGATAGGTTTTATAGTACAGATGCACTAATTTCAGGATATATTCTCTATGTATAGTGCCACTGTACTGCCTTTTTGTATCTATTTATTCTTGACCACTGATTGATGCGGGGATAGGGGAACTGTACCTGAAACTTGTGGGAAGGTAGAGATTTTGGAGGAATTTCTTGGGGGATGTATTCCGTAGCCCCCTTGCTGTAAGAAGGCAGTTGCAGGTGGCCTGTTTTCCTTTACCATCTCCCATTCTGCATTCTTTGCAGGCTCTCTAGCTGCTTCAGCTTCTTGGAAAGAGCCCTAGGTAAGAAAACTTACCTAGAGCTTCCTTACTGGGGCTTTCACAGGCACTGCTGCCTACCGAGGACCTAAAAGCTGAGCAAGGAGTTGTTGTTCTTCATGGGTTGATGTGGGTGCAGTTGTTCTTAACATGATTTTTTAATAGTAACAAAGCAAAACGAAAAATGCCTCTCTCAGCTTTCATGCTCTTAACTAGCCTGCAAGGCAAGAACAGGTCAGGAATGCTAAAGCAAAGAGTGCACACATGCCCTCAGCCACCCCCTTGCAGTGAGGAAAGTCTGGAAATGGTACACCCTCAATCTTTCAAAGTTCTCAAAAAGCATATGCAAGAAAAGGAAAACTTTGAGGAGGTGTGAAAAAGACAGGTACAATTCCAGCACAACACACTCTTGTATATCTTGCAGTTTGCTCGCGCGCGCGCGCGCGCTCGCTCTCTCTCTCTCTCTCTCTCTCTCTCTGTGTGTGTGTGTGTGTGTGTGTGTGTGTGTGTGTGAGAGAGAGAGAGAGAGAGAGAGAGAGAGAGAGAGAGAACGCTTTTGCACAATAAGAATAAGCCACAGCAGTCTATTTAAATCATGGCAAATACCAAGCATGATTTCCATAATTACTTGCTGGGTTTGGCATGGCATGCAATCCCAACACAGGCAGCAAAGCTTGTTAAAAGAGAGAAAAAAGCCCTACAACAGTCCATGGGTAGAGGGTTCTTTCCAAAAACCATGCCACTGGGCATGCCTTACAGCAAGGCATGCCCAGACCGTGCTTTAAATGTGCCACCATGCTGTAAATAGTCCACCATGGATGAGTTTGATTGTGTGAATGAGATCATCCCCCACATTACTTGTTCCACTTATTATACTTCTTAATGTCTTCATCCTTGGAGAGCACATGGAACTTTTCCCAGATGTGAGTGCCATTCTAGTGTGAACTATTTGAGAGAAATTTCCAGAGCATTTCCCCTTGTTCCAGACACTTACTGGAAGACAAGTGCACCAGGTCTCTGTTTACTCCCTTCCTAGGCAAATTGTGTCAATTTTGATATCACTCATTACTCTGTGTAATTTAGATTTCATTACTTAAGTGCTTTTGTGTTGAACACCTTGACTATTGGCTTGTTTTTTTTTTAAAGTCTATTGTTGTTAAATTGTGATTTCATGCTATTTTGTAACCTACCTTATGATGGAAAATAAGATCAAGGTATAAATATTTTAAAAGCATAAATGTACATTAGTAAATTGCACAGAATACAAAAATTATTTATGTCGTGGGTGATAATGAGTCAATGACTGAATGCTAATTTTGCTGGAAAAATGAGAAAACTCAACTTACAGCCACTTACCAGCCAAGAAATGAAAAAGAGGCAAGAAAGCCAGAAAGAAGCTTTGTCAGTCATCTAGTCTATGTTTTAGTTTTAATGAGTGGAGAAAAAGACATTTTCACACACTGTTTCGTCCATCCTGGACGGGGCAGATTCCAGGTCTCTGACCGCACTTGAGCAACTGAATCTGGTGCCTATTGCTCCTCCTGTTTCTCATCACGGCTTGATAGACGAGTGAGGAGACAAAAGCTTCTACTGTTAGAGGCAGGTGAGCAAGCAGGTCGCATGGTGGGCTGAGGAGCAGCTCCACCAGGGCCTTGCCAGTGGCTCCTTGCCCAACCTGGTGTTGACCCTGCCCAGGACGAACTGTGCTTGATCATTGCCAAAGTTCTGCCACGATGTGGTGAGTTATCTTGAGCCTACAGAATACGGTTCAGACAACTGGCAATCGTGCATTAGAGGTTGTCTGGCAGCATATATATGCTCACTATAGGCTCAGGTGGACAACAGAAAGAATCAGCTGCCCATCACCAGAGTTGAGCCCACCCAATACTTTCTCCCTGGCTGCTGGTTCAAGGAGATGCAGACTAGCAACTTATAACAAGGGCCCACATACATGCCACATGCAGCCAGGGAATGTAATTATAGGGTGGGAAGAATCAGTCTTGCTATTCCTACTGTCCCCTTTCCCACTGTTTGGTGTATCCGGCCACAGCCTGGTGTCTTCCAGGTGGCAGACTAACTGGAGACGATGGGAGCTGTGGCACAACACCTCTGGAGGACTCTAGGCTGGGAAAGGGTGGTTCCGTGTTGAAAACACCGCGACTGGAAAGGCGTCCTTTGCACTAAACTGTGCGTGTGGGATTGCTATGGGACACTTCTATGCATTTGCCAATCCAGCAATTCTATCAAGGGTAAAGCACTGTGACCGTATTGCTGTGATGTTGGTGTCAATTGAGCAGAAAGCAAACCAAACATACACTCCCACTTAAGAGTCCTTTAATCCATCAAAACTCCCTTATTGCAGATATTTACCGCCACCTTTTCTGCCTTGCGCATGGGCCTTGCAGAGGGGTAGGAGAGAGGTGGCAGCAGCTTGAAAACTCTGGGCAGCCACTGCTTTCACGGGAAGAGCTGTTCTGATCCCTGTTCTACCTGGAAGCTTTTGAGCACTCCCTTGTTGTTGTTTTGTTTGTTTATGGGAATCCCTTTTCTTGAATGGTGTCAAAAATCCTAAAGTGTCAAAAGGAAGCCCTGGACCTGTTGTTTGTGAAAGCTATTGTGTCATTTTTCCTCCCTTCTTGCCAACGAAGTTACCTACCTCCTTGTTAAGTGCAGTTCTATGTTTGATGAGGCCTGAAGGCCTGGTAAAAAGAACTGTAGGGAAATGGTTCATGCACAGACTATAATATTGTCAAACTATTTTAAAAGGCATTTAACATCACGGAACATGGAGGCATAAGACCTAAGGTGTAGTTGCAGTAATTATTAAAAACAATTGAAAAAATGCAAGGCATTGCAAATGACTCAGTGATAACCTGGACATAATGGTGTTATACTTAATGTACAGTGGATTTCAAGGGGCAACATATTGCAGCTTTCTCTATTAAAAACTGAAGTGGAAGAGGATAAGGAGTTAGCAAAATAACATTGGCCCTGCCTGCTAGAAAACACCAGTGAACATAGTAGGGATCAGTGAATCAAGCTCAATTTGGTTCAGGTTCAAATATATGAATATGAATATATTATCTGGTAATCAATCCCAACTGAATAAAATGGGACTTACAACTGAGTAAAAATCAGAACCATCAACTGATGTTATAAAATGGCCTGTTTCAGCACTGGGGCAGGGACACTGCAAGGGAAGGTGCCCAAATCATGCCTGCTCCCCAAATCTTCCAAATTTGAGCTGAAACTTCTTGGTAGGCACCAATCAGGAGCATCCTTGAAACCAGCACCCTGTGCTGTTTTTAATGTGTGGGGATATTCAAATGGTAAAACTGCAAGATATTGCAGGTGAAACAGTCACATACACACACAGAGAGACAGTGAGTTCCTTGAGGAGGTACAGATATAACAAACCCAAATACTTCCGCACTTGATCAACCACTTGATCGACACAGAGCATGCTGTGCCTTGGCAGTACAATTTCATGCAATTAATTTTATAAACCAAACTGAATTCAGTTCAACAAGGTTGCTATTCGACTGCGTGCCACAGTTCTCTTGCCTCCATCATAATGTTAGCTCATGAAATGTCAGGTCAAATGCAAGATCTGGGAGTTACTGTTCAAGTCCCATCTTATAAATGGCCCAGTGCCTCCCAGCATCTTTCTGCTGGTGACAACAAGCTCTTTTTGTAGCTCAGTTCCCCTGCAGGATAATACAGAGGACATGACTCTATAAGGCACAGCAACAAG
The DNA here is from genome assembly GCF_004798865.1 of Varanus komodoensis. Classification (NCBI taxonomy): domain Eukaryota; kingdom Metazoa; phylum Chordata; class Lepidosauria; order Squamata; family Varanidae; genus Varanus; species Varanus komodoensis. The sequence continues at coordinate 20,369,883 of NW_025335798.1, forward strand.
GCTTAGGGACTCATTATAAGAGGAGATAAAAATATGACACTCAGATGTCCTTGCCTCAAGAGTGAATCATACAGCTCCTTCCTTCGGTTGAGCTCTCCACTACTGCAGCTGAAAAGAGAGGAGATAAGCAGGAAAAAGGGGGAGGTTAGAAATAGAAAGCAGTAACGGGAAAGCAGATGGGGCGGGAGAAGCCCTGTTAACATGGGCTTATTGAAAAAAGCAGAGGAACCTGCTACATTTTGCTTATAGCTCTGGATAAGAAGTACAGATCTATACTACAATTTTGGTTAACAGGATCACTCAGGCACTGAATTCCAAAGTGACCTATTGCCTGGCTTTATGGACTGTAATGGCATTTCCCCACCTAATTCCCTTTGGAATAAGCATTTCATTATTCAGATTGCTTATACTTTGCTTACCAAGCACATCCCAAGTTTTCCCACAAGCTACATTTCATCTTTTCTTCCACCTACTATTTACAGCACACCTCCTATTAGATGTGCTTACACAAAGCTGCTGTTCCCTAATGCGTATCACTCACAGCTATTGACTGAGGGCAGAACAGACATTACTGCAACTCCCTATCGAGCACTGGCACCTCCCTCTCTTTCCCCATGTTTTCTCCAGAGTAAGTGCAAGGGCCTGATCCATATCTTCACCACCACCATGCCATGTCCCCACTGGGCTCCCAGTACAAGCTAAGCAGCTAAGCCTGTATATGAGGACTTAAACTGGCATTTTATCCAGGTCTTACTTCTAGAATGATGGCAGACGAACAGCAAAACACCTGGAGATCTACCTGATGACCACCTTTCCCTTAGGGTTCATGACCATCCTGTTCTTTTTGTACAAGCCTCAGGGCCACTCTGTGGATTTTGTAACTTAGAGGCAACTCCTGGAAAAGCCCTCTGATTTATCTGCTGCTGTTATAGATTCTTCAATCAAAATTAAACAATGTCTTGACTCATTTGATCAATCCAGCTACACAAATTGCATATATACACAAGGACGGAAGAATCCAGGTTGCCACCCTAACATCAGTCTGCCTATACAGTGATACATCTATTTATATATACACTGCTCATCCGTCTGGATGTTTAAGCTGTTAATAAAAATAAAACTTCTCTGGCTGTCATACAGAACAAAATGCAATGGTCACGTTCATTGTTAGGCAGGGCACCCACATTAAAAGAGGTGGCTGATTGTACTAGGCTCTATTGATACGGTTCCTGCATTCTGGCATTTTGACAAGAGACACAGTCACACTTTCTTTGTTATAAAACAATTAAGGTTTTCATTGGTAATACAGAGCTTAATGAAAATTGTTCTCAGTGACAGGCTCCACCTGACTACAGTAGCAAACCGCGGTCATAGGATGGGGTTGCACGTCATGCTAAGCTGCCCTGCTCATAAGCCATGTCTCCTGGTTGTTTGCAGAACAATTGATGGGGCACCTGGGACAAACAGGCTTGGCATGGCTTGTTCTCCCCTTGCTTGTCCTCAGTCCCTCAGCCGGCTCTGGCACGAGTCCCAGTGCCCTTCATGGAGGAACCTGTCCTGCCTTCCCCTCCCTGGCGCAATTGCTCTCCCTTTGCACTCACTGAAGATGCTGCTGCTTTCAAGCATGTTCTGTTGTGGTCCCTGGCAATTCTGCATAAGTAAATAACAAAATGCAGGAATAGGCACACAGTGGGGAGCTGCGAAGTAAATGAAAGGGGGCAGACGTGCCAGGCCAGCTGAAGGGCTGAGAAAGCAATAGATGGGAAACACCATGCCCTGCAGCAACTGCTCCAAAAAAGAACGATCAGGGGTGTCTGTGCCTGTACATGTGGTGGAGGGGTGGTTAATTAGGTTCAAATCGGTATAGTGAAGGACCACAAGGATGCCGGCCGGTTTGCAGGGGAAGCCATATGAGGAGAGACTGAGGGAACTGGGTCTTTTCAGCCTGGAGAAGAGGAGACTCAGAGGGGATCTGTTGGCGACATATATTATGTGAGGGGGTCTCACGTGGAAGTGGGTCATGACCTTTTTTCCCCTGTGGATGAGGGCATGGCAGGAAGTACTTCCTGACAGTTAGGACCCCTAGAGTATGGAATGTACTTCCACTGGAGGTGGTTGAAGCCCCATCGGTGAGGGTATATAAGGATAGGCTGGACATGCACATGGTAGGCATGTCATGAGCAGAGCCGGCTGGAGCCGGGGCCCAGACTAGGTGACTCACTCTGTTTCTATGTTTCTAATATCCCACTTGTCTAGAGTAATTGGAGACATGGGGAAGTGCTGAACAAGATGGAAGGCACTGAGAACTGTCAGCTCAACATTTCAAATTAAAAAAAAATCTTGCAGAGGGAAATATTTTATTTATTTATTTATTTATTTTTCAATTTATATCCTACCTTTTTCCTACAAAGGGCTCAAGGCAGCTTATACCATTCTCCTCCTCCATCTTATCCCCACAACAACAACCCTGTGAGGTAGGTTGGGCTGAGAGTCTGTGACTGGCCCAAAGTCACCCAGTTGGCTCCCTGGCTGAGCGGGGACTAGAACCCAGGTCGCCTGAGTCCCAGTCCCATTACACCACACTGGCTCTTGCTTGCCCTTATTTAGTCACTTTTTTGTTATTATCCCATTCTTTTTAGGCCCCGCCTTTTTCCCTTTGCAAAAAAGTCAAAGCAGCTTACAAGGTTCTCCTGATCTCCATTTTATCCTCACAACACGATGTAGCTAGGAGACAACTGGTCTAAAGTCACCCAGGGAGTTTCATGGCTGAGCGGAGACTACAGCCCAGATCTCCTGGGTCCCAGTCCAGCACTCTTAATCACCACAGCTTTACTGGTGCTTTCCAGCTGACAGCCTGACAGCCGGTGCCTGGCTGCTCTGCATGGATTACCCTGAATGCAGTCCCATGCTGTCCTTTTTCTTGCCTGCTACCCACTCCATCTTGCCCTTCCCTTTGAGAGCTGAAACAGACCAGGAGACTTCACAGGCAAGAGCGCACATCATAGCAGATAGCTGCAGGCAGACATGCACTTGTACACATATGGACACAGCTGGAGAATTTTCTGAGACCAAATGACAACAAAGAGTGTGGCAAACCAGCAACAGTTGTCCCAAAGTGTCACCTGGGCATTGGAGGAGATAGTAACTCATGGCAGTCCTGGAAAGATTGTGAAGCGGAGTAGTTGCCAATCCTGCCAAGTGGCTTCCTAGTAGATTCCAGCAACCTACAATGGAACTGTTGTTCTAGATATTTGGATGTCATGACCAGCCATCATGGTAGGAGCAGCCCCTGGAAGAAGCCATGGGTTGTCAGGGAGGCTTGCTCCCAAAAAGCAAGTGCCCTCTGTGGAAAGCAGTCTGGGTTTAGACAACAAGACAACCCACAGTCCATAGTCATCTATGATGCATCACTTCTTTATTCTGGCTTACCATCAGGTAGAGCTTTAACAGCAGCCCTTCGAAAAGGACAGCTTAATTTTCTATGTAGGGATTTTGCATTCTCATCCCACTAATTTAATTTTATGCTGGCCTGAAAGCAAGCACTCTCAGAGAAAGGCTGTTTGTCAGCCAGCCTATTCTTGGTGAGTTAATGCTTCTTTCTCTTTGTAATACGGGCAATAGAACGAACAACTCGTGCTGTTTCACAGGCCTTTCATTCTCAGTATTTATTGCAGCCAGTGTATCAATTATAGAAACCACAAATTACCAAGTCTGAACTTTATTGATATCAAAGGGTTCTGGTTTGTTTTTTTCTTGGAAATACCTTCATCTCATCAACATCACACTTTCCTTGTAAGATTTAGGAATAGCTGCTTAAGTCCACAGACATGGAGCTGTAGCACTGAAGGGTCTTTGCCTGGAAGATTCAGGCAGGCAGTGAGTTTCGGTGGAACCGAAAGAAGAACATCCTCCAATGGTGTCAGTGACTGGGAGTCTGGTAAAGGGGAAGGCACTCTCTCCCTCAGGGCTCCTGCCATCGAGATGTTCAGGACTTGTACACTAGCCTGGAACTTTAAATCTGGCCCAGGAGGAAACAGGCAGTCAGCACGGTTCCTCCAGCAAAAGAGCAACATGCTATAAAGAGGAAGTTCCCAGCAACAGCAAAGCTCCAGGGCAGCCTGAAGCAGCCTGCACAGCGCACACTGCTTGCAGTAATTCAGCCGCTGGGTTGTTGTGGCTGAGCTATCCCTGCCCAGAAGAGGCCACAGCTGGTGAACCGATCACAGCTGGCAAGCGGCAGGATCCAGGATCCGGGAGCAACTCCCCGCTGCAGCTGAAGGTTGATCAGGCTCTTCTCCTCCTGAAAGCTGCTCCTGCCTTGCAGAGGCCGCCCACGAGCCTCAAGCAGACTTCCCTGCTCAGGACTTGGGAGGTCTGCACTGTGGGAGGTTTGTGTTATTTACACCCCTGCAGGTGCGTGTGAGCAAACCCCGATTTCCAGCGAAGCCCAGACTTGCTCCTGTCTCCTGAGGACTGTCCTGCAGGGCTCTTCCTCCTCACAGCACCATTCCTCCAACCAGCCACCCCGCTACGGCCACTCCTCCTCCTCCCGGCTCAGAACAGGACCCCTTGCAAATTTTGCACAAATGGACATACACACAGCAGGAAAGGACACCCTGTTAAGAGCCATGGCATGACGGGAATGACAAAATCCAGGACACACTGGCAGAACTAGCAGGAGGAGGTCAGGTTGGGGTGAACATCAGGAGACATGCCAGTGAGTCAGGCATTGCAATACTGGTAAACATCCTGATGTAGATTACCCCGTGCCTCAGTGGCAGCCCATAAATACCATGCAGTCAGAAAGGACCTTCAAATATTTTTTCAGTGTGTCCCCCGATAAACACATGTGCGCATTGTTTCACAAACTCAGAATCTTTCAAGTCATAGACAGTCTTGGGAATACAGAGTTTTGGCTTAGGTTTTTTCTTTTTGTTTTGATGAAAGGGATCCAGTTAAGTGATGCCTCTTGAATAAAAGGTTGCATTCCAATTAAATACTATAGATCCTATGTACATTCAAGTACATTCAAGATCCTATGTACATTTTAAAATTGCCCCTTTTCCTGAGTACTACCTTCATGGTTTTTAGCAAATAGGATAATAACATATAAATAGTATATTTTACACACACACACACACACACACATTAGAAATGTTCAGAAAAGAACAATATTAAAAAACTATATCCTTAAGTATACATAGGATGTGTTATATATAATTAATACCTGGATATTATAATAGAATCCTTCTTTAAGGACTGTAGGATTTCACTTCCCTCCTGTTTCCCTTTCTATTCTATTTGTTGAATTAGTACTTTGCCGAAAGACCCAAACTGTCCAGCAACAGCTGACAATGAAATAACATGCCTGGAATGCAAGAGCCATAACAACTTGTGTTTTAATGGATTTGGAAACCAGAAACCATCCTTTAGTTTAGTTTAGTGTTTTTGGTAGCCATGGCAGGCTTCCTTTCATTTCTCTGTATCCTCACTTGGGGGGCTGTACTTGAAAAGGAACAAAGCTGAAGTTTAGGGCTGCAGAAATCCTTCCATCTATCAATATATTGAAGGTGGGAAGAGAGAATTTAATCATAAACTACTCACCTTTATTCTTATAATCTTATAATTGCAGTGCAAGCAGGGTACACTGTATAGTACACATCTTACAATATTAGTACAGAGCCAAGGGGAAAAATATAATTATCTTGGAGAATTAATCAAAAAAACACTCTTACGAGCCAACTATATTGTCAAGATATAAACCCCCACATGCATTCCAGCTGGGAAAATGTTTCAGAGTAGGTAAAAAGCTGATTAAGAGTGCTGACGAATAAAAGCAAACCTATGACAATTAACCCCCAGGTGGGACAATCAATTAGTGTCAATCAGGAGCCCTTATACCACATAAATTAACATAATGAAAAATGGCTCTCAGTCATCTGAAAGGTAAGAAGCATTTACTATGTTCTTCTGCAATATTTCAGAAGTGCTCTTGCTATTGTAGGCATGGCATACCACCACAGTGAATTCAAATCCCCTTATTTCAACAAACCATTGTTTTTCAGGTTGCTTTCATGCACGGTGAGAGCATTGGTTTATATGTTTAGCTGGCTATTGGTTTGACTTATTTTTACAATGTCTAATTACTCTTAGGGTATTCTACTTGTTTGTTGAAGCTAGCTTCTTGAAGGCAATAGAGACATAAGAGAAAAATGAGTAATGCATGGATAATTCAATCTGCAATTATTTTTCTGAACTTGAATGAAAAGCTTTTTTAAAAAATTAAGATTCCAATCTATGGGAATTGGAATCTGGAAACAAGTCCCATTTCTGTTCAGTCAGATTTGAACTCCCAGTAAACACGAATGGTTGCGTTGGACAGAATATAGACCTGGTCCTGGGACTATTACTGAGTTTAGGAAGGACTGTGATATCCCCACACTGTGTTCTGATGATGGCATTATCTATTTGCAAGCTATTCTCTGTCCCTACCACATGCAACATTTTAGAATGGCATGCTCAATTTGCCTGGGCATATACTGTAATGCCATATAACATCCATGCAATGCCAGCATAAAGTCATAGCTGGAGACAGAAAATCAAGCGTTAGTCACAGTGACACTAAAGACTCAATATGTTCCAGTTGGAATGCAAAGGCTGCAGCTTAGAGCAAAGCTTTGCATGCAGAAGGTCCAAGATTTAGTTACCCAGCAGCATCTCCAAATATCTCCAAGTATAGCTGCCTAATGTCCTCTAGAAACCCAGAAGAGATGCTGTCAGTCACAGTCAACAACACTGGGCTGGATGGGCCAATGGCCCAAGTAGGTATATGGCAGATTTCCATGTCCCTAAGATGCACCCATCTTTTTACCATGTTTTACCAGAACAAGGAGACTGCAGTTCTGACTCATGCATGGCCACTGACAGTTCCAGCTTCTAAACAGCACAAGCCCAGAAGGGAATGACTCATATGCTGTCAGCAGGGAAGGGCCATGTTCCCTGCTACCATTGGGTCCCCATGCAATACGGTAGGTACAGTATATGGTTCTTCAGGCACATCAACCAGGATTCAGCGTCACAAAGCTGCTCTAACTGGTGGTACAGCCAGGGACACATTTCCATATTTCCTTGCAGCGTCCTTCCCAATGGGAGAAGGCACTACATACTCTGTACATTGTTCCCGTGTGGGTGGAACCTGTCTTAGAATCAGGCCTGTTTTTCCTTCCTGGTTAGTTAGCAAGCCTAGATGAAAATCACCGGCACATATTGCTCTCATATATAGGTGAGATATATCTCTTTCCAGCTTCATAATACTTAAAAGCCATAGACCTTAAGGTTTCAGTCCAAAACTTCACTAAAAGAACTTCACCAGTAGAATGGGACATACTCCCTCTTTCATCCCAGTTCCACTGCATGCTACCTGCTCCAGAAAGTTTCCCAGCTTTCGAGGAGAGGAGAGGAGAGGAGAGGAGAGGAGAGGAGAGGAGAGGAGAGGAGAGGAGAGGAGAGAGCTCCGGGTGGCAGGAAGTGAAGATGGAATCACCCCCTTCCCAGTTCCACTGGTGGAACTTCTATCAGGAGCAGGGCAACATGGCTGTGTACAACCTTGAGAATGTAGGATAGAATTGAAAATACCTTGGACCACAATGATCCACTCTTGAATTGCCTGTGAGAATATAAGTGAAAACTCCAACAGAAGATGAAATATAATTTTTGCTGCTAAGTCAGTTTGAGCAATTACTCCCTTGTTCTAGAAATAACCACTTTTAATTAAATATTATATGTGGGTGAAAGATTGGGTCATTAATAATGCAATATTTTCCTAAAGAAATACCACAACGATGTATGTTGGTATAACCAAATCCGGCTGTTGTTTTGTGATATAAAGTGATTTCTGACTTTTGATGACCCTATGAATGAAAGCTCTCCAGTTCTTGTAAATTCAAGGCTGTGGCTTCCTTGATGGAGTAAATCCTTCTCATCCAACCTTTTCTTCTTCTGCCTTCAACTTTTCCTAGCATGATTGTCTTCTCCAATAAGTCTTGCTTTCTCATGATGTGCCCAAAGTCTGACAACCTCAGTTTTGTCATTTTTGCTTCTAGGGAACTTTTGACTTGATTTGACCTAGGACTCACTTATTCATCTTCCTGTCAGTCCAGGGTGTCTGCAAAACTCCCCTTCAGCACCATGTTTCAAAAACATCAATTTTGTTCCTGTCATCTTTCTTCACTGTCCGGCCTTCACGTCCATACACAGTGACTGAGCATACAATAGTGCGGATAATCTTGACCTTGGTCTGCCATGAACTGCCCTTACGCATGACAATCTTTTTTAGGTCTTTCATTGCTGTCCTTCCCAGCCTCAGTCTTCTTTGAATTTCTTGGCAGCAGTCTCCCTTCGAATTGTTGACTGAGCCAAGGTATGCAAAATCTTTCACTGACATCCTTTCATCTCTTCTGTACAGGTCTTCAATACAGTATTTTCACTTTATTTTCTCCTGGTCAAATAATATATTCCTCTGTTTATCTTTTAGCATTTCTAATCTTGAATTGATTTGATTTCTTTTCATTTCTTTGACCTTCTGGAAGAGATCTATTGTTCTTTCTGTCTTCTTGTTCTTTTCTTTTACTTTGCATTTGTAATAGTTCATTTCATTTCTTTGTGAAACGTTGCATTCAATATTTTGACACTGTTTCTGTCACCTTTTTCTTTTGTTTCTTGCCAGTCCTTAGCAAGTTTGAGTGTTTCTTTCAGCATCAATCTATGCCATTTCCTTCCTTTGCTATGGGAGTTCCCTTTTTGCCTTTTTGCATTTTTGCCTAACAAAGTCTTCAATTTCAGTCCACTGTTGTCCTGCCTTCTGGTCAATTGAGCTGCGTAATGCAAATCCGCTCTCAAGAATGTTATTTATGATGCATTTTGACACTATGCTTCTGTTAGTCATTTTTTTCAACTTTACTCTGATTTTTTTATATTAAGAGTTCATGGCCATTCTCATAATCGGCTCCTGCTCTTGTTTTCACAGCAAACATATGGATTTTCCATTTGCTGCTTTCAATTACATATTCTATTTGATTTCCATGTCCATCTGTTGCTTGAAGTTTGTATTTACAATAAACAGATGTTGGCCTCACAGGATCTCAGGAGGCCAGTTGTAGGTCAAATTCTCCTACAACATGCAATTCTGCATTTTTACTCCTTTTGCATTCCAGTCATCTACATAATCAGCATATCTTGTCTTGATGCATTAACAACATGCTCCTAGATGAGTTCGTGCATGTTTTCCATTTCCTCTGCATCTGTTCTTGCAGCAGAGGCTTAAATGATGGTTATATTGATAGGTTTCCCTTGCATTCTGTTTGATATGATTTGGTCAGATTTACAGTATACCTCCTTACTACCTGGGCTACATCTTGCCTCAGCATTGAAGCCCCTCCATTACTTCTAAGTTTGATATTTTTGTTTTTCGGACTGCATGAATGTTAAACGGACGCACAAATTCTTGAAGCATTCCATATTTTTTATCCAGGTGAGGCAATGACTGTTCTAAGCTGGTGCCTTGGCTTGGTAATGGACTGCAGGAGGGCCAATAAGGTGAAGCACAGTTCAGACAAGATGGAGGTGCTGCTGGTGGGCAGTCTGCCTGTCCTACTTGAAAGTTTCAACCTTGCCTGGATGGGGTTGCACTCCCCTAAAGGAAAAAAGATGGCAGCTTGGAGGTGCTGCTTAACACCAAGTTGCTGCTTGCGTCACAGGTGACCTCTGTGACCAGCAGCATCTTCCATCAATTCAGGGTGTTTCCTTAGCTGTATTCCTACTTGCACTAGTGCAGCCTAGCTCCAGCTATCCATGCGCTGGTAACCTCTCACCAGGACTGCTGTACTGCGCTCTACATGGGGCTTCCTTTGAAAATGGTCCAGGCACTTCAGCCAATTCAAAACAGAACAGGACTAGAGCACATCATGCCAGTCCTCCACCAGCTGCATTGGTTGCCTGTTGTGACCTGGCTCAATTTCAAAGTACTTACTCTAACATACAAAACTCTAAATGGCTTTGAAGGAATTCCTCTCTCTGTATATCCCTACCAGACTTCTAAGATCTTCCATGGAGGCTCTCCTTTTTAACCGCCCGCCATCCTTAAAGTAAGGGAAGACAAGGCAAGGAAAAGGGCCCCTCTTATCACGCCTCACCTATGGAGCTCTCTTCCCAGGGAGATGTGATTGGCACCCCCACTACTCAGTTTCAGGTAGACATTTTCATTTAGTACTCATTTTAGTAACATTCCTGGTCTTACTATGTTATTTTTGCTGCTTGCTTTTATCTCTCTGTGCATTTGTTCTCCTGTTCTATATTTTATATTAACTGGATTTTATGCTGTATTGGTTGTAGTAGTTTTAATCTTGTTATGGTCTGTTATGGTTTTTTGCTTTCTGCTGCCAGTTGCTGTTTTTGTGAGCCGCCCAGAGGGCCCTTGGGCTATAGGGCAGTGTACAAATGTAATAAATGAATAAGTAACTGTTCCTTTTCTTGCTTTACACTTTCCAGTTTGTCTTGAGCCATACCTCTCTCACTCCATGTTCTAATTGTCTCTCTTGTACAGCATCAAATTTACCTTTCACCTCTGTGTCCGTCCACCACTAGACTTCCTTTCAGCTTTGATCTAATTGCAGCATTAACAGTAGCAGTTTTCATACTCATCCTTTCTCTTCCCTAGCAACCTGTTGAGTGCCTTCTGACCCAAGATGCTCATCTTCTGGCACTGTGTCTTGTTTTATTTTGGATCTTTTCTTCAAGGTAAAAAGCAGTTCATCATTGCCTTCATCTGTGAGGTACTAACCAGAACTGACATCGTCCATGAAACGTCCTCCACCATTGTTGCCTTCAACTACTGCTGCTAAGTAGGTTCCCTTGAGAAGCTGTTTTTAAACTACTTTTACTGGTCTCCAGCACCACTACAAATGTCCATTCTTTTCTTCTGCTGTATTTCTCCTGAAATGGGGGGATACCTCTGAATCTGGAGTCTCAGCTTTGACCACTCGCCCTTGGGTAACTCTGCTAGGAGACAGACCTAGCAATGGCCTCCTGGCAGCATCGCCCTCAGTTTCTCTGACATACTCAAACCCCCTTATCATGTTAAAGTTTGCTCCCAAGAGAGAAATGAATTACTATTTGCAAGTTGCAAGGTAGCACTAGAATTAAAAATATAAATATCAATAAAACTGGTTATCACACACACGCAAATCCTGTCCATTGCTTTTCTGTCTGCACACACAACAATGTGCAGCTGGCAATGCTACCTTCATGCTCAGGGGTGTCTGTATATTAAATTGACCTTAAGTATGTAAGATTGGAGCAAGTCTCCTCCGCACCCCACCGGTCAGTTCAGAAGTGTGATATTCAGGCCTATTTCATAAGAGAACTATCCACATCCAATTCAAATGCTCTCATCTCACATGAAATATTTAAATTATAGATTTGTGAGGGAGGGTTTGTTTTCTTTTTGTTTGGTTTCATAGAGGATTACTGAGGGGGAAATGTAAATCAGTCTTGTTGCTGGGATTAGCCATCATGGAATTGGTTGGCGGACGACATTGTATCAAATTGATTCCATAAGGATTTTGGCTGATGAGAGCATTTTAAAGGTCTGGAAAACCAATATCATTTGCCCCCAAAATGCTGGATATTGAATGACATGTCCCTGATCCACTTGCCAAGCATGAGGATAATGTGAGCGACCCAAAATTGTTGATGGTGCCTCTCCGTATGCTACTACTCAGTGTAAGATACGCAGTGTATGCAGCAGTACCATTGCCACTATGCATGGTTTTCAGAAGTGAAAATCATAATGTTTTATCCAGTAATGTCTTTCTACCCCTCCCCCAAAAATGCATGAAAGGAATTATCTGCTGCCAGTAAGCCTTTCTCATTTTTAACTGGCATATTTTGAGGTTTGAAGTTGGAAGACTACTTCTTAGGAAAGATAATTAGCAACTAATTTCCTTGTGTAGAGAATGACCTAGAGTAGCTAGGACAATGCTCCTCAAAGACAAATTACTTCATGTGCACAATGCATATTTATAATGGGAGAGCAAGGAACCTCCTCATTGGAATTAGCACTTCACAATATCTCTTGGGCTGGAAATAGGCACTAGTTCTCATAGTTCTTTCCCTCTAAACTAGAAGGGAACATTTACTTTTGAGAATGAGTAGGGTTAACCAGAAGAAACCCCATTAAATTTGGGCAGGCTCGCAGATTTCTGCTCAACTCAAATTAATCCCTGCAAACATGTTTGGGAAGCTTGACATATGTAGCTTTCTTTGCATCTGATTCAGTTTGAGAAGCAGAAGAAGCTATGCATTCTGTGCTGGTTTCCATGAAATGATTCTCCTCACCATGTTTATGGTCATAATTTTGCATTACCGTGGCTAATGGCAAGGCCTCTTGTCTCCACTCCTGCTTTGCCCCATTCAAAGATTAAACTTGTCCAATGCTGTCTAAGAAGCTCAAATCTGGTACAAATATTTGTTATATTTATTTATGCATTTAAGTATGAATGTACTCACCTGTGTATTTATTTGTTCATTTTCTGTAGCACCCAATAGCCAAAGCTCTCTTGGCAGTTGATAGTCCAATGCACCTTGATTAGGGGAAGAACCTGAAATGAACTATGGACTAAGGATAGGAATTTCAAACCAACACATTTGATGATTAACTGGTTGGAGATTACAAGTGTTGGAGTTGTCATAATAACAGTTATAGGTTTTATACATTAAAATATGGAGAGTCTCACCTGTCTTCTCTCCCCACTCATCTGCAGGGTTTTTCCTTTCTAGTTCCTCCCCTGGGAAAGGGAAAAACAGCCCCAAGCTATGCAAATGACCCCCCCACTCTCAGCACCTGATTGCCCAGCTGAAACAGAATGGAAGCGATGTTGCAAGCCGCTTGGGGCAGCTGTGCTTCCTTTGCAATGTGAAAATAGCTGGCCATTTCATACTTTGTCATACGGAATTGGCTACCCTGCAGTGCTGTTGTGTTTTTCTCTGTCAGAGAGGTAATTCCTGGGGTGTCCTGTCAATAAATGCTGAGATGGAGTGTAGTGTCTTCCGTGTGAATACAAACATGTACTGTCCTGGGTCTGCTAATTGAGATGTCCTGACACCAGCCTAGAGAAACATGTGAATTTCCTTCACATGCCTTAATTCCCATATCAGAGGACTGGGATAAGTTTCAGTGGTAGCAGGCAGTGGAACTATAGTTGTAGGCCTTGTTTATTAAAACTGCTCATTATCAAAACTGTTCGGTAACATTTCTAGGCCTGTTAAATAAATAACATTGTTTCTGTCATTGTGCATCCTTTATCACACATATCTTTGGAGGTCTGCGACAGCCATGACCTTTCAGGCTACAATATTTCATTGCTTTGATATATGCATTTACTTCTGGCTCCTGCTGAGAAGTTCTGAAAGATGCACAAATTCGCCTCAGCATAATGAATTTTAGGTCATTCCACTCAAAGCCGCATTCATTTTAATTTGTACACGAGACTCATTTTTTAATGCAGGAAGCTTGGTTTGGAAGAAAAGATGTCTAGAAATTCAGAGTGGAACTTCACAGAGAATACTTTCTATACTTTTGTGAAGGTGGATAAACAATGTTATCTGAAGATGTTTCAATTTCATCTCTCTCTCTCTCTCTCTCTCTCTCTCTCTCTCTCTCTCTCTCTCTCTGTGTGTGCGCGCGCATAAGAGAGAGAAAGAGAGAGAGAGTTTAAAGGTAATAATATTTATCCAATATGCAGAAGTTTGGAGCAGGAAAATCAATATTATTTTGGGAGTATTCTTGGCTTATTTTAGGGAGGGAGGTATGAAAGATGATGGGCTACTGTAAGTAAATGGGAAGGATTTTGTGGAACCCAGTTCAAAAACATATGAAAAATAATCAAGTGAAAGCAAGTGGATACCAAGCAGTAAAGGGGAGAATAAGACAGTAGCAGTAAGACAGACAGATTGTAACATGCAAATAGAAAGAAAGGAAGGGAAACATCGTAATGTAAAGAGGAGTTAGTCAAATGCTGAGTTTACTACTAGAAACAAAAAATATGAAATGCATGAACCTGATTGCAGGCAAAGAATGCTAGAAACCTGGATGCTTCCAGAGATAATACTTTACTACAATGGAGGTGGGCAGAAGGTCCTCAACCTAATCCCATAAAGCTCTCTCTCTCCCTCAGGTATTTCATAAGGAAGGCACTATCTTCCATACTTGGCAGCACACTGCTTGAGAAGGAGGAGGGAGGAGAGGCAGAGGCAGAGGCAGAGGGGGTAAGTGGGTAGCAGACAGGGAAAAAGAGGGAGTCTCTGGTCTCGAGCACTTCTGGAATTGGCCCTGCTCACTGGCAACAGGAGTCCCAAGAGATCTCTTGAGCTGTCTCTCTCAAGAAAAAGAAGATTGTCTCCCTCTATTAGCAGCAGGGGCTAGCATGACACAACAGGCAGAAGACCAGTTTGGATTATGTTTCTTGATAAATTATTGTTTTGCCAAGGGGGCAGGGGGTAATCAGTGGATAAGGCAGATGGTAGAATAGAAATTTTACAAGCTGAACATCCCATGCTATTGGGAACATTCCCTCTACATTCCCCACAGTGGGTGGAGAATGACAGAAAGAAGAAAAAGTTCTTCCCATCCTTCACCGCTCTTTCGCACCATGTTGCCTGCAAGAAGAACTTTGCTATTGTTGTTGCTCATTCTTCTATATTTCTGGAAGATCAAACCTTTCCTGCTGCACCTTCCTGTCACCCCGATTTAGTGTAGTGGAACCCTGCATTTTAATCTTCTTCAAGTACATGACTCCCCCACTCCATAACCCATTTTCTCCTTGTCCTTCAGCTGCAGACCAAGCCACCTCTAGCCATTTTGCCTGCCTGCCCCTGCTGCTGAGTTGCTCTTCGGCTTCATTCCGCTGCCACCACCCATCAACCAGAAGTTACCCCAAAGGAAATGAGGCAGACAAAATGTCAGTGAGCCAGTAGCAGTCTTGGAGTGGAGCCAAATGATGACTCTGTTCCCAAGAAAGCCTCAGCATCCTTTCGGACAGTATTGGAAAGGAACGTAATGGAGGCAGCTACAATGGTGAACCTCTGATAATCCAGAGTTGCATGCTTCTGGAGGAACAGGCAATAGAAAATCCCTCCCTCCACACAAACGTGCTTTCCCAGTCCATCACAGCCTTGTGCTGTGGAAATAAAGCAAATAAATATGTGTGGCCAATGCAGCACTGAAGAGAGAGGAGAAGCATGAATTGCTCTGGACAAAGGCGAAATGCTACTTCTGGCTGGCCAGAAATTCCCCAGTGGCATCACATTATATGTCACACCACATACCCATGAAACAACACATGTTCCTGACAACTGGAAGCTGCACTATTCATTTTGTGTGGTTGATTCCGTTGTGTAGCTGTTGCTTTTGGCTTGTTGTTTTATTGGTTTTATTTTTGCAGCTCATGGCATGGCAGAAGGAAAAAAAATTCCCCCAATATGAGAAACTATGGAGAAGTGAGAGAAAGTCCAAATGATGCCTGGAGACTGATAAGGTCTGAAAGGCAGCCCCCAAACTCCCTCAAAGCACACAAGCCAATTACACCTTTAAAGTACCATCTCAGAGATCCCTAAGTTTAACAATAAATACTGACTCAGATAGTTCAAGTGGGCAAAAAGTTCTCCATGGATAATTGTTGCACTAGCTACCAATCACATCAAGTGCCTAAAGTCAGCAGGAGCTTTATAATTCAGACGTCTGAATAAAGCCTCTTTTTCTATTTTCTGGCTTCACAGTAACTTAAGAACCATCTCCTTCAGCCAGGCCAACTTGTTCCATCATAGAAGTGCTGCTGTTATTCCTGTCCTTAACCAAGAAGGCCTGTATTACAGTGCTCCAAGTTTTCTTGCAGCAGACATTAGATGAAAAAGCAAGTCCATTTCAGAGTCTGCCACGAGACTGGGATAAATCTACTAGCTTGTGCTTCTTGGATCTTACTGTGAAGAATAGCCAGAAGCAAATTTCTCTGTGTAACACTGCAAACCAATGTGCAAATAACAGCATGTGCCAGAGAACTCAAGTGTGAGGAAGAATGTAAATGCCTTCACAGATTTTCTCTCATTTTTTCCCCTTTTTTCTACTAGTGAGTGGAATTTTGTGGGACAACAGCAAAAATCTGGGAAGTTGGCAGTCAGCTCCTTGCATGGTGTCTTATGAAGCATATGAAATGGGGCCTTAATGATGCTGCCTCAGCGAAACGATGTGAATAAAATGAAAGGATAATTAACAAATAGCAAATAGGATAATTAAAATTATCTTGAGCTCCTTTCAATCACCACAAAAGGTTTTCCAGATGCTCTAGTCCTATATTAATTCATTGTTTCCACTGTTTTCATGAATTGCATTGATGACAAGCACAAAAAAGTTGGGGGAGGGCAGGAAGGGAAAAAAAAGTATGAGGAATTATTCTAACATCTGCTAGTACTCTTGGGAACCACCGACTTTTTAATTATGTGGCCATATTTTAGTCAAAGCATATTAGTCAACATGAAGACTGGGAGACTTCGTGGCTCTTTGAAGGTGATCCACTTCAAAGGGGACTTAAGCAGCAGAACTGTTCATAGGATTACAGCCTAATCATTTGGCTATACCTGTTTCAGAGCGCACATCCGTGCATTGTGGGGGACGCCACTCCAAATGCTGCATTTCCTAGGGCCCGCTGGAAGATATCACAGTTGCTTAGTGTTGAATAATACCAGTTATCAGTGCCAGTTAAGCCAGGACGAACGAGGCTGGAGGAAGTATGTAGGCTTGTAATGAGTTCCCACATGTTCTGCAGGAACCCCAGGGTGAGTACAGCTGCAACCCTGTACAAGTATTAGATGGCAGAAAACCCACTCACTTCAATAGGACTTAATCCCTTTATCTGTGCGAAGGATTGCACCTCCTCATTCTGCTCCAGCATAGTGCCATGGTTTATAATCTCAGTTCAGCCACAGCATCACTCAGCAAACTTGTGCCTATTGTTTCCCTGGCTTGTAATTCCCTATTTTATTTTATTTTATTTATTTTATTTTTTGAATGAAGTCATTACTACAAGGCTTATGGGAAAACAAAAAGGGCAATGGGTGCTCCACAGGATGAATAATAAGAAGAGCTTTGGCTGTTGTTTATACTGTGGATGCACAAAAATGAGTTAATGATCATTGAATTCAGCATCCAGAGAATTTCAGCTCTCTGGTTTCATAAAAAGCACATTTCTTTGCATCCCTCTGGCTGCTATGATTAGACTGGCATAATGCTTGGTGAAATCACACTAACCAGAGGGCAGGATGTTCTTTGTACCCCATGATGAGCTGAAGAAAATTTAGATATGAAAAATAAGCAAATAAATATCCAAGAATTAATTATGGAACCTAGGCAAGCAATTTATCTAATGTAAGCAATTTTACTTTCATAAAAGGGTCATATAAATTACATTTTTTAGCATAGCTGTAGTTGTAGATTTCATTTCCATACAGATCTTCATATAAAAGGAAAGTTTCCCTCTTCATGAGCAGGTATTTTCCAAAATTTGCTATTGTCTAATGCAATGACTTGCATTATTATTATATTATCCACTACCAGCACCCCTGTGGAGCAAACACCTATAAGGCAGTATTTTTTCCCAAACTTCACAGAGACTGAACTATGGGCTGTTCCAAAGTTCAGACAACTAGACGGCAGACTTTGTGGGCTGGTGTCTTGATCCAGCCCCCTGCACTGACGCATGAACTTCTTCCAGCATGCAGGAAGCATGGCCTCAGGCAAGCCTGATGAGAAGAACTGTAGTGGTCGGTAAGGACATCCAGGACAACTGTACAATAGGTGCTCTGATGATCAATGACTATGTACAGGATTTCCTTGACTGGGACAGGGAAAGATGGTTGTGTTCCATTGCCAGGGTTCAGATGGGACTTGAACTAAGGTGGCTCCTTCCTACAACATGTGCCCCACAGCTGATACAGATTTAGATGACCAGAATGCCAGTATCTTCTGCACACTGTGCCAGGAAATGTTAGCAACTGATGTTTGGATGTTTCATGCTCCTTATGTCCTCCTTTTGCTGGTAACAAAATTATGTTGCTCTGCCTGACACCATGGACTAATAGCCTGTTCTAAAGTTCAGCCCCAACGGAGCTCCAAAATAATTGAAAAGGTAAAACTTACTACACAAAATTGAATATTGGCTCCAGACATTCTGGCAGTCCCTGGTCTGCTCTCTTTGCAAGACATACAGGTTTTCTGGTTCATCAACCAAAGCTCAGTTACAGAAGAAGCTATTTCTGTTTTGGCGGCAGCTGCCACTTTGTCCAGGATTTCTTTTAGGAGCCCATTCTTCCTTTGCAGTGCAATAACATGAATGATTTCTTCAGTTCCACAAAACCTTTCATGCCTTCACTCCTTTTCCTGCCTTCCCTTCTCCAATTCTGACCTGTCTCCAAAAGAGGACATGTACGCACTCATTGCCATTAGTTGACAAATACAGCATCCAGCTGCAATGAATGACAAATCTGTATTTGTCACTGTGTCTCCAGCTCCCAAAAAGCTATAGGACAGATGCTTTTTCCGTGCATGATAAGGGAAATGAAAGGAGAAGACATCCATCAGGGGAGGAAAAAATGTTATAGCCTCTTTAACAGTCCTTGTCCACTTGTCTTTTTTATCACTTCTCCTGCCTTTTTGTGTCTTGGTAGTTATTCTGCGGAAGGGATGTTTAAAAGCTTGTGATTTCACACAGGACTTTTCTCAGAAAATTGAATAACAGCTCTTTTTGTCTATCAGTCTGTTTTGTTGTTTTATGTTTCATGTTTTCTTTACCCATTCAAAAGTAACACCATCTCCTGTTTACTCAGAATGCTTCCAATTCAGTGTTAAACATTATCAGTCAACATAGCAGCTAATGGACTTGCATGTAGAATAATAAGCCCCTATTTGTGTATCTTCCAGGTGCCACCCAAGTACAGAATTTTCTACTGTGCACAATGCACAGAAATACTGGAAAATTCCCCAGTATTTGAAAGCGTGATCAGTCCTCATATAATGGCAACCACTGCATAAGCCATGAAGAAGTGACGAATTTGGTTGGAAGATCAATGTGGGCTCTCCAAGCTGAGGTCCATGTGTTGAGGATACTGGTTGAGCAGTGGAGAGAAAGCAAATAGGCATTAAGCATGCTTCCTATTTCAATTTGAACAATTATGTGTAGGCGCTATGTCTGAAAAGCAGTACATTCCATATGTATGTCTCTCTTTC
Source organism: Varanus komodoensis (assembly GCF_004798865.1). Lineage (NCBI taxonomy): Eukaryota > Metazoa > Chordata > Lepidosauria > Squamata > Varanidae > Varanus > Varanus komodoensis. The sequence continues at coordinate 20,389,213 of NW_025335798.1, forward strand.
TGTGTGTGTGGTGGGTAGAAGAGAAAGATGAAGTTTATTGCCATGGAATTCAAAAGGAGAAGAACTTCATGTTCTTGACTTGTCCTATCTGCTGTCTCTTGACCTGAATTCAGAGTGCAAAAATAAGGGCCAGATTCTCTTGTTTATATCTATTTTTGGCCTGCCTGTATTAAAAAAAATCAGCAACTGCTTTGTGGTAAACTACTTTTTGATGCATTACATTTATTTCTCATGAATATACTAATTGATGTTCAACCATATGTTATTACTTTTGCTTCTGTAAAGAAATCCATTTCATTTCCCATGATACCTTTTTTTTAAGCTTGCTGTTACAGCTATAGTACCAGAACATACTAGCTGATTTTACACATAAATAAAAACATTTCAGTCCCTGGAATAAATGCATTTTACTGTTGGTAGCACAATACAGCTCAAAGCAAGAAACAAGTTTCATCTCATAGGTAATAAACAAAGCTGATCATGGGTCATTCTCAATGGCTGGGCACCCATTTGGTGGTCAGAAGGTCATTTATGAGCCCTGGAGCCAAAAGTCTTGTAGAAAAAAGCCTAAGGGGAAACAATCAATACACAGCAAAAAAAAAAAAAAGGGGGGGGGCAGCAATGCAGGTATCCCAACAGATTTAGACATGTTGTATTGCATATTAAAGTATTTTGTACTGGATGTAAAAAAAGATACAATGTAATAGTACACAATTTAAAAATAAGCATTATTGCCTTTTAATGTGGAGATAGTTTTGGCGATTGGGTGCCATGGAAATGTAATAAATAAATACATTCTGATTAAAAGAATTATCCTAGTGTCTGCAGACATTTGTCATTACTGATAGATGATTGCAGCTTCACTGGACACAGCGTTGCCTGCATGTCATACTTCCATTTTCATAAAGAAAAGGGCTAGAAACTTTATTTTTAATAAAAGCTGAAATTTAGAAAAGAGGATCTAAACATTCCTGAGAGTGCTACATCCCCACAGGCTACCTGTTGATACAGGACATACTTCCTCACCAAATATTGTGTCCTTAAACACATTTCGGGCTGACATCGGAACACATTTCGAATAGATATGCCTTCAGATGGATGCAATAATTGCTAGACTGAATACACGAGCACAAGAAAGTAAAGTTGTCCCCAGTTTTTATGTGCTCAGGCAAAATATCTGAAACAAAAAGAATGCTAGCTTTTAAAAATCTAATAACAGAATTTCCCCATTTCACACATCTCCAGAAGTTGTTGCTGGATTTTACCTAAAGTAAAACAATGTAAAACATTGTAGTGAATTTGGAATGTCCTGCTTAGGCAATATACCAGTAGGAAAGCTAAGGTAAGATAAAACCATTCTGATAAGATCCAAGGCCTAGTCAAAATAAAAAGAGTTTGGTGGGGCAATGGGCAGAAAAGTTCTATATTAGTTATTTCTAATTAGTTATCTCTGCCTATGTCTGTCTCTATGCTTTCTGTCCATGGAGATCAACCCTGACTGCTCTTTAGAAGGCCAGATACTGAAGATGAAACTCAAATACTTTGGCCACCTAATGAGAAGGAAGGACTCCCTGGAGAAGAGCCTAATGCTGGGAACAGCAAAAGAAGAGGATGGCAGAGAATGAGGTGGCTAGATGGAGTCCCTGAGGCAGTTGGTGTGAGCTTGAGTGGACTCCGGGGGATTGTGGAGGACAGGAAGTCCTGGAGGAATGTTGTCCATGGGGTTGCAATGGGTCGGACACAACTTTGCTAAACAACAACAACAATGTCTATACATTGTTCTGAAGTTTCTCCATATTTTTAACCTCCTGCACATTAAAACACCTGCAAACTTGCTACGTTCTGCTTTGGGTGATGATTGCAGTCAGATGGCATGTAAAGAAATGCCATGTATGTGGTCCAGTCTAATCTTCTATAAATTGTATACGGCAGTTTCCCATAAGTGGTGGCAGGGCTGGAGGAGCGAAAAAACCCATGAGAAGTTCACAACCAAGAAAGAACTCTGGCAAGTGTTCCAATTCAAAGCAAGAACACTTGTTAAATCTATAAAGCATACCTTTTTCCTAACAGGTGGCCAGAATATGGTATGATTGATTAAAACCAGGCTCAGATTCAAGATAGCATCCTGAACCACTTCAAGTGAGATGCAGGCCAGAAACATGCACAGGCATCCTCAAGTTTGTTTCAGCCACAGTCTTAAGTTTAGACTGAGACTTAAACTGGCCCATTCTCCTGGCAGAAGCCTATACTAGCAGCACTTGGCTTCAAGAGCATTAAACTGTGGCCTTGCAGTGATTTCTGGGCTGGAATATAGGGAAATTTGAATGACCTCCTCAACCTGGGAAGTTTGTGATCAGAGGGATACTTCAGAGAAGTTGGATCATCCAGTGCCAGTGCTGAGAGGAAGTCCTTCTACTCTATAATGCCTGTAGCCTTAATTTGCCAAAAGTAGTATATTAGCCTTTGGAACTTTGGCCTATGGGGAGTCACAGATTTTTATCATATAGTGTTAAATGAATACCTGCATCAGTCTAAAACACACAGGAACTGGAGTCTAACAGCCATTTCACAGACAAGGAGAGCCATATATTTGTCTTTCTGAAACAGTTATGTAAACAAGCGTGGGATGTTTCTGCCCTCAGTGTGCTAGTTTAGAGTACAGAGTGACCAGACTCAGACAGAATGCTATCAACCTCTCATTACAGTAACAAGCAAAGACACGAAGTCAGGAAGAAGCACCACTCTTATGGAAAGCATCCTGCAATTATTTCAGGCATTCAAGAGGAGGATGAATGTAGGGTGGCTTATGTGAATGTTTCTGAAGAAGGAATCAGAGATTGCTTATATTTCTTGTTTTCAGGAAAACAGTCTGATTAGCAATTGATACTAGAACAACATGGAAGCCAATTTCAACACTACCAGTTCTTTTCACTGAAATCTGAAAGGGGCAGTCATTAAATAATTACACTGTAAGAAACTGAGATATAAGCCAGAAGTTCCAAGCTGAGAATGGGATCTTAAGCCATACATAACATTTCAGATGCTCCAACATGGGAGTGCATTCAAGCAATAGTAATGCTAGTGGAAATGCAGCAAAGTGATGTTGTAGTGAACGCTGAATGTGATGCATTGGATGTGCTGCTTTGAGTTAATTACATTCCCGTATGTTACAAACACTTCCACATGCTCAGATATTCATAATGATGGTGATGGATATGTCTCATCAAACTTCTTCACCTCTACCCATAGATGACCCAGGATTTCTTTTGTTTTAAATCTTAGAGATATCTAAAACATTCAGACGTACATGTAGACTTTGATCCAAAGAGTCTTTCTTGAGCAAAAGAGTAATTCACCTTGCCAAATTCTTCTGTATCTCAGCTTTACTGTGTTCCCCATTTGCCATCCAACACCCTTCTAGAGGATCATTTGACTCTGAAAGAGCAGTATGGCACAGCAGAAGACACAGAATGGTGGCTTTGTTTTGTTTTTTAATTGTATTTTTATCTCCTGTGTTGAATACTATTATTGTTGCTTTTATTATGTGTATGCCATAATTTTATTCTTTTTAGCATTATGAAATGTTGTCCTTGGGGTTGTGAAGAGTCAGGCATGACTTTGCAACTGAACAACAACAAATTTGCCTGGAGGTCTTTTCATACATACATAGAATGGTAGAGTTCAAAGGGTCCAAGAAGGCCATCGGGTCCAACCCTCTGCTGGTGCAGGACACCAATTTACACCATCCCAGTCAGATGGCTGTCTGGTTTCTTTTTGAATGTATCTAGTGTGGGAGAGCCCACCAGTTCTCCAGGCAACGGGTTCCACTATCATATTGTCCTGACAGTGAGGAAACTTTTCCTGATATCTAGCCTGAACCTGGGTTGTTGCAACTTGCATTGATTATTCCATGTCCTACACTCTGGTATCAGCAAGAAGAGAAGTGGACCTTCCTCTTTGTGACTCCTTTTGAGGTACTTATAGAGGAATGTCAAGTCCTTCCCCCCTCAGTCTTCTCAGTGCTGAACATTCCCAGTTCCCTCAGTCTTTCCTCATATGGCAGTGTTTCCAAACCTGGATTGTTTTAGTTGCCCTCCTCTGAACCCTTTCTAATGTTTCTGCATCTTTCTTAAATCTTGGTGCCCTGAACTGGACACAGTATTCCAGATGAAGCCTGACTGGTGAGGAGTATAGGGGAACTATTACTTCTCATGATTTGGAAGTAATACTTCTATAAATGCATCCCAAAATAGTAATTGCCCTTTTTTGCAGTTGCATTACATTGTTGGCTCATATTTAGCCTGTGGCCACAATAACTCCAAGGCCTTTTTCTTTTTCAGTTCTGTTGAGACACATATTCCCCATCCTGTATCGATGAATTTGGTTTCTTTTTCCTAGGTGGAAGACTTGGCACTTGTTCCTATTCAATTTCATATTGTTGCTTTCAGCCCGGTACTAAAGCTTATCAAGATTGCCCAGGTTCTTCATTCTGTCTTCCAGGGTTTGCTATTTTGTTATTGTGTGTCAGCCTTGTGTTTAATTAAAAACATAAATAAATAATATAATTAATATGATTACTCTCTTCAGATTTACTTATTTTCTATACATACATTTTTGCCCACAAAGGGAACTGCAATGACTGTTGGTTGATACAAAGTAGTATTCTCTGACAATTATTCCATAATGAGTATCATTACAGATGGCAATTTTCTCCAGGCCTCGGACAATTATTGTGTCTATATCATACCAAAACAAATGAAAAAAATGAAGTTGCTAGAATTGGGCAACTTTAACTTAGCATTGCAATTCTTCTCTCTTGAAACATTTAATTTACCAGATCAATTAAGCAGATCCATTAAAAAGTTCAATATCCTGTTCCAAAGTTTCTGTTCCAAAACCAATATGCTCATATATTCTGGAGGCTTACTCTCATTCTCTACTATTAAAAAATATACTACTGGGGAAGGAAGTTCAAATTTATATTTACTACTAAAAGATTTTTTGTCAGCAAATGTATTGAAATAGGATCAATGGTTTTGGGAAAGTTTACCTTACTTAGGAATTCATGAAAAAGAAACATCTGCATGTTCCAGGCAGGATCTGATTATTTAAGCCATGGTTTATGCTCCAAAAAGGACACTTTTATTTTAATATCAGCCAGAACTGTTAACAAATAAAAAGCAATTGAATGGTCATTTTCGTATTCCATTTCTTTGGAAATAGAGATTATGGTATGAAAAGAAAATGTTGCGTCTCTGTTTTCACACTCAGATTATTATGGAATTCCATTAGCTTCTTGTACTTGGCTGTGTCTGACACAGATATAAAACCTAACCAAATTAGAGGTTAAATTTCTCTGTAGCATAACTACCATTTATAGGTAAGAAAACTGCCCATTCTGTGGGATCAGCAAGCATGACCATCTGTAGTACTCAGCATATATGGCTGTAGCACTTTCCTCTTTCATTATATAAAAAGCACAGTGAGCACCACGTCCCTCCTTATTTTGCTACATCTTCCAGAAGCTGCATGTAATTCTCTCATGTGTAGAGCTTTTGCAATATGGAGGCTGTTTTTCAGTTCCTTGTTATTAGCAAGGGAAGGAGAAAAGATACTGCACATAAGATATTACTCACTCTGCATTTCTCTGCCTCATATAGACAGAGCATACTTCTAACTTCATTACAAAGCATGAAATATGGATACAGTAAAATAAAATCAGTTCAACCTTTTACTGGTTGAACTGATGCGCCGTGTCCATTCTCTCTGGCCGCTTCTGCAGATGTGAACTTCCTGGTCCTTCCTGAGTCCTTCTAATGCTGCTCCTTCTCTGGCATTCTCTTCTTTGCCTTGCCTTACACTCTTCCAAGAGTTGTCAGGCAATGTCATTTCAGCAGCACCATTAAATCGTAACTTTCACATTTTTATTGGCAACCTAAATTGTGAACAGCCTAATGATCCCAGGAGAAAGGTCTCCTGGCATAGCAGAATCCACATGAAATTTAGAATGGCAATCCACTGGGGGCTGCAAATGAAGCAGTGCAGAGCAACAACAAGCAACACAGCTGCTCAGATTGGAAGCATTTCTCTCTTCTTAAGTGTTGCAATCAGTAAAGCTATAGAAAGTCTCTCTTTAGTCACTGTCTTTTTCTCCCTTGTGAAATCCCACACATGCTGTACATTTTCTGCTTCCAGGAGGATGCTTGCTACACAATCCTCCCAATTATTTCTCTAACCATGTACACATTCCCATTTACCAAAATCTTGAAACAAATCAAACAATTTTTCCCTGTCAAAATACATTCTTTCTTTGTGAATTGTCATAACAAGATCGTTGACTCACAAAATGCGTGTCTTATGTTATCCCTATTGCACAGGAAAAACAAAGCTGATGACCACACTATATGTCTATGCCACTGTGTAGGTCTTAGTGAAAAATCAGATGCATCCCACTTATTTAATTTATAAATTGCATCCTCCCCTCTGCCAGGCAGCTGGACTAATGCACAGTACATGTGAGGATGTACAATTTTCTTACGAAACATTTCTAAGCCTCCTTCCATCCTAATGAGGACCTTTAAGGTGGTTTGTTGTTATCTGCCATCAAGTTGTCTTTAACTTATGGCAACCCCATGAATGAAAGCCCACCAAAATGTCCTGTCCATGAAAGCTCCATTCAGCATTTCAGAGTTCAAGGGTGTGGCTTCCTTTATGGGGTCAACCATCTCATATTTGATCTTCCCTTTTGCCTTCTGCCCTCAACTTTCCTAATGTGAATGTTTTGAACAAATTTCAAATGCCAGGCAATAGCCTAAGGGATCAGACCTTAGAGTCTATTTTTTGCAAAGCGAAGGACATAGGTGAGTAAGCAAAAACACCTTTATGAGCCATCACAGATAAGAAGAATATTAATTACTAGAGACAAAGCTCATCTAATTCACAGATATTAAGTACAGCCAAACTGGGATTGGCCAATGTGCTAAATATACTAATGCTTCTCCGTATGTATTGGTTGCCAATCCACTTATAGGACCAATTCAAAGTGTTGATTTTAACCTTTAAAACACTAAATGGCTTGGGAGAGATTTTCTGAAATGACATTTGCTCCCATTTTTACCAACCCAGGTACTAATCTCATTGTCTGGGGTCTCTATCCAAGTGGCTCAACCAAGGGAGATGAGAAATATGGCTACCTGAGAACAGGTCTTTTCAGTGATAGTAGCCCTTCTGCAAACTGCCACCTGTGTCTGTCCAGCCATCTATCTGTTGGCTCTGCTTGCAAGGAGGAAGGCCTGGGGCAGTCATGGAATTCCTTGCTTCCTAGCAGAGCCTCACTTCTCCCTTCCTGTCCCCCAGAAGGTCCACCCCAGTCATTGATCCCAAATTTGCATTTGTGATTTTGGAGAAACAGCCAGCACAGAAGAACGCTGTCAGCTCTAAGAGTGCAGGGAGGGTACCCCATGAGTACAACCCCAGCTACAAGCCCAGAAACTGCCTGGTGGTCCACAGATTATGACCTAAATTAATAAAGTCTATTGCCACCATGTCCTGGCTGGCCACTAGTAGAGACAAGATGTTAATCTGAACAGACCTTGCTCGAATGCATCATGGAAATCTTTCTATTCTGAAGTGAGCCCTTAGTCTCTTCAAGATTTTTAGAGGCACAGCTTGGGAGGAACAGGGAAAGGCTGCACAGCTGAATATGTCTCATTTTGTCATGATGGGAGGAATTAACTGCAGAGAGATATGTGTGTTCTAAACCTATTTACTTCCCTACAGGAAATGTTGATATTTATGTGTTCTCATGCTTCTTGACCTCTGCTACTCCAACACCATAATGAAGAGAAGAATGCACCTGTTAAGGGTGCCTGGGTTTGTTGTCACCTGAATGAGTTCTGACTGACCTTTTGCAGCCCTGTGTGTCTTTTAAGCAGATAGATCATTATAGCCTTTCTGGGTCAATATGTACCTGAATATCAGGATTGCGTACCTGAAGTATTGTTACTATCAGACATTCAGTTTCCAGTATGGACTTGCATTTTTTCCTATGCTTCTCAGCTGGGCCCTCTGCCCTCATGAGGAACACAGTGGTGTCAAATAGCTATTGTTATAGTGTGCATGTTGTTGTCCTTGAGGAATCGAGTCAATTTGTTCATGATACTGTGTCAGAATGAACCCATTCAGACATTTCTCTTATATATTCTACAGCTACTTTGGAAGTAAAATTGCACAATCCCTTTCTTAACAGTGCATATCATGAGCTCCAACCCACAAATGCTACTTATGGCGCTCACTGAGCAACATCATATGTATGTAAAGCTGGCCCTTTCCTTATTCTGGGTTTGTTTTAGTAAAAAAAACCAAAAACAAAAATCAACAAGAAAACAGATTTCAGCATAAGATTCTAGGTTATTTACTCCAACTGGCATTCAGCATGTTCTCTTACATATTTGCAGATGAACAAGCCAAAGGAAAATCAAAAACATATAAAATGAAATAGTTTCACAAGACTACAAATCTTTAAAAACTGCACACATTATCCAGAGAAAGAATATATATGCGTATTGTCGTGGTTTTCTGTTTTCAATATATTTACTTTTAAAGTTCTGTTTTTATTGAACTTTTTTTTGCCTAACTTTTATTTTTAACCTTCCTGAGTACCATTTTAGGGTGTAAAGGTAGGATATAAGTGTAATTAAATTAATGCATTAAATAAGCAGACAAATAACACTAATTCCAAGGAGCTGCCCTGCCCCCCTCAGGGAAAACAGTACTTTTAGTGCTAGTTGCCGAGGCTGGATTAGGGCCCTGCATAAGGGTCAGGGTGGGGCTGAACCCTTTCCACCTGCTGCTGTCCTGATCCAGGTGCGGGAAAAGCACTTGTAGCCTACTGTGCTATATAGTGGCCAGTTTCTTCCACTGGATCATTGGTCCACAAGTTATGGTGCTGATGGGGACAGTGGGGAAGCCAAAGAGCTCCCTAACCCCATCCCCACATGCTGGAGTCCTAACTTGTTTGGGACTCCCACACTTCCCATGGGAGTACAGAAGAAAATGCATTGCTGCTGTTAACATCTTTAAACAAGTGCTTCTTTTGAGCCTGAGAACGAACAGTACTGTGCCCTCAGGCGACACAAATGCTGCAGGGAGAGGGCTTATAAAATCATTCCGACGGCTAGTGGGAATAGCACCTCCAGGGAGAAACGCTGTCCCTCTTTCTGTCAGTTCTGTTTTGGCAGGAAACTTTCAAGAACAGTGTGCAAAGGACTGATATTCTGTTACCCCTAATGAGGCTCATAAACCACCGGGAGGGAAGAGATTGTAGCTGCAGACGGGGACCTCGTGCTCTTACCAGTGGGGAGTGAGGCAATGGCAGAAGCATGACAGTGTCCAGCTTAGCACCGTGCAGGTGGACCATGAATGCTGGCTGACAGGATCAGGTAGGGCCAGGCACTGCTGACCGTTCAGCACCCACAGATGCACACATTGCAGGGCTAGAAGCCCAGGTGCGTAATTACCACCTCACAAGAGCATCCAAGAAGGATGTCTGGTGCTTGGCCCCCTCAATTATCATCGCAGTCTCCCTTCCCCAGCACATGACCATCTTCCAGCTCAGCTTCCTACCAGTGCTGTCCCCCGCCCCAACCTGAACCCCCGCAGGTCAGTGCTGATGATCTCAGAACATACCTCGCAGAACTAATGCACTGTAAAATTCAAAAATCTATCCCTGGGTATATATTTAAGAGGACTTGTCATAGTGACTTTTGATATCTTGATATCTTTCTGTCTTGTTATCAGCCTATCTTTCTATTTCACAGTAACGTCAATAAAGGTTGATGTTACAGAATAATTACATTGGTTGTTTGTGCTGCAAAGCAGGGAAAGATGACTACCCCTATTGACTTCCCATCTTCTTTGAAGTCGCTCACATTCGCATACTAGGCTTTAGAAGTAAGTCCAAACAACTGATAGGTAGGTGAAGATAACAGTGCCTATTTGTTTCCTCTGAGGTCAAGGTACTTTGCTGATTGATTAGGCCTTACTTCCTCTCTGAGAGTGAATGAGGCAAATGATGTCCTTCTTCACTTGAATTAGTAGATCTTTATGACTTGTACATTCAGAACCACTAAAGGGCACCATTCTGGTTAGAACTGAATCGCTTCCTTTTCATTTGATCCTTCGTTTTTCATAAGCCAAGCAAACTTTCTTGGAGACTCATAATTTTTTCTTATCATTTATTAAGACTCTCTCTCTCTCTCTCTTTGGATGGATATGAACTACATATCTATCCAAAAGTCCTTGTTCTATTCTATTCTTTTGTTTTGTTTTCTTTACTTTTCTTAAAATATTGTAAAACATCACCTATTTGACCTCCAGGAAAAGTTCATTATACACATATTTTCATTGGTACTTAAGTTATATTACAGCCAGTATACTTTCACAGGCTGTTAAAATATTGATAACACTTTCACAGTTTTCTGTATCATACTTATTTAATGCATTTATTTATTTCCATTAGCCTTTTCTCTAAGTCTCCCTGCTCTAAGTTATTTCTGATTTCCTTTGCTTATCAGAAGTATGGCGTATTCCTCAATAGAATTAACTCCCTTCAGCATAAGTTAAATGCCCTGAAATCCATTTCCACCATGAATGGGATTTCTGTACATCATCTTAAGACAAATGCATAGGAAAGTACTAGGCTTTGAATCACAGATGGACCATCTAAATTGAACCATCTCCTCTTCATATTCGGAAGTAACTGACAGCAATCAATTACTGTTAGAAACAGTAAAAAACTTTTAAAAAATGACCTTGAAGTTTTAGGCCATTAGGTGAAAATTATTTATACTGCACTCTTCCTGAGCTTTAGTCCTCCTCTGTCAAAACATGGGAAATGGACAGCAGAGATCTACAACAGATTTAAATTGAGAATCTTGCAGCAATTTGCTGTATCCTGTGCAAGATAGTTGCCACAATATTGTTGTAAAATAAATGGAACTGAGGTCAATTTTTCATACAAAAAATATATCTAACAATTAATTAGTGAGGTGAATATAGAAAGAACAGCCAAACACTACAGAAAGCAAGTGTCATTCTGGAGCCAGCTCAATTTTTCTTAATAGTACCAAGTTGAACATGTAAACCATTAAGCAATTATTCTAGCTTAAATAGATGGGTTACAATGGAATGAGGTTTTAGCTTGTTCTTCAGTTTCCAATAGTTCCCCCCCCCCACCTCTCCATCTAGGAGAAATGAGTAAGGAACTTAGCTAATGATTTCCCAGTGCTCAATTTGAGCCTACCAATATGTTTTAGAAACCTTGTTGATTGGGACGCATAGTCTGCTCATAAAGGTTAGGATAAGAATCACAGGAATCAAAGGGTAGTTGCATGGCTTCTGTACTGGATTGGAATTGTGGAGAAATGATTATTTCAACAGTTTAGGATTATCCGTTGGTAGAATATTGGAGCTATCAGCTATAAGCTATACATAGCCTTTGGGCTATTGGATGGCAGAAAAATGAAATTAATTAAATAAATAAATAAATAAATAAATAAATATAACTTGAAGGAAAGAAAATCCTGGATGTGTAATAGTTTTCATATTGCATCTTCCTTCATGTCACAAAGTTCTTCAAGAGTTTATTTCCTGATTAAGTCTATCCTCGTGCAGACATTCTGTCTGGTTGCAAGAGAGATTTCTGAGGCCATCTCCTCTAGCTCTGGCCCAGCCTGCATGCAGCCAAAGTTTTAGCTGCATAAAAGTACACTCAAATACACACAGGTTTCTTATGAGCAGTCTATACCTGGCAAAAATGGAGCAAAGAGAGGCTATACAAGTTTGCCCGAGGACTCAGCATGTGCACTGGATTTGGATGAAGCCCAAAGCCTGAACAGATTTAGGCAACTTTTCTTCCTGAGGCAAAACAGGCTTCCCACCAAAGACCCAAAGAAAGCGAACATGTCTCGAGAAACTGGAAAATATACACATATTTTCCACCAAAGACAACAAACGTAACATCTCTCCAGAATGAGGCTTCATTAGATATTTTGTGTTCTGAGAGAGATTAAAGTATCCTGCTAATAGAGTCTTTTCGTTTTGTTTTTTCTAAACACTGATCAGAGTATCATGAGTATCATGGGGGCGGCATATAAGCTGTCTAAATAAATAAATAAAATAAATGAGTACTGATTATGGGCATGGGGATTGCAACTTTGTAAATGACAGGCTCACCTTCTAATACTAGGCATATTTTACCAGGGGCTACAGTCACTGTGCTCTGAGGAAGGCCGAGGATAGGAGAGCCATTATTCCAATTCCACTAGGTGTAGCCAATTGAAATTGGTTTTCAGTCATCACAATTTCTTAGCCTCTGAATTTTTGCAACCTCCCCTACACAGGACATGTCTCTATGATTTGTGCCAGGTGCATACAAATTGCCAGACCCCTCCCCACAAAAATAAAATACAAGAAGGAGATTGTCTCCCCTGAAAGAACAGTGTGAAAAGACTGCTTACACATGAACTATTGCACCTATTTTTCTGAAAATTTGGGACAATTTTTTCAGAACAACAAGTCTCACAAAAAGAAAAGTGCAGCATCTTTGGGATACCCTCAAAGCGTGAAGACTGGTCTTGTTGAAAAACCTCTTGTGGATATTTATCTGAAACTTGGCCGTTACCTTCCACTCAGAAGAGGAAACTGTTCCTGCAATTTTTTCTGTCAACTCTGTCAAGAATTTTTTCTAAAAAAGCTATCAGTAATTTTTCTAAAGAATGAAAGAGAGAGCCAACTATGAAGACACATAGCACAGAATAACTGCACCTGTTTTTCTGACAAACAGGAAGTATAACTAGTGATCAGAGAAATCTGAAGTGGACTTAAATGAGTCCAGACTTAGAGTCCATCACATGGATTCTGCAGTGAACAAGCTTTCCCAGATCATGTGCAGTCCATGGGGCTTGAAGGTCATTTATTAGTTCTATTTGTAACAGTGGCAGTATTTTGCATATTTTTGTATGAATATCTCCACAAATATATGCAAAATATAAACACTGTTAAAAGATGTGTCCATTCCCCCATAGAGTAAAGCATGAAAATAAGTGATGTGAGGAAGTTATGCATGATGGGCAGATTTGTGCATTTTTGGGATTGCAGATTTATGCAAATTTGCACAAAATGAACAAATGTATTTGCAGTTATCATGAAGGCAGCTATCCTGAGCCAAACTGGCTTGCTTGTAATTCTATTGGACTTCATTCCAGGTGCACAGGCATAGCATTGGGTTCCTCAAGAATCTGTATTGCACATTCCCTCATCACTTTCCTCTCATGATAATACATGGTGATGAAGCAATGCTTTATTCATCTCGAGCCCATTGTTTTCCAGCAATGAATGTAAATTCGGAACACAATAAGTTCTCAACTTGCATTTTTGCTGGGGTGGTTTTGGCCTTCAGGCTCTTTTTCACTCAGTCATTCCTTACCCAAGGGCTATGAATGAGTTGTCTGGTGTGATGAGCCAATATTTTAGGTCTTCATCACGCTGGGGTGTTTGCTAGCATTCGTAATTCTGTTTCTATTTAAAACGCATGAAGCACAGTGGAAAAGTCTATCTGGATGTACTTTTAGACTTAGTACATGTGGGCCAAAATGCAGGGTGGGCCAAGAGTAGGTATGCAGTACTGAGCAGGTCATGTTTAGTCTCTTAAGGGCTCAAAATGTCCTCCATCAACATTGTAACATTTCTGGAACCTGTTCCTGACACTGTGACACACCAAAGTCGATAAATGGTTAGGAGGTGAATTCCTTCAATTTGTCCACTCCATGATCCGTATCCCTACTTTAGGCCCACCCTGTAGATTAATTTATTCTACATTCTGAAATATTAAAATTGTTGATGGTAATGTTCTGCAATATTAAAATTGTTGACGATAACATGTTTCCAAAATATAGAAACTTTTGCACTTAATGTACATGGTGATAGTGATGTGAAACGCATTCTATTTTGTATTCAGGAGCTACTTTATGCTTTATTGAAAATATTTTTATACTGTGAGTTTGGGAAGAAACGAATTCATTGTATAAGAGGTTGAAGCACAATGCAAAATACTTGGTTAGATATTTCTTCCTGTTTTCTTTTTTACACCATTGTTATAGATGCTAGCCATTAACACTGACGTGTATGATATTGCAGGCAGAACTCTATAAAAATTAAGATTCTACCTCAAAGATGAATAAAGGCACATTAGTAATTAACACCCACATGGTATTTACTCATAATTATATCAGTCTGCACAGATTGCCTTTTCATTCTGCTTTTCAGAACTTGGCTCTTTTTCCAAAAAGTAAGGAAGAAAATGCTCTCTTTTATGGCTAAAAGTGTTTTTCTAAAGTGGATATTTAGTGGCGCTCCTGACAGGAACTTATTCATCCAGAGAAAGTCAATAGGACAATCACAACAGAACCAATAGGATCTTTTCAGTCAATACTACCCAATCTGGCAAACCAGAAACCCAAATGCAAATGAGACTCTAAGCTGACCTGAGGTGACAACAGAAGAATGCAGATATTATAGATATGGAGTTATGTTTGAAGGTAGAGATGATAAATAACAAGGAATATGGTTAGGCTGCAATCCTATACCCATTTCCCCAGGATTAAGCCCCATTGAACTCAATGGAATATACTTCTGCATAGAAAAACATAGAAAAGAGTGGTATTAGTGAATGTGAGGATAAAAGCTCCTGTGATAAAGGACAGCAGGCATTTCAAGGAACATCATAAGTATGTTTTGCTCATTCTTCTATGAAGTAGGCAACTAATTTGAGAGAAATATAGGACCATAAACATTTCTTGCTCATTTCACTTTTTGTTTCTTTCTTTCTTTGTTTAGTACAGTAATGCTTTACTGTCTGCCTTTTCTCTTTCCTCCCCTACTCATATTTATGGCTTTCAGCCTGCTAAATATTAAACCCAGGAATGCATATCCATGAAAGATACAGCTGCAGGACTTTATTCAATGGGCATGGAGGTGATGCTCTTCCTCTTCTTCCTCCTCTGCACAGAAACACGGTGATCAAGGCCTGGGGAATGACTCCTAATGGGGGCTCCTCTTGCAGTTGGCTTGTCAGCTGCATAATTTAAGTCATTAGTCAACCTTGAGGAGGCAAAGACTGAAGAATCCATTCTGGTGTCAAACAACTGGGGGAGTTTTCTTTCTCTCAAGAATTGAACAACTACTCTGGTGTGCCTGAGGGTGATGGCTCAAGTTCTAAATGACAGACTATCTATTTCTGGAATAATTTACAATTATCTTAATGTATCCAATAAACAAACACACAACTATACATCAGTTTTCTCTCTCTCCCTCTCCACTTAAATCCTTCATCCCCATATCTCTTCTATAGGAACCCGTACATATATGATGTTGCTTCTTTAAATTAATCTCTGTGTGTCCATGCATGTGTATGCACATATGTGTTTGTAATATTTAGGTAACATTTTTCATAGTGGTTTTATAGATACGTCATCTGAGAAGTGGCTCATAAATTTCAACAATAAAATTGGTATGTGAAGCAGCCTCATTTTAGGCATAATGCAAGTGCCCCTGCCCCCCGTCCACATACACACACGATAACATGCAACAGGGTAACAATGTCTTCCATCACTGTAGGCTATATGAAAACTTTTTCATAATGCACACATTAGGAAAACAGCAGAAAGCAAAATTACTTTTTTGCTTCAGAAAGCAAAATAACTATTCAGATTAAAGTGTTACTCTAATGCAATAATGCATGGCTGTTCTAAAGGCAGGGCAGGGCAGGGCAAGGCAAAGGAAAGGAAAGAAAGGCAAAGGACAAGAAGGCAAAGCAAAGCAAAGCAAAACAGAGGATGAAGTAGATCCATTGAAAGACCAGATAACATGGAAGTAGTTTCCTTAGCAACTGTGGTACTTCAGGCAGAGTTAGGCAAGTGTACAAGTGGGTAAAAAGTGATTTCAAATGTTTTTCAGGGGATACAGGAGCACTGCAAACATTGATGGAATTGATCTTCACAAGATTCAAAAAGCTGGATACCAGAGGTAAATAGCAAATTGCATTATTTTTGTAGAGTTTTATTCATCTTAACACTTAACAAAAGGTACTTTGAGAGAGGGATATACAGAAGGATGAGGACCGATCATTGTAGCTATACAAAAGTGTATAAAATACATGCTGCATGTTTTCAGACTTTTGGGAGATGCCAAGGATTTTTCCACTGTAGAAAACAGCCCCAGATATGCCCAGGTAAACAAACCCCATTTTCTAACAAGCATTTAATAGTCACAATAAGGGTGCTTAGATGTACACACACATACACACACACACACACACACACACACACACAGAGAATGAGATAGAGCTTGTTTAATAATTTATATAGTAGTTTAAAGAGCTGTAAGCCCATTTTATACATATCTGTCTACTGCACATACATATATGTGTGTGAAAAAATCCATTCCTAAAGTGTATACATACATGCACACACATTGCAATACACACATATATATTGCACAAAAGTAGACCCATTCTCTTCAAAAGCAAGAGTTTATGGAGAGATACATAATTCCACCCACCTGTACAGGTCGGCGTTACGTATGGACTATAGTATCGGTATGCCCATTTGAGTTTCCTTGAACTATACACATAGTATCAAAACAAAATCTACAACACCCTTTGCCTTAGGTTTCCAACATTGTGTTTTGCTTTGCTTTGTTTTGGGCAATTTGGAACAAACTACATTTCTTTTATTCTCATTTTGTAAAATAAGAGAATACATTTCCTTTATAAAAAAAAGATATTTGGAATGGCCACTTCTCAGCCATCTGCTGTTAATTGAAATTTCTAACTCAGCCAGGAGGGTTATTTTTTCCCCATTTAAAATGACTAGGCAAACATCTCTCTCTCACTATGATACAAATGCTGCTTTGTGATGCTGCAGCATTTCTGAAAATGTCTCTACTCCCACGGAAATTTAGCTTTTATTGAATGAAGCAGTTCAATAACACATCCAAGTCTTTATAAATTGTATTCTTTGTTTAAACAGTTAATTTTAATTAAGTCCTACCAAAACACATCTCTGTACACTCTATTAATGGATTGTCCATGGTGACGTTTAAGTGTCCTTTAACCAGCACAGTAACATACTCATATCTAGACCAAATCCCTGTATAGATAAATGCCACAACAGGGATTGGCAGAATTCAATGTTCTCTTGAAATCTGACCAGAAGATTAAAAATGGTATGTGGAGTGTGGCAGGTACCTATGGTGAACTAGAGCATATGGTGGATTGTGGGAATGTAGTACAATTTCATTTTTTTCACCCGGAACTTGCAAACACACCCATTTGATGTCCAGAGCATGAGTGTGTATCCACCAAAACTATTTTCCATCTTCCTGATCTACAGTTTGATTTGCACAAATTTTGTAATGCAAGCCAATTTCTTCAGTAGATGGAATCAGTCTTATTTATGAAGGAAATGTGCACATATTCAAGCAGATCTGCACAAATCTCCCATTGGATTGCCATTCAGTTTGCACACATTTCCCATTCTTGCAAACCCTACAGCAATCATAAATGCAAATGGTAATCAAGTGCAGGATGAGCAGCGAGACAATGTGTAGAGAATCCTGACAAACTGGATCATCACTCATTTACCCATCCTGTATTTTAGACATACTTGGGGATGCAGGTGGCGCAGTGGTTTAGACCGCTGTGCTGCTGGGCTGGTTGATCAAAAGGTCGCCGATTTGAATCTGCACAACAGGGTGAGTTCTCGTTGCTCCGTCCCAGCTCCTGCCAACTTTGCAGCTCGAAAGCATGCAAATGCAAGTAGATAAAAAGGTACCACTTCGGTGGGCAGGTAACAGCGTTCCGTGCACTTCGGTGTTTATTCATGCCGGCCACATGACCACGGAGACTGTCTGCGGACAAATGCTGGCTCCCTCAACTAGGAAATGGAGATAAGCACTGCCCCCTAGAGTCAGGCATGACTGGATGTAACGTCAAGGGAAAACCTTTACCTTTACCTTATTCTACACCCCAGAATATATCTGCAGTGTTCTATACTACTTGTGAAGAAAGGAGGAAAGAGTAGTGTTTCCCCCATGGGAAAAAGAGTGCCACCAATTTTTCGGATGTTTCATTGGAGTTTATATATTTATTTGTTTTTGAATTTGTATGCTGCCCACTCATTCAGATGGATTTTCTAAAAAAACAACAATAGCACCATTTGCCCTCCCACCCCCTGAGATTGGCAGCAGAGGCCCTTCTCCAGGAACCCTCCGTGAAAGATGTTAGGAGACAGAGTACCTGGAGG
Source organism: Varanus komodoensis (assembly GCF_004798865.1). NCBI lineage: Eukaryota > Metazoa > Chordata > Lepidosauria > Squamata > Varanidae > Varanus > Varanus komodoensis. Next base: position 20,407,575 of record NW_025335798.1, read on the forward strand.
AGGGCCTTCTCTGCGGTGGTGCCCCGTCTATGGAATGCACTCCCCAGAGAGGTCCGCCTGGCGCTGTCATTATATGTTTTTCGGTGCCAGGTTAAGAGCTTTTTATTTAATCAATATTTTAATATGTTTTAATATCAAATTTTATTATTGTATTTTATTAATTTGCAGCCAGAGTGGGTCATCAATTTATTTATGCTGTTAGCTGCCCAGAGACATTAGTAATTGGACAGCATACAAATTTTATTTATAAATAAATAAATAAAATCACAATAACAATTGAGAAATGAGAATCACAATTGCACCCAGGAGAAACCAGAAAGCGGGGTCAGGGGGATGACAAATGTCAAATATCTGACCACCCTTCTCCTAAGAGGGCATTCTAATCCCCCACTGCCATATCTCTTCTACCCAAGATAACGTCTATGACTGCAACCTCTTGACTTCCCTTCTTTCTCTGAGTCCTTAACATTCCATTGCTTACTTAAAATGAAAGGCTAGAGGGCTCCACCATCTCCACGCCTGATCCTTCTGTATATGCCTCTCTCCAAACGGGTGTCGAATGGGTGTCAAACAGGCAGACGCTCTTTGGCAAGGGGCACCTTGCCTGGCTGACTTGGGTGGAATAGAAGGCCTGGAACTTGCCTCCCTGCAAAGGCAGGCACGAGAATGGGGAATGGCTGTAGATGTGTCTTCCTGCTCCCAGGCCACTGTCTATCCCCTGGCAGCTTGATGGCTGCAGGGGGCGAGCAAGGAGGCGAGGCAAGGTGATGCAGTTCCTCCGGTGCTCCAGCAAGCGCAGTGGCGTAGATGGAGAAGCATAGTGCGATGCTGAACTGTACAAGGTCTCTTGCTTTTTTTTTTTCATTTATTTTTGGGAACTTCATCAAATAGAACAAAATCTAAGCAAATCCAGAAAAGTGATGGGAAACACTGCACTTACAATATGGGTATGGGCCTCTGCTAGGAGTTCTAATGTTAAGTATAACATAAAATAAATGGAGAAACAAATGCAGTGCTGCAAACAGCTGTAACTTCATGTGCCAGTGTGGTGTAGTGGCTAAGAGCGTGGGACTGGGACTCAGGTGACCTGGGTTCTAGTCCCCGCTCAGCCATGGCGCCAACTGGGTGACTTTGGGCCAGTCACAGACTCTCAGCCCAACCTACCTCACAGGGTTGTTGTTGTGGGGATAAGATGGAGGGGGAGATGTAAGCTGCCTTGAGCCCTTTGCAGGAAAAAGGCAGGATACAAATCACAATATAAATAAATATAAATACATAAAATGTGGCACCAGAAAGAAAGGAAGCCTCAGTCATCTGGAGATTCAGGCAGTACTTGGACAGAGTTTCTCAACTCCTCTTGGGTGCCGCTGACGTCTTCACGTGTCTCAGAAAGTGAGGAAAGGTCCGCCATGGAGGCACAGACTGGAATTCGGCAGTAACCAAATGTCTGACCCAACGGAATCTTCCAGCGAGCATTTCCTGGCCTGCAAGAGGTACTTCCTTTGCCATGCGACAGCAGAGACCTTTCGCGAGGGCGCTTAAGGACCACGGTGCCTGCCCTGCCCTGAACCAGGTGCCAGTGGCGAAGTTTTAATTTGCTTTGCCGCATGTCTAGGGGATGCTTTAGCTACCGCCTCTGCACCAGTCCTCCTCAGGCTTGGTCTGTCCAGTTAGGTTCCCTCAAGGTCCCAGGTAGGATATTACTTTTGGAAGGCTGGATTTGCCTTGGCCCCACTATATCACTAACACTGCTATACCACTACTATTAGAACAGTACAGTAGTACTTGGTACTGTTATTAAGCCAAATGTGAGCCTCAGACAAGAAGGAAATGGCTTGCTCCATATGTTTGCAGTGTAATGTTTCCATTCATTTTGTGCTCCTAGAGTTATTGATATATACACCCTGCGATTAAGGAAAACTTGATGTTCTAGCCTTCATCAATTTAAAGTCCACACTTTCTTAATTAATTAGAAGAGTTTATGGGAAAAGCTTTTATCTATGGCAATTGATTGTGGGTGCCATGCCCTCTTCAAGATGATGCACTTGGATGACTGGACTGAGATCAGTGTCTGCTTTGGAGGCCAATTCTTGCCTACATTTCAGGAGAAGAGGAGAATCACACGAGGCCACTTCTGAACCTAATGCAATTTATCTTCTTTTTAATGGTTGCCTGAAATATTAAAGTGTAGGCAGAATGACAGACCAGTGAATAAAGCAGAGCAATCACTGATAGTAGTCCCCTGTTCCAGCCCTGGCTCAGTCACTGGCCTTTGACTTGTGATATCACCTCAGTAAGTCTCCATTCCCTTCATCTATAAAACTAAGATAATTTTGTTCTGACATTTTGCAACTCACAATTCTGCCTTTAAAATGCATGGTACTGTTGCAGTGAAGTCATAAAAATGGAACTTCTGTACAGATTTGTAAAATGAGAAATGGGTGAACAACGTCCATTACAGTAAGACACTAATTTTGCTTGACAATTACAATGCATTAATGCATACCTAAACATGGTTTTCTCTAGTATACAAAGCTCCGTGTGCACTTTCTCCTTCTATTAGTACTTTATATGAGGTTCACAGGAGTATGAATTTCAAGGAATAACCAAATTTCAGTTTGCATAATGTGGAAGTACAAAATTAGGTAAGATCACATTAAAATGCAAAGCAAATTAATTTATTCCTCATCCCTAAGCTCAGTAAACAATCTGTATAACATCTGGAAAACATCTATGATGATTTTCCATACAGTGGACCATCTCCCATCAATTCTGAAGTGTTCCACAATAAAAAGATTGTTTGGGATTCCATGATTTCATTTTCATCTGCTGCAACTGAAAGATATATTCTTCAGCTGATCCAAGTTTATGAAGAGGCAGCAAACAGACATTCTATACTGTTTGAATGTCCTTGTAGTAGAATGGGAATGTAAGGCATGTTCTGAAGTGTAAAACAGCTCAAGTGACATACCTTTCTTGATCATTTTTGGCTTCCCTGAGCAAGTACTGATGTCTACAATGGTAAGTCTTTCATAAGTTGTTCTATAATTTAACTATTTTAGTCAAAAATTTGTTCTGACACTTTTCCAGCATGTTCTTTAGCTTAGCTCTAAATGACTTGAGCTATATGCACGTACCAAAGACACTTCAGCATCTCCTGTGGGCATTTTCGCATGTGTGGCTTAAAGCAGTTCTGGCTTTAATTGGTTTGTAATGCAAATATAACACCTACAGTAGCCAGAAGCCTCCTTCATTTTACAATCCTTCTCTTCCACTTTTCCCCTGCATGGATAATGATCAATTGTTCATATAAATCGTGCAAATCACATGTAACTGCTATTGAAGTTGAAGAGAAGAGGAGAGGAGAGGAGAGGAGAGGAGATGAGAAAGCTTTGTCTTTTATGATTTTTTAAATGATAAGTTAAAAACAGCTGTGTGTTTCTCACAAACTGACAATATGAGGCCTCCTCTTGATTACAGCTGCAGATCTATGGAATATCCTTCCCCTGACAAAGCTCATTCCGGAACATCCTTTTAAACGATTGCAAGTCACTGCATGTATAATTCTTAACACAACTTCCATTTGCAGAACAGCTTCCCACTTCTTAGTATGTAAAGGCATTCCCAACACATATTCCTTAAGTGCCTGGTGACATTAACCTTTTATTTGGAAGCAGGGAAGTGGGTTAATAGAATATTAAGCAAACCTATTCTGTGAACAAGCATTTGGAGCCATGCAGGGACATTGGAAGTCCCCTAAACATCTTTTATTTATGCCTGACTTTCCATTAGTAATGGTCAAATATTATTCCAGTGTGAGCCAAATACTAGACCCTTTGTTCCAGGACTGAAGAATCTTTGGTGCATGGCCAAATAAAGACCTCCAGTCCTCTCAGTCTGGACCTGTGGACTCTCCTCAGACCATTCCCTCTCCTGACTGGCCCACTTCTGAATTAATATTATTCATTGCATCATGCTCTCTTCAGGAGCTGATGAAGGGAACATTGCATAAAATAATATCTGGATGACGGTGTCTTTTAAAATCCATACCTAAGTCCACTTTTGGCTCTGGTGCACCCATTCTGTATGTGGCATTCATTAATCCAGCCAAGGTAAAGTGGACACCAGCAGGAAAAAGATATTGCAGTTTCCACTTTATTCTAAGAACACTTTTGCATGTAATTGCAACATAGAGTGTAGTTTGATGTCATGGGGTGTGACTTGCAAACATGCCCTATGTGGGTTGTTAACCACAAAGAACCCAGGTATGGGGAGTGGGGGAGACACATGCTTTGGGCTATGAACTCTGCATGGCTCTGGTTAGCACGTTCTAGCTAAACCCTGTTGCTGTTGTTGTTGCTGTTAGTCGCAACTTTGTGTCCGACTCATCGTGACCCCATGGACGACATTCCTCCAGGCCTTCCTGTCCTCCACCATCCCCTGGAGTCTACTCAAGCTCACACCAACAGCTTCAGTGACTCCATCTAGCCACCTCATTCTCTGCCGTCCCCTTCTTCTTTTGCCATCAGTTGTTCCCAGCATTAGGCGCTTCTCCAGTGAGTCCTTCCTTCTCATTAGGTGGCCAAAGTATTTGAGTTTCATCTTCAGTATCTGGCCTTCTAAAGAGCAGTCAGGGTTGATCTCCTCTAGGACTGACCGGTTTGATTGCCTTGTGGTCCAAGGGACTCACAGGAGTCTCCTCCAGCACCACAATTCAAAGACCTCAATCCTTCGGCGCTCAGCCTTTCTTATGGTCCAGCTTTCACAGCTATACATTGCAACTGGGAAAACCATAGCCTTGACTATACGCACTTTTGTTGGCAGGGTGATGTCTCTGCTTTTTAGTATGCTGTCTAGATTTGCCATAGGTTTCCTCCCCAGGAGCAAGCATCTTTTAATTTCTTGGCTGCAGTCCCCATCTGCGGTGATCATGGAGCCCAGGAAAATAAAAACTGTCACTACCTCCATTTCTTCCCCATCTATTTGCCAGGAAGTGAGAGGACCAGATTGCATGATCTTAGCTTTCTTAATGTTGAGTTTCAAGCCAACTTTTGTGCTCTCCTGCTTCACCCGCATCAAGAGGCTCTTTAGTTCCTCTTCACTTTCTGCCATTAGAGTGGTATTATCTGCATATCTGAGGTTGTTGATATTTCTCCCAGCAATCTTAATTCCAACTGGTGATTCATCTAGCCCCGCCTTTCTCATGATGTGCTGTGCATATAAGATAAATAGGCAGGGCAACAGTATACACCTTGCCAAACTCCTTTCTCAATTTTGAACCAATCAGTAGTTCCGTGTCCAGTTCTCACTGTTGCTTCTTGACCCGCATATAGGTTTCTCAGGAGACAAATAAGATGGTCTGGTACTCCCATCTCTTTAAGAACTTGCCACAATGTGTTGTGATCCGCACAATCAAAGGCTTTAGCATAGTCAATAAAGCAGAAGTAGATGTTTTTCTAGAACTCCCTAGCTTTCTCCATGATCCAGTGTATGTTGGCAATTTGATCTCTAGTTCCTCTGCCTCTTCAAAATCTGGCCTGTTCTTCTGCTAGTTCTCGGTCCACGTACTGCTGGAGCCTAGCTTGTAGGATTTTGAGCATAACTTTGCTAGCATGTGAAATGAGTGCAATGGTGCGGTAGTTTGAACATTCTTTGGCATTGCCCTTCTTTGGGATGGGAATGTAAACTGACCATTTCCAATCCTGTGACCACTGTTGAGTTTTCCAAATTTGCTGGCATATAGAGTGTAGCACTTTTACTTTAAATCGTCTTTTAGGATTTTGAATAGCTCAGCTGGAATACTGTCACCTCCACTAGCTTTGTTGTTGCTCAGATTTCCTCAGGCCCATTTGACTTCACATTCCAGGATGTCTGGCTTGAGGTCAGTGACCACTCCATCGTGGTTATCAGATGTGTTAAGCTCTTTCTTGTATAGTTCCTCTGTGTAATCTTGTCATCTCTTCTTAATCTCTTCTACCTATGTTAGATCCCTGCCATTTTGGTCCTTTATCATGCCCATCTTTGCATGAAATGTTCCCTTCATATCTCCAATTTTCTTGAAGAGATCTCTGGTCCTCCCTATTCTATTGTTTTCTTCTGTTTCTTTGCACTGTTCATTTAAGAAGGCATTCTTATCTCTTCTTGCTATTCTCTGGAATTCTGCATTCAATTGGATGTATCTTTCTCTTTCTCTCTTGCCTTTCACTTCCCTTCTTTCCTCAGCTATTGTAAAGCTTCCTCAGATGGCCATTTTGCTTTCTTGCATTTCTTTTTCTTTGGGATGATTTTAGTTGCTATCTCTTGTACAATGTTGCAAACCTTCATCCATAGTTCTTCAGCCACTCTATCAGATCTAATTCCATAAATCTACGTATTTGTCACCTCTACTGTATATTCATCAGGGATATGATTTAGGTCATACCTGAGTGGTCTAGTGCTTTTCCCTACTTTCTTCAATTTAAGCCTAAATTTTGCAGCCCGAAGCTCATGATCTGAGCCACAGTCAGCTCCTGGTCTAGTTTTTACTGACGGTATAGCGCTTCTCCATCTTTGGCTGCAGAGCACATAGTCAATCTGATTTCTGTGTTGACCATCTGGTGATGCCAATGTGTAGAGTCGTCTCTTCAGTTGTTGGAAAATAGTGTTTGCTATGACCATCGTATTCTCTTGACGAAATTCTACCAGCCTGTGCCCTGCTTCATTTTGTACTCCAAGGCCAAACTTGCCTGTTATTCCGGTTATCTTTTGGCTTCCTGCTTTAGCATTCTAATCCCCCATGATGATGAGGACATCATTTTTGGTGTTAATTCTAGAAGGTGTTGTAGGCCTTCTTAGAACTGGTCAGCTTCAGCCTCTTCAGCACCAGTGGTTGGGACATAGACTTGGACTATTGTGATGTTGAATGGTTTGCCTTGGATTCGAACTGAGATCATTCTGTCATTTTGGAGATTGTATCCCAGTACTGCTTTTCCTATTCTTTTATTGACTATGAAGGCTACTCCATTTCTTATGAGGGATTCTTGCCCGCAGTAGTTTACCTGATGGTCATCTGAATCAAATTCACCCATTCCTGTCCATTTTAGTTCACTGATTCCTAAGATGTCGATGTTCAGTCTTGTCATCTCTTGTTTGACCACATCCAGCTTGCCTTGATTCATGGATCTTACATTCCAGGTCCCTATGGAGTATAGATCTTTGCAGCATCAAACTTTCCTTTCACCACCAGATACATCTGCAACTGAGTGTCCTTTCGGCTTTGACCCAGTCGCTTCATTCTTTCTGGCGCTACTAGTACTAGCCCTCTGCTCTTCCCCAGTAGCATCTTGGACACCTTCCGACCTGAGGGGCTCATCTTCCGGCGTCATATCTTTTTGCCTTTTGGTACTGTCCATGGGGTTTTCATGGCAATGGTACTGGAGTGGGTTGCCATTTCCTTCTCCAGTGGATTACGTTTTGTCAGAGCTCTCTGCTATGACCTGTCACTCTTGGGTGGCCCTGCATGGCATAGCTCATAGCTTCATTGAGCTACGCAAGCCCCTTCACCACGACAAAACTCTAGTGCACCATTTACAGATAATGCTAAACCACAACTCAAAAATAGCATATGATTCTACAACAACCCATACTCTGGATTGCCATTACATGTGAACCATGGAGCAGGATCCCTGCTGCAGCCTGCCTGGCACCAAACTTGCCATCTTTCCAGAAGCAGATCAAGACAGTCCTTCATGCAGAAGCCTGTAAAAATCGTCTTGGTTACCCAGAGCCCTGAGAGGATCTTCCAGGTGATTCTTCTCCTCTGCAGTGTTTTTTCAACTATATATATATTTAGCTATTTTAAAATAATTTTAAATTTATTTTATGTTGTTTCATTTTTATGATTTGTTTTGTTTTGTATTGCATTGTTTTATGGACCATTGTAAACTGTCCAAACAGCTTTGGCTGTGGAGCAATAGAGGAATAGATAGATAGATAAATAAATGATTAGAATTCACAATATATAAACTTTCTATTAGGTTGAATAAAATCTTTGCTTTAGAGAGATAAAGGAAAAGAGTTTCAATATACAGCAGAGCAATTTCTTTTCTTTTAAGAAGAATCCTCTAACAAAGTCAAATTCATAGTGTAACTATATATGGAATTAAATGCATACATGCATGATTATTACCAAGTTTAATAACAAATGCTTTTTTAATAGCTCCATTCTGGTATATAGGTTCCAGGATATTAAATAAGAAAAAAGAGGGTGTGTATCTAACAATGGATAGGTTGTTACTGTACTGTCTTTATGCTGCTCTTATTATTTGGAAAGCCTAATCTAAAAACTGCTGGTATTTCATGAGGCTGTGAAATGTAGATTATTACACTTTGAAATGATTCAGAAATGCAAGAATATTTCTTCCCACAGTTGCAATCCAATCAAAATGTTAATCATCTAATAGAATTGAGCTAAATTTTCCTTTTCATTAAAGTTTTATTATTCTGTTGGATAATGGTGATTCCCTAGGACAATTACCTCCTCCTCCTCCTCCTCCTTTTTGGTTAAATATGTAGCATGGTCCTTTTCCCTTGCAACTTGACACAATCAAGGGGAAAAATATTTTGTCACCTTCTGTCAGAGCTCCTCTGTACAACTCTGTTGAAAGGTAATGGTCTTGCTTTCTTGCTCCAGTGTAATCTCTCTCTCTCTCTCATTGTTTGCGGGGCTTGTCAGTGTAGTTGTTGCTGCAGATGCTGTCCAGAAATGTAGTATCTCCTTCCTCCCCATGTAACTGCAATTGCAATTCCTTATTTTTCATCTCTGAAAAAATAATGACACTTGCAGATTTAAAAAATTAATGCTGCTGTTAAATAGCATATTCAAAATTTAGAATCCCACCATTTGAGGTTTTTCACTCCTTTATCTAGACCAATATTCTCTGTTCCTGACCTTCATCAAAATGAAAATGCTGTGCTATGGAAGCACATTATTAAACAGCAATGACTATCATGGATGTAGGAATGTATGTAGGACTCACCAAGCTGTATCAGAATGACTTGGAGCAGTAGCCTAGCTCAGTTTCATGCTAGCCTTCCAGTGATTTCTGCTCAGGAGGATACAGATGGTACCCTAATAGGATTGAATGACATCCTCTCTGACTCCATGTGAGGATCCATGCATGGACTTGCATACTTTGTGAACCAGCCAGACAAATGCAGGGCAGTCTTCCAATTTCACGCCATAGCATGATATTCTCACAGGGCTTTGCAGTTCAGGTGGACAGAAAAAGAAGTGGTTATGGATGTGTTTCTATGTGTTAACCTCCCTTTTTGCTATGATGGACAGGGGTTGTTAATTGCCTCTTCCTCCTCCCCTCAACAGTAGACTCCCAGGGCCCTCTGACATGGTACTGCCAATGTGCCCCCTGCCTCCCCCTGCTTCCACCCACCCTCTGGCCACATTCACCAGCCCTTTCTCATCACCTGCGGCCAATTCCACTCCTCCATTCCACCTCCCACCATCAATGCCCGCCAACATCCTACCAGCTTGCCCACCTTCACAGCTCTCTTTCCCTTTTGCTGCCTTCTTCTTCTTCTCATCCCTATTCTCCACTTCCCAAAAGCTCATCTTCTTCAAAACTTACATCTTCAGAAAACACTGCACCATTGCCATCAATACATAAAGAAAAACTTCAGTACAGCATTGCAGGTGAACAATGCCTGTCATGGCATGACAATAAACTTGCTCATCTAAAATAAAGATGGGCAATTATACACATTTCAAGAGAGTTCACTGACTTTCTTAAGATTATCCGAAATGCAATGCTCGATGTTGATGTGTTGACCATTGCAGCTGGAATGATCTCAAGACAGGAAATGCCAGCAGCAGAGTTGAGCAACAGGTCTGCTCACATTCAAAAGCACGGCTGCCCCACCACAAAACTTTTGTGGGAGTGGGAAGAATGGGAAAGAGGAACATGAGGTAGAGAGAGAGGCACCTGTGGCATCAGAAACAGGTGTGCAAGGCAAATGGAAAGGTGGGTAGCTGGCAGGAAAGGGAAAGAAAAAAGCTACATGGTGGAGAATGTGGTGGTGGTAGGCAAAATGGTTGACAAACAGGAGGGCAAGATGGTAAAGAAGTTGGAGGTGGGCAAATCGATTATGGAAGAGGAAGAGGAGGAAGTGGGCAAGGGACACTTACTGAATGTTATCTCACAGCATCCAAAACTGCTAAACTTCTTAATCCTGGTATTTCCTTTTAAAATAAAAGATTTTGCACTTATCACTTTCCAAACCACAATATATATTTGGAAAAGTACATGGTAGGTGACATGTTGTCCAGGACTCTAGTAAAATATGGAAGAGTTATCAAGTGAAATCGTCCATTCATGGTCCAGTAACAAGCAGGTCACCACTGCCACCCGTGTGAGAGTCATACCTCCACTAAATAGAAACTTTAGTGGAGAGTGAAATCCTGGTTTCATATGAGTATGTTGAAGAGATGAGATAAGGCAATCTGGTAAGGAACAAATGGGAGAGAGGGGAGTTTGTCACAGAGGCAAGATATTGACCCATGAAAAGCTAGAAGGTGAAGCCCACAAAGAGACAGAAAATACTCCGACAAGAGCTTATGTTCTTAAAAGGGGTGAACGTGAGAACAATAAACAGCATTAATTTATGGAATGTATGATCCAGTTTCCTAAAATAATACATGTGGTTAAATCTAAAATAAGAACATAAGAAAAGCCATGCTGGATCTGACCAATGGCTAATCTAGTCCAGCATTCTGATCACATGGTGGCAAACCAGCTGCCTACCGGATCCCTCAAGCAAGATGGGAAGCAGCCTCCACATACCCAAGCTCCTCTGCAACTGGTGTATGTAGGGCTGTTGCCTCTGGTAATTTGCTCAATCTCCTTTCAAAGCCAACCAAACTGGTGGCCATTGCCACTTCTGTTGGCAGTGAATTGCATCAGGTAACTCGACATTGTGTGAAGAAATACTTTACATCACAACTAGCATAAATCCACTAGTGCAATAAACTTTCCTCGCTCTATCCTCCACCTTGAATCAGTTTGCATGGTTAAAAATCCAATGGAAAAAATGTCTCAGACATCCAGAACACATTTTGAGAGTCTGCTGGGCAGGAGAGTCACCCCTTCCACTGCTTCTGTCAGTAGAACGACAGCACTGGATTCCACTGATGTTTGCGATGGACAAAGCAAGGGTGCAAAGCTCTCTCAAGGAGTGTTATATGATAACTCTGTTCGCAGTAAGCATTCTTTTTTCCTCATATGCGAAATCTCAGTTTCTTTCAAAGTTATATACAGAGCATGATTATCTTAATAAAGTCATTTGGAGTCAAAGTGGCTTTCTTGGGTCCTTTCAGTTCAACATGGCAGGAGAATCTTGATATTTCTCAGGTGTCCGCAGCCAATAAGAACAGTCCTCAAAACTTATTTCTAATTGCCACAGAAAGCCTTCTTTGAAGGAGGCACTAGACTGCACTTTAAAATTCCTAAGGGAGAGAAATCAGACATTCTTCATGGAACTAGAAAACATTTCATACAACAAATACTTCATAAAAGGATCAAAAAAGAAGAGAAAGGAAAGTATCATTTTGAAGACGAATTGCATGAGGTTGTGATGACCCTGCTGTATGTTCCCTTCACTGACTCTGAACATTTGCAGGTGAGTGTACTAGAAACAAGGGTATTTGTACAATTATCTATACTTTGCTGATCTTTCATATTTAAGTTTTGCTTTATAAAAGGTCTATTAAAAAACATCTAGGGACGCATTTCAGGTTAAACTGCACTTCTGACATTTTTGCAGTAAATAAATAAATAAGCAAATGATAGAAGAACAGTAATTTTGCAGACTCTGGCACTCTGATAATGCAAGTGGGAAATGTTTTACGTGTAGAGTTCCTGCTACACCATTTTGTTCTGCTTCCTTACTGCCCCTCCCCACAGCCAGGCCACACTCAGTATCCCTTGAGCACACTCTGGCCTCACTAAGATGAGTCTCCTCCTCCCTCCTTTATTATGATGTTTTTTCTGAAGTGGGTTTCTTTTCTATCTTTTCTCCCTGTCCCCCATCCCCACTGCTCCAGGCTAGTCCTAGGAAATCAAATGCAGGCTAAATGAAAACAGAGAGAAAGTTAAATCAAAATGGATCACTTTGCAGAAGTTCTTCTGAGAGAAATGACAGCAAATAATGGGATAAATTCCCTTCAGTACATGAGAGTTGAACTGGAGTTCCAAAAATTCCGTAAGACAACTCCCCTGCAACTGTGAAACTTCAGAATAAGGGTGCAATGGGTGGAGATTTGGCAGCCTACCCACCTTACCCGTTTGTCTACAATGAGCACAACAGGAGAGGTCTAGCCTAGGTTTCATGATTGAAGATGATCTTAAACATGGGAAAATATTGGCCAGGGAGTAGAACTTCTGGCATACCTGAGACACACCTGTCTAGATTTTCTAGTACTGTAACACAGCTGTCTTCAATTATTTTGTCTATATAACATACAGCCAAGTGTTATCAGAAAAAGAAATGGGAAAGTGTTTAAAAAAATCTTTACTATCAGTAGCTCTCCCCAACTTGATTTAGCACTGGCTCAGTATTTCCAAGTATTTTCTGCATGCATTCAGCAAAGGCTATTCTGTAAGAGCTCTCTCCTAGATCAAAGCACTGGCACACGCAATGCAATGGCTTCACATACATTATTGTGTTGTCTTCTGGGAGCTGTAGTTTGCCAGACATCAAGCCCACATCACCCTCAGTGGAAGCCTCATGGAAGTTTAAGCTCCACTTAATAGATCTGCTATCGTGGGGTGAAGTGCACTAGGCATTTTTGCTGTCATTGGAATCCCTGCCTTACTGTCTGACTCACTGCAAACCATCTTCCTCTCACTGCATCTGCTGTTTGACCCCAGCTTTCGTCAGACCAGTTTTCCAGCCATATTTATTCCAGAATGTGCCCAACTTACTCTGCTGGGTGGAGCAGGCTGCTGGGCTTAGGAATGAAGTGAGGAAGTGCCCTCCAGGCAGCACTGAGAATGAGGTAAGCCTAACCTGCCCTCAGTTGCTTTCCTGCTTCTCTCGACACCACAGCGTCTTCCTGTTTTTGACCTGCCCAGTGAAGTGGAGAGTCAGTGCACTTGTTTTTCCCCCTCCCCACTAAGGAACACCCTCCCACATTGTCTTCAAAGATGCTTCTATGCGTGTCTACTCAGCAGAAGAAAAATCATCCCATTCTCTGCCATGCGCTTACTCAGAAGTAAATCACACTGCCTTCAGTGGCACCTACCCTTGGAAAAGTCAGCCCAGGAAGTTTCAAGCATTGTTTTTGGGTAATGGGAAATGGGAACATTGATCCCATCACTGGCTTCACATCATGGGTAGTTGGAGGACTGCAGCAAGGTGGCCCACAGCTGTCCTCTCTTCTGCTCCCACCCTCTTCTGCTTCTCTGTGCACTTTGTGAAGAGGCAGGAGGAACTGTCACTTTTTAAAAAGGCTGCTATATTACATCCATCCTCTTTCCAGCTCATCCTACATAGCTTACAGTTATACTTGTGTGTGACTCTGGAATGTTTTCAGCACGGAAATGGTAAATACGTTTTGCATAAATAGTACAACACAAACCCTGATAAACAGAAGTGCCATACCGTAGATTCTCTCACACACACTGAGTAGCAACTCAGATCGAGATGGGGACACTCGCCACACAAAGCAGTTGCTAACAACAACCAGCGTTCTTGATTCAGAGAGGGAAGGTCCTCTACAAATAGAACTCTCTGTGGACATGGAGTAGTTCACAGTTCAGATCCAGTTTCATCAAGTGTAAGGAACTGACACTGGAAAAAATCTCAGCCAGCATGAACAAGGAATTGGTAACATTGCTGCACGCCATTAAAAAGAAGGGAGGGCATAGCTTAGGGGGTGGAGAACCTGCTCTGCTGCAGGAGGTTCCTCATTCAACCCGCTGCAGCTCAGGGTAGGAGAAGCAAAGGCCCTGCCAGAAACCTTGGAGAGCACATCCTCTGCCAGTCAGTGTCAGCGGTACTGGTCTAGACAGACCTCTGGTCTCTCAGAGTAAGGCCACTAAGACAGTTCCTGCTCACAGGTTTAGAACTTAAAACACATAACAAAAAAGAAATGGGGACGGGGAAGAACAGGTGTTTTGCAGGGCTACACATGTTTTTTGATGTTTTAATGTTGTTCTTAAACGCCTGTATTTTGGAAAGATTTTATGGTACTTCACTGTAGTGTTTTATGAACTGCTGTAAACCGCCCAGGGAATTTCATCTATTGAGTGATATAGAAATAAATGATTTTTTTTTTTAAAGTCGTGTACCAATTGTTCAAGTGCAATGACTGTTCTTATAACAATTGGCTTAAGAGCACAGGAGGAGCAAATGGCAGCTGGTCTCTCAACCAGGTCAATGGAATCAGCCAGGAGGAATGGCAGCTGCCGGGGGGAAATGGTGGAATGCCCCTTGCTAAAGGAAGAGGGGCTCACTTCACCATGCAACAGAGCACCGCAAATAAATAAAAGTGGTACACCTAGTGAGGCAGTGATGAGCACTGACAAGATCACCGTGTAGGCCATTGCTGCTTTCTGCAGCGATACGGTCCCAGGGGGCCTAAACACAACATCCAGTTATAAGAATTGAGAGGTTGTGAAAAGCCACTTGAGTTAGTTTGAAGTGGTTTTTCTAACTGATCTCTAATAGATTCAGATGGAGTCATTTACAGTTTTAAGTTGCTTATGGTTGAGTGAAAGGTATCTTCCTCTAGAAACACCCCTTAGCCATTTCTTAGCATATCTCAACTTACAGGTACACCATTTTCCTAGCCTGTTTTCAGTCCCAAACAAAATGCTTACATCTATTCTTACACAGTAAAAGAGTTCAAAAGTTTTAAACAGAAGTCATTTCTCTTCAGGTTGTTTTTTTTCCCCTCCTCACTATAAATCACCACTGCTACAGGAAAAACAGCTCATGTTTCAATATAAAACCCATACTGCTGAAATACACCATGCTTCCTCAAAATAATAATAGTAACAATAATAACCATCATAAAAGAAATAGCCCATCAACACCAATCTGAAACACCACTAGTTCTATAAACTAGAAATAGTGATATCTTCAGACATACCACTGGGATATTATTCCAAATATAAAAAGTATGCATCCAAAAGAAATGATGTGCTACTCTACAATAAAACATACCCATATCAACAAGCCATAGTTAACAATAAGAAATAGCAAATTATTTGTAAAATGCACTTTCTCCTAGAGAATGACGGTATTCATTTAAAAGGCAATGGGATGTTGCTCCAAAATGCTTTAGCGCTGCACAGAACAGGCGTGTTAATTAAAATTGCCAGTTGGTATTCAATCACTTCTTATACTGCTTAAGATGGTGCGGCCTTCCAGACTTCATGTTATCTGAAGAGGACTGACAAGGTGATGTTCCACTCCGAGCTGTCAGCAAGGGAGCAGCTCACACTCAAGAAAAGCTTGTTCTGTAACTACAGTCTGCTCAAGAGCCTTCTAGGGTGTTTTATGCCTCAGAAAAAGATTGCTGTGGCAAAAGGTATTGCATAGCTGGAGTATCATTTCAATTGCTTAGGTGAATAACATCGCTTCTCTCACACTTATCTTGCCTCCTTACTCTCTGAATAATGCATGTTTGGTTAGCATTAAAATGCCTAATCAATATACATTGATGAAGCTTTAACCATCCACAAAGACTATCAAGCTCTTGTTGATTAATATCCAATCAAGTTTATGTATGCTTCTGTTGCAGATTAGAGGCAGAGAACCACAAAAACTTATGAGTGGCTTTTTCACTCCTTATTCTTTTCCTTGCCAGCCTTTCAGACCATGGGCAACTCTTGCTTTTTCCGTTCTACTGGTGTTGCAGCAGCTGTTGCTGCAGATTAGAATGGGGAGTGCATGAAAAGTGCAGCTCCTGCTCAGAATCATTAATTGGGAAGTTGACCCTGCTCTGTGCCATTCCTGGCTATTGGTGGAAAGGTGTCTGAGTTTCTCCATCGGATTGCAGAGGAGGAGGAGGAGAAGGTCACATGTGGTCACTTTATTGGGACTGCTCATGGGTCCTTGGTGGCCCAGAGTCTTGATCTTGCAGAGGTAGCACGCACACACACAGATGGAGACACATCCCCATGATCTAGGATCTGAAGTCAAGGCAGCAGGATGGCTGAGAAAGAAACTTCGGAATCAGGACACCTTGATTCAAGCCTTGGCTCTAGTATGTGCTCACTGGGTGGCTATAGGCAAGTCATGCTGAGGGTCGGTCTGAAACCCCCAGTATGTGGACTGCCTTGTCCCACATGAGCCTGCCAAGTGATTGATATTATCTATGCAGGTCTCCAACTTCGTATTTGGTGGGAAAAGGAGAGAGGTCCTTAGGAAAAGGAAGCTTCCTCATACCCAATCGGATTATGGGTCATCTTACCCAATATTGCTAACACCAACTGGCTTTCAGGATTTCATGTAGTTTCTTTTTTGTTTTCCAACACTGCCTGGAGAAGACAGGTATTCAGCCTGCAAAGCATGCATTTTGACACTGAGCTGTGGGCTGTCTCTGTGGGTCACACCAATACTGTGCATCTTCTGCCATCTCATGAAGACCTTTCTTGTTCCACACACATTTGGCTTGTCAAACTGCTGACTTCCTGCATGAACATTTTCAACATCTCCCATCTCCTGAACTCTTTTATCATCATGTACTTAACTGAGAACTAGTTTTTGCTAGATCAGTGTCATTTACACTAATGGAATGACATAGCTGCAAATTGTCCCTTCTTTATTTTTATAGTTTTTCTAAGCACCTTGATGACCCTTACTTCAGAATCCACCAGGCTATGTCCATTTCCACCCAAAAAACAAAAAAGCAACAATCAATCGTACACAGTGCAATGAAAAATGTCATGGAACATTCTTGATTGATTCTACTCATGACTAGTGATCGGCTTTAGTCCAGCTTTTTGTACTTCGAGGGCCACATGAGGACATCAACACAGAACCCAGGGGCTGCACAATGAATGCCATTTCCATATCATAAATTAAAGAGTTCACAATATATTAGGTAATTTAATATACACGATCAATATATTTAAATGCATTGTGGGCCTGAAATCTCTGCAGAGATTGTAAGCAACTCCTTCTCCAACCACAGCCCAAGCACAATGCCCACTCCTCTGGCCCGGCCCACCCTCTTCTTCCCCATTCCTCCTGCCCAGAAACGTTCTTATGTGAGCCTCCCAGCCCCTCCTTCATTCTTGGAATTGGCACGCTGAATCTCTCGTACTTGAGCTGATGACTCCCCCTAGCATGCCCCATCCACTCCTGCTGATGAGCACAAAGGCACTCAGCTGGAGAGGCACAGGGTATTCTGGGGTAAGCTCTCATGAGGCTGCTAGTCCAACCCGCCCTCTTCCTGAGTCTCAGAAAGAGAGCAGGGTGGGCTGGCAGCCCCACAAGAGCTCATTGCAATCATGCTGGTGCTATCACTAGGCTCCAGATGGAGGGGAAGGCGGGGTCCAAATGGCTAGAGGACTGCAGAACAAGGCCTCAGGGTCTCGTGTTTCCTGCATTCCATATGTTGGACTAGCCCGACCGTGAGTTGGGGTAGTACCGTGAGTTTTGTCACTAGGAATGCAATTTATTAAGAGATTAAAATTGAAATTTGCAATTAACAGTAATAGCTAGTATGTTAGGGAATATATGTTATATACTATAGTGTTGGAGATTAATTATCAAACTTGACTATTAGCATGATTTAACTGATGCAAAAATAATGAATATAACTCTAATTTTGTGCACTAAATCCTCTTCTTCTAACTGTTCTCATCTGTAGGAAATGCTAGATGGCTATCATGGATTCCATCTATATTGTATTTTTTCCTGTTTCAAAAACGAAAATCAGCATTTTATTTGGAAGATGCTAGATTTGAAAAGGATCACCACAAGCAATCTTCTTAGAAGAGATTTCTTGTTGGCTTGATGTCATAATGCACAATTTCAAACTCATTGCTTTAAATGGAAAAGTTTCCAGTTCACCAGTTGGTTTGTCAAGTATAACATCAGGTCTCAGTTAGGGTGTTAACCCAGGAGCATAATTCATATTTTTGACCTATTTGTGGGTGAAGCACTAGCCCAGATAAGGCTATTGAGTAGGTTGCTCAAAGCCTTTTTAGCTGTCATTAAAGCCTGGCCAAGCAGAATTAACTTCTGCTGGATATGTTTGCACCTTGCGGTATCGTACCAATTGTTTTTGCTGTATGGAAAGCTACAGTGCAAGGACTGAAAATGTAGTAAGCATTGACCTTTGAAGTGTTTTGTAAAAAGACGGATAACAATTGGGTTGTTAACTCTATAACATACTTGAATCAGTCCAGACCTGCATAACTTGAGATCCTCTGAGATAAATTTCAGCTTCCCTCATTTGTGCATGGTGTCCTGCTAAGGACATGATAACATTTCAGTTCTTGCTACTAACCTCAATTGCAACAATAGGGGACCACCAAGCACCTGGTAGACCAACGTACCTGGCGAGTATGCGGAAATTGGTTTGGTCCACCATGAATTGTTGTAGCCTAATCTAGTCATTGCCAAGGGGTCATATCAATTGAAATATTATAATCATTATACTACAATGGATAGAAGAAGGTTCTAAATTGACACATACAGTTTTCCTCAGGTACAAGAGAACTTCCAGAGCATGGTATCTCTGAAATCTGTGCGACAATGGCCTGTATTTCATTTACTACCTCCAACTTTAGTTGACAACTTGCGTGTGTGTGTGTGTGTGTGTGTGTCCAAGAACTGCAAAGTAAGGCTCTGGGAAAAAAGCTTCTTTTGCTCTGTTTACACCACTAAGCTTAAGAATGGAGAAAAAATAATCTTACTTTCTCAGGACAACATCCCATCCACTGCAAAATTCCAGTGTCAATGGAGGCTGCAACTGGAAGTATGATTTAACACTTGAATCCTTGTTCTTTTAAAGTATGCAACAAAACTTAAATTCCAGGGAATAATTCAATTATTTCATTATTAGGAATTGGAGTTCAGAAAATGTTGATGAGCTTTTAGTTGCATTTGGTTCTAAGGGAAGGGAATGGGCTTGGCTTCCTGCAATTTTTTTCATAATTTCTGTAGATGGAATTTGGGGTAAAATGTTAAATCATGAAACAAAATCAATTGTTGCTGTGAGACAGGATCAGAATTGCTAAACCTTGCCAGGTTTTTAAACCTGAACCGTAATAGTGGCCAACAACACCCCTGCTACATCATTCACTGCTGTTAGGCTCAGTAGGGTTTGTTTTAGTAAAATTCATAATTATAAAAATTACGTATTTGTTCTGTGGAGGCAAGGATGCTACTTTGTTCACAAGACAACACCACTATGGAAACTCAAAATTAGTTTTCTGGATTCTCATAATCCAGCCCATCATAATGCTAAGTTTGTCCTGTGTTTCTAAGATAATTTTTTCTCTTTTCATACTTTACAAGTGTATGGATGATTGAACCTGTAATGTTCAGCAGCACATTAGATTTAAAAATAACATTTCGGTAGAGATAAACACGGAAAACATCTACAAGCTACATGCTTCTTTGCATATTGCATTTTCAATTTAAAGAAAATGATGATTACAAATAAGAGATAGGGATAACTCAAGGAGTGGGGAACCCTTGGCAAATCACTTCCTTTGGGAAAACCTGCTAGTACCCTGGACCCTAAAGCTGATGGGGCTCTTGCACAGTCATCTTGGTGGCAGCCGGAGGCAGTCACTTTCTCCAGAATATCCCAGAAAGATGGGGCATTGAAAGGAAAGCAAAGGGACGATCACAGATTGCTTGCCATTGATGGGGCCTGCAGTATGGCAGTGCAGCAAAAGGTTCCCGGCATGTTCAGGTAGGTGTGGGGAAGGTTCTTTTCTGAACGCTATAGAGGCATCACCAGTCAGCATAAACAGAACAGAGGCAGATAAGCCAATGATCAGGTCCCAATATAGGAGCATTTGGGAGAGAGAACGATTACGATGGGTTCAGGGAATGTAATGCATGGCTAATTTGAAGCAGAAATTACTAAGCAGCAATATTCTTGGTTCCAGTTTATGCAACTATGCCAGCTGGTACATAGTCCATATGAGTTGTCAAAAGGTAGCAAGGCCACTGAGTAACTTTGAATGTCTTTTAAGTTCCATATCTCTGGAGTTAAAAGGAATATAGAAATTGTTGATGGAATTATAATGTGTGTCATCTGAAGCATTAAAACCGTGCTGGGAAATGGAGCTCAGAATGCTGACAATCAATTCCCTCTTGGGCAAGTGTTTATTTCTGACTTAGGGAAGGCAATAAGTGCATGGACAAGGGAACACACTTTCAAACTGCTTTCTCAATCAAACTTCACCTTTATTAAGGCACAAATGATCTTCAAAATATCTTCACACAAATGTTGGAAGAGGGCTCATGGGACTAGCGTACCTAACCACATGTAATGATTTTGGGATGAGGTCTTCAGGTGATGACCAGCATGACCAGATAAAGCATCACAAGGGGCAGTGCATGCAAGTCTGGGTATTCTCCCCACCCTCTGCCCAAAGGATTAAGTCTAGACTACATAAATACTTTATTGTACTAGTAGAACTTTTGTTTAAACCTAAACTTGCTTTTGAAGACTTTGGATTAATTGTATCCCAGATCCAGACCTCCACCAGATAGTTAGGTGATTTTCTTAATCTGCAAATAAAATAAAATAAATTAGCATGAAGATTTGCAGTTCTGCATTCCATGTACATCTTGACTAAATGGGCAGTTTATGATTGCTTACTTTATTTATATTTTTCAGACTGTGCTAAGTTCATGTTTGGTGTACTAGAAAAATGGTATGAAATTTAGGTTTTTAAGAGCTAAGTAGAGGCATTGACAACTGCAGAAGAATTAGCCCTGCTCAGTTTGAGCCTAAATTCTTTATCCCACATTTTAATCTACCTAGCAAATGCATTATAATGGTTGCTTACACAATTCCCTCCATCCAACTTGCTCCCCAGATGTAGTGGTTCCAAATGACCATTCCCCGTTTTATACCTAAAGGACACAAGTCTTGGTACAACAAGAATGAAAGTGAAAAATATGGATTCTCAAGAATAGTTCAAACACAAGCAAAAGGGCAATGGCCCAGAGCACTGGTGCAGTCCCTTTTTATACCTGTGCTGACTAGGTAGCAGAGACACAGGTTCAATGGATTGAAATTCCCACTGTGGACACTGGTTGGTCTATGTAAATTCAGGTTCTTTGAATTCAGGTGGTTCCCATGCTCACCTGGGAGGCTGGAACTAGGGACCTTGGCCAGTGATTGCTCAATCCTTCCTACATGACTTTACTCATGTTCATAGGTATCACTGGTATAAGGTAATCACTGCTTTGTTCTCGGCACCTGGCAAGTCTGGGCAAGTCCCTACATGTCCTAAAGCCACTGCCACCAATTTTTCATTTCTCATTTCTGACTGCTCTTCACGCTCAGAGAGCTATGCATATGCAGCCTGCAGCCACCTTCACCCTGGCTAACAATGCATGCAAGCATATATACGTGGGATCAAATGTGATGCAGCCAGGCAAGGGGATTAGAACACCTGTTGGTCTGGGTGTTTAATCAGGGAGTGCTGTAGCGAGTGCTTTCCATGCATCTCTTCCGAAACCGATTTTTAAAATTCTCCTTGCTAAGGCAAGTACATTAGAGCATGGAGCAGTGCCAGCCCACATTCCCATTACACAACAGAACAGGAGATTTGGTCATCCCTAATTATAGTGGGTTGCACCCTGACTGCACCAGAGTAGATGCACAAAGTTGACTTCTGTGGGTCAGCACAAAGCATGATTAAGGCTGTGTCTAACCCAATGTAAAGACCCTCTCAGTTTTCCAAAGATAGCTATATGAGATCACATATAGAAGATAACCTTCATATACGAATCTGAAGTGATAAAAAGCACACTTTTCTAGTGAGAGTCATTTGCCTTAAGTTTCAGCTAGCAAGCCACTCCAACTACTTCCTTGAAACAAACATTGCTTCCTTGAAAATATTTTATCATTTTTTATAGCAAGGAATTAAGGTCATTTTATCAGAAGTATAAAGGACTGTTTACTCCATCTAAAATTAAAAGGTAATAAATATGTATAATGTCAAAGTTTAACTATGCAAACCAGTGTTAATTACCTGTTCCCAAGTGATTATTTGGAGCAACTAAAAAGGAGAAGCAAAATGAAAACAGAAAAGTTATTTCATGACTTAAATTGCTATCTAGCACAGGATAAGAGTGCCTCCAAGTGGCATTTATCTAAATTCCAGTTGGGGAGAAAAGTTAAAATTCAAGATATTCAAGGAATGAATTAAACAAAAAATAGGCCAATACATTCTGGTGCTCAATTTCTTCCAATCAATACATAAATTTAAATGTTTATGCATACAGGCTAATAGGTGGCCCTAGCACATTATGAAAAGCATGTATTAAGAATACAATCCTGTTATATGTTTAGATTTTTAAAAAGTCCTTCAACTCCCAGCATAGCCAAGCTAAATATGCACAGGATTGTGCCTATAATTGCAACCAACTGAATCAGATTCTAAGACACAGAGATTAGTCTGCTGCAACAGTACTTTAGACATATGATTAGGAAAGTTTGCAGCTAAAGGAACTCATCTGTCCTTACTCTCTTCTGTGGCAGGTCTTTGGCAGAGTTGATATGCAAGCCAATCTTGTTTCTGCAGATCTCATAAGAAAGCAAGAAGAGCCCTGCTGAAAACAATGAATGTTGTTCAGCTTTCCACAGAAGATGTTTCCAGGTAGCTTACATGCAGAATAAGAAGACATCATCTCCTCTTATAAGATCCTAGAGCCTTTTGTACTGCTACTAGAAGTATACCTCTGCTGCTCTGGTTGTTTTCCCTACCACCGTTCATTTTATAGTTCTCATCTCTTTTCTTCTGCCACCATCATGACTGCTGCTCTGTTGCTACATATTTAGTAGATGTGAAATGTAACTTTGTATTAGTGGCAGAAGTCTACCACTTCAGCTGTGACCGTGGAGTTACTGAAAATGAGTAGTAAGGAGTCTCTGCTCTGAGTATTGCTACCTTACAGGAAGCAGCAACCAAGTCATCTGATGATTCAGAGTTTCTACTGCAATGTATAATGATTCAGAGAAGAATGGTTATGCTGTGAGCTAAGGGCAAATGCACTCGAAAAGCTGAGTGTAAAGAGCTGTCAGATTACAAAGGATATTAGCATTAGTGGAAAACAAGCAGATTTCTAGAACATGAAGGAATAGAAAGAGTACTGCACAGTCTGTCATATTCATACAGAACATTCTGCATTTTAAAATTTGAATGCAGCTTAATAGTTGATAAGATGAAAAGGAATAGTTTCAGAGTTTTGTGCTGCCATGATCCTGGCACCCAAGTTCCTGGAAAAAGCCTAACTGTACAGCTTCGCATGCTGAGTTCACAGTTCACATCAGTGGCTGAAAAACAGACAGCTTGATTAACCTTACAATAATTCCAAAGCACAGAGTTGTAAGAGAACATAGTTCCATTAACTGCAATAATGCATGAATCAAGCAAGCATCCATAGATAATTTTAATTATAATAAATAAGTTTTTCTCATAAAAGTGGGATGAAAATGAATACATTATTGCTTTTTATCAAAAAACCAGAATGAGCTGCATATACATAAGCATGATCTGAATTAAATATTGTATTAGGTTGGAACAGAAGGAGGAGGAGAACCGAAATGTCTGAATTCATCACATGTGGCTTATCTAGGATGATTGGTGTCTTGCTAGGATCCATTTCTTTGTACGTTCTGCATATACACACCTCCATAGTGTTGTTAGTGGAGGCTGGTCCACCAAGACATAGCTTTTCCGCATGAGAATGCTGAGCAATATTATAGAAGCATATCCCATAAGAAGTGTTCTTTTTTGTCCCTTTGGTCATGCGCCACTTTTTCTGCAGGTAAGCATTCTTTATTTCTAAAGAGTCATTTTTTCCTTTCTTTTTTAAATTTCGCTACTTGAGAGGCAAACAAAGCAGCAAAGGAAAGTGGAACAGTTTTGCCAAGGCAATGCTGTAGATGAATGTATATTGAGGAGAAATGAAGCTGAGCATTGCTTCAAGTACAAATAGATATCCATGCCAACCATTAAGTGTTTCTGATAGCATAGTTGAGGCTAGGGATGCCTGAGGAATCTGAACTTTGTGAATCCTGTATAAAATATCCAGATCCACACCTCTCATACTAAGATGTAATCATAGCTCTCTGTCAGATTTCCCACTTCTCCAAATGTCATAATGCAGTTCTCAGCAGTCTAAAGATACCAGAATATGAAAACTGAATTTAAAATATGCATTTAATATAATGTTAATGTTTATCTTTTCCAGAGAGTTTTTTTCCTTATCAGATCAATATGCAATGGAATTACAGTGTATGAAACTGATACATAACTGGAAACAAAGCGGTTCACCTATCCTTAGTTGAGATTGTGATTTGGGGGGAAAAAACAAAATTTCATCTAAGATGTGATACTATTTTCCAATATTTTCAAGGTGTGGATTTTAGATTCTCCAGAGATATACACACACTGTGGTGGCAAACACAGGGACCAAGATCAACCACCATTAGCTCCATACAAATTGTTTTGATTTCTATAAATGCAAGACACACTCTTCAAGAGAGTATAAATATTCAGCTTAGGTGTGGTTTATTGCTGAACTAATTGCTTTCCTCTTTGGAGATGGCTCCAAGGAAGCATTTTGCTTCTTGTTTTTCAGAATGAGCAATAGGTTAGATTCTCGCAGCCTCCCATCGGATGGCAAATGCCCATTGGTCACACAGAGTTCAGTGTTTATCAGACCCTTTGCAGGCATCTCTGATGTAGGTGTTGGCAGCACATCAATGCACAAGGGAACAAAAGGGAAGCGCAATGGTATGGGAGCTAAGGGGAAGGATGTGTGAGGGTAGAGCTGCTGCAAGGTCATACCAGTCATGTTTAACACAGATATTATTTTACTATTCAGTCCATTTGCAGCTCAGGAGACTGACCATTTTCCTCACTGGACTGATTGGGAAATCACTTTTCAGCCCCAGCTTTGTCTCCAGAAAACCGAATACTAGAGCATGATCTATCAGAATGAGGGAATTAAAAAGAGGCATTTGAGGAAGAGGCTGATCACACTGCTGTGTGTTTCCACCTCTCCTGAGATCGTGGCAAATAGCATTGTGTGTAAAGGACAAGAATTCTGTTCTGCCTGATGTATTGCTCATGACACCAGAATGGCCTTCTGCTTAAAGGGCAATAAAGGTCTTGCCTGCTCTCAATCACGAACACATTATTAATTTATTAAATATATCATTGTCACTATGCTGGCATTTTTGAGAATCTTCCATTTCCTAAGGCGCACACACAAAATTATATCCCAGGCCGGTTTCGTCTCATATGATTCCCACTTACCAGTTCTTATGTTTGCAATCCTGATCACTGTGGAACAACAGAAATAATTCATCCATTGTTTCTGTGCTGTGAATGAAAAGAATAGTTATAGTTTATTACATGGTAACTCAAGTACATAAAACAGCATGCTACAATAGCTTGCTAGACTTCTGTAATAAAATGTTTTCAGGAGTTAAATGCCCACCCACACCCTTTTTTTAATAGAAGACCTACTCAGTGAGAATGTGTGATAGGCTGCAAAATTATTTTTCTCAATGAAGACATAAATAAAATTTTTTCATAGGTTTTAGAATTTAATAATGCAGGCACATACCAGTCAAACCTAGCCACTTTTAGGCCCAAGGACTGTAGCACAATCTTATGACTGTTTACTCAGAATTAAGTCCCACTTAATTCCTAGTTCAATGGAGCTTACCTCCAGGAAAGCAAATACTGGAAAGCAGTCTTAACTTTGCCTAGATTGTGTTCAATCATTGTTAAGGTTCTATACGAAGACCATAATGCCAAGTGAAAACCATGTCAGAGAGCCTACAATAACCATGTTATTTTATATAATCATTAAAAATGGCCAATTCCACCTCTTTTTCAATAAATTGTAGGTCTGACCTAAAGGCAGTGTAAGATGCAATCAGTAGATCTCATTGATCCAATATTGTTTCTTTTTCAGGTGAACCTGACCCAGGGCTGAGATCAGATTAATGTTATTTACCGCATGTGTCTTCGATTTTCCATAGATTTGCCCTGTGGTTTATCAGGAAAGAAGTAAAGCTGGGAGATTTGACATCATGAATTGCACATCATGGGCAAAGCAGAATTTTTAACCTGTGCATGGGAAAGTTACAAAAGTGAAACATTCAACAGTCGTGTTGACTACAGGTAATGTTTCAAAAGACAACTGGAAGGGCAGCAGATGGCTTGCTCATACCAAATTGTTGAAAAACCTCTCTCTCTCTCTCTCTCTCTCTCTCTCTCTCTCTCTCTCTCTCTTCAGTCTTATTGTTGAACTAATCATGTAGCTCTACAGTTAAAGCATCTAAACCCAACCCTCTGCTTAACATACAAGGTAAGAAGAATATAATACTAAGCATGACATGGAAACTTTATACAAGGTTCTCTCTCATCCTCTTGTCTATCTGGGTAATATTCAACAGGAGCAATGGGTGAATAAAAGTGTGTTTTTGAAAATATGTAGATTTAATTGCATGTAATATCAAACAACGTAGCTATAATTGAGTAGTTATCAATGAGATGAGCTACTGTTCCAAGTTCCACAGATCGATGAAATTATCTTTCACTTACACTCAGCTCATAATCATATGAATTTGGGTATAAATCCCATTGATTTAAATGAAACTCTATAGTATTCTCTAATCAGACCTGAGGAACAAATACCATACCAGATGAGAGTCAATGAGATTTTAACAATATTTTCAAGATCCAAGAACATCACAACTTTAAATTATCAGTGGAGAATGGACCTTTCCAGCTTTATGGTTTTGTTGAAACCTGAACTCTTCTAAAAATGAATTGTGGAATTGTATTTCCAGGGTGATTTATTGTCATCTAGGCAGTGTTGCCAAAATTGTGAGGCACGGCCAAGTCTGTGTCAAAAGTAAATGTGGAAAGAGAACATTCTTATAAGAACAAATGCTAGAAACACAATGAGGGAAAAGGCCTTGAAGCAAGCTGATAATTTCTGAGCGCAAAAGGTTTGCAGAACTGTCTTTAAAGATGTACAGCCATTTCCTTAACTAGTATTAAAAAGAAATATAAACTGAGCAGAAATTTATTTTCAGTAACCAGGTCTCCCAATGAAGTTTATGTGTGCTTCACACCTCGCAATGTGAACTTGAAGCACTTCTCTGTGCTGGGTAATCTAATTCATCCACATTCAGGGTTATGTTAACAATTTATTAAAATCAAAACAAAATTTGCACTGAAACAGCTGAAGCACATGTGGATGGAATAATGCATTCAAAATGATGGAGGAATTAAATAAGTTCTGTTTTATCTCCTCCCATATAATCCAATCACCTTTTGAAGCCCTTACAAGCATGTGGCTGTTAGGATCTGGGTAGTTTCAGGGCTCCTCCCGCTGCCCAAATGTCAGAATAACAGCCCTGGCAGAGCCAGGCTTGGTCCCAGACACCATTGCCACTGCCAGGGTCCTCATCAGCACCACCTGGGAGCCCTTGGGGAAAAGCTATTTAAGAACCGGCTCTTCCTGCCAGAAGCTGCCTCAGCAACTCTGGTTTCTAGTGTACTGAAGCTCTTGCAGTGTTTGCTCTGGCTCCAAGGTACCTCTTCCTTCATGCTGTCTCTCTGGCTCATGTTTGACTACCCTTGTTTTCCAGACTGTACTACAACACATTTGGGCTGTTTGATGCTGCAATGTGGACTTGTGACTTGGATTGGTAATTGGCTTATGGCTGTGACCATCTTGACTTGTTTCCTGGCCCCTGGTGCAATATCTGTTACCCAGCTGCCCATACCCTGAATCCTTACAGTGGCTAATAGAGGAAAGGCCTTTTTTAGCAATACCTTGCCTTGTCTCCCTGTATTGCAATTCCCTTCTCCTTCTTCTGCATTGCCCACTTGAAACCCCCTTCCTTTCACCACCTCTGCAGTGATCATGCCTGTATTCTAGCCTGCTGCAGATGCCTTCCTCCGAGATCATCCCAGGGTTATCTGCCACACACGGGATGTGGGCGGTAAGCACTGGAGTGACTCGATGGTAAAAATGGCAGAAATCTCAAGTTGTGTCTGAATCGAGTCACTGATGTGACTTGAATCAGAGTTGGGAGCAAGTTGCTTGTCCTCAACATTGCTGTACTGGAACTTGAGAGCATGAGCTTTAAAAAATGGACTAAAACACCAAGTCTGGCCATGGATCCACCAGCTCACTTTTGGCAAGTTACCTTTTCTCTGCCCCAATTTCAGAAGCAAAAACAAGAAACAAGGGTTCTGAACCATGGCACCTCATTTGACCCCAGGTTCTACCATTGCTGCTACCCATTTTTACACACCATGTATAATTTTATACACCTCATGTGGCACTTGGAAATACAATAAATAACAACAACATGTTTTAAAATAGTGGAAGTTCTGGAAATATAGAATAAAGGCACCCAGATTGAAAAGAGGCCCCTTATTTTTCCAGATATGGAACTGAGGCCATCCAATGAACCAGAATAATAAGATATTCGGGGCAGATAAAGGGATGCACTTCACATAAGTGTTTAGTTTAACTATGGAATTAATAGTTGAGTAATTACAATCTATTACATTATTATGTAAACATGATTACACTGACATGGGAACAGATGGCAAATTGTGTTAAGTAGTAATTTTAGATACATGTTCTTTTGGGTAAGGCTTTGGAGAAGTACATCATGGTTATGGTCCTTTTCATCTGAGGAAGATGAATATTTGTAGTCAAGACAACCATCATGTTTGATATAGTGCATAGAAGATTATTGGATGCTAATTATAATTTGTTTAGGCAGATCCTAGGATTACTCTGTATGCTCCCCAATGATTGTAGCAGCTCCAGATCAAGCACAATATCTTCTCCCTGGGGTTAAAAGTACAATCATAACTGTATCTAAACCCTAAATCCCATCATACCTATATTTATTCCCATGTAAGTTCTACTCAATTCAGTTGGGCTTACTCCAAGCAATTATGCACAGAACCATGCCCTAACATTGTGGTTTTGTAGTGCATGAAGAAAGAGATGAAAAGCCAATAGAACAAAGTTTGCTTTTTTTACTTATCATCAACAAATTCCTCGGAAATCATCAGTCCCTAAATTATGCATCACTAATATTATAACAAGGGGAAAAGCAGCAGCAAGAATAAGACATCTTTGATGTTAAAAGTACATGCAGTGTGTGAAATCTAAAAAGAAAAAAGGAAATATAGTTCTCCAGATAGCAAAAAAAGCTAATATAAAATCTAATGATTTATGCAATATTATTGCACTTCCATCTCTGTACATTACTAGCTTATAGTTTCTCCGTTGTCCTATGAGAAAAGGTTACACTGACTGAGTTCAGACAACATGATCATCCACACTCAAAGGCTGAATGTGGGTTGTCACTGAACCATGGGTTGTCAAAAGATAGATTATCATATGTCTGAACTCGGCTAAAACAATAGACCATGGTGAACCATGCACAACCTAACACCAAACCATGAGTTCTCTTTATGGATTGTTCATGGTTAACAAACGATCATTAACATGGACTTGTTAGCAGAACAGAGTTTAGATGACATGATAATCTACAATCCAACATCAACCCACCCCCGCCATGTAGTCCACACTTGTGTCTAAGGGTTATCCTGACAGGATCTTTTTAGCTTGGAGGGAAAAAAAGGGTGACTATGGGAAACGGAAAGAGATTTTAGCTTGGAAGATCACACACACATTCTGTAAAATAGGAACTCCGATGTTGCAGTTCCCCAGACATGATGGAGTGCCAATGCATGCACAGAGCACCCAAGATCTTCAATGTTTAGTTCAATAGAATTGAAAGTTTTCCAGTGTACCAACATGAATGGGTATTTGTACTAGTGGGCACTGGAGAAGTTTGCTAGAAGAACCCACTGACATTCATGGCATTGCCATAGGGAAGGAGGACAATCCTATCCCACCATCACCTTCTTGTGTCAAGTAGGGTGGGTGAAATTGCTCTAGCTGAGCTGGTTAGATCCCCCTGCTTTCATCAGGAACTGTCTACTTCCGCAGAGGTGGCTGTGACACTCCTGCATCTATTGCCACATCTTGTCATGAAATGTTGGAACATGCCTTAAGTTTCTATTGCCATTGTGCAGTTGTCACACAGTATCCCATAACAAATCGCCTTTCCAGAAGCTTGCATCATCAAACTGAATGGAATCCTTTATACTGGAGAACTCCATTTTATGCCTCATACTACCCACAGATGCTTCACTGAAAAAACAGTGCCTCTTTCTGCATATTATCTGTGTATAAGAAGTTTCCTGCTTGTACTACTTCTGTGCCTCCTTAACAGCTTCCAGATTTCCCTGCTTGAATTTGAAGCTTAAGGTATTATACTGTTGCCATGTTCCTTATCTGAGTTCCATATGCCACTATCTCCAATACTACATCTCTTCACTTCTTCTAAGTGTGAGCCGCCCTACCTTCTGTCTTATATTTGTTAACTTATAAAGTGTTAACACCCCCAACATTCTGTTAGTCCAAGTAAAGCTGTAGTGAGAAAAAGCCTTAAGATTTTACTCATTTTTATATTCATTATGCACATTCAGTGACTCTACATATTATATCTATGTTTTTGCTACATGAAAAATCTGACTTTGTGACTTCTTTACATCTTTGGTTAGTGCTTATGTGATTAACATACAGAAAACAGGAGTTGGTTTCTTCAGTTTTGTCACATATTTAGGAATGAGTAAATCTGTCAATATCAGTTTCTCATTTTTCCACTCTTAACATTAGAATATTCTCCCCCAGTTGTAAGTTTTTTTAATCCTGAACTTTGAGCATGTGGCACAGTGGTTTAAACCGCTGTGCTGCTGGGCTGGTTGATCGAAAGGTCGCCGGTTCAAATCTGCACAGTGGGGTGAGTTCCCATTGCTCCGTCCCAGCTCCTGCCAACCTTGCAGCTCGAAAGCATGCAAATGCAAGTAGATGAAAAGGTACCACTTCGGTGAGCAGGTAACAGCATTCCGTGCACCTCGGTGTTTAGTCATGCCGGCCACGTGACCATGGAGACTGTCTGCGGACAAACGCTGGCTCCCTCGGCTAGGAAACGGAGATGAGCACCACCCCCTAGAGTCAGGCATGACTGGGTGTAAAGTCAAGGGGAAACCTTTACCTTTACCTTGAGCATTTGTTTTAAATATAAACTACTTTTTAAAATAATATGTATTCTGATCACTCTTTTCCTAATATTTATATTATAGTAGGCAATTTTGCTTAATATTATATGCAATGTCACCTAAAACTGCATATATCACTGTATGCAAATTACTTAATTCACATATTGTTTACCAGCAATTTTCCACATACACTGCATTTTAAAAGTTATTTTCACTTGAATACATATGTTTACCCTTTTTCCAAATATACACATTTTTATATGCATTTTTAATGAGAATTCAAAATTTAGAGAAATGTGAATGCTGGAAGATCACTGAGTTTAGATTTGCATATAGGTTTAAAAGTGCTAAATGATGTAGATTTATGTTAAAATGTGAACCAAATCCATTTCTCCTCATCCCAGCGTGTAATACACTGTGTTGATCATTGCTTTCTGACTCCCTCCTAAGAGGATGAAAACACTAGGGATGAGAATGTGCCCCCAGAGCTCAACAAGAGCAAACTCAAAACTACTTGATGTTTCTCCCTTCCATGACGATGACTCTGACTCCAGAAATGTGGGACATGTCCCAGGTTTATCTGCTTCTTTTCAAATACAGGACAAAGTTGGAATGAAGTGGTACTTATTATTTGGATTGCCTATCTCATTCCAACCTAATTGCCATTATGCATATTCTTTGAAAGTATATCTTAGCTTCCTTAAACACATAGCTTACCCTCCTAAAAACTATTCTCGAACTAATGTGTAATTCTCATTCTATTAAGGATGGCTAGACTTGACTTTATGACCTCTCTATTGCAGTCAAACCACTCGAGTAAAGCTTAATGGCTCTCAGTGCTAGAAATGTATGTTAAGATTTTCATGGCCGTTACTTTTTCAATTTCGAAATGCATCAAATAATTAAGCTAATTAAAAATGCAGCCTTTGTTTCATTTAACAGACCAGTTGTGCCTATTTAAAGTTAAGGGCAAACATTCATTAAGTAACAAGCACTACAAGATGAAAAAGCAGTTTGGCTGTACTGCAGTTGTCCGCAAAATGTTGTCCTCGGTAGCCTGCCATTATTTGTGGTCAAACATAGTCCCAGCATCCCCCGTGTGCCTTCTAGCATATGCAGGTTGGTGGAGTGGAAGGGCAGCTTTTCCTTCTGCAATTTACTTTACAAGTTCTCACTGCTTCTGACAGCCATGTTGAAAACAGAGTAACCAATCCTACCCATTCCCGTTTCCAGATTTATTTAATAACACCTGATGAAAACATGCAGACTTGGCAATAACTGAAATATAAGCCCACAGGCAAGGTGTGGACTCCAGGGCATCAGTGGTCCACAGTCCCACAGGCCAAGAGCCATCCAGACCCAGACTGCAGGGTTGGTGGAAAGGGGAGTAGCACCCACCTACTTGCTGGTTCCCTACCTATCAAGCAAGAAAGAAGCAGCATTGTTGAGATTAAGGTGGGAAGGAAGAGCAGCTGTGACGCTGGTGCTGAGAAGAGACTCCCTGTGGGACGGTCCAGTTGTTCAAGGGTGCCCAGAAGCTGGGCCTGGCACTGAGTACCACAGCGCCCGCCTGCTTGTGACCCCCATCCACAGCACGGATATTCAGAAGCATCATCAATTTTAATTAATAGCACACATTGGAAACAAGCAGCCTGTTCTGCTGCCATCTAGAACTGCCTGTCTGTCCTAATCCTGACACAAGTGTATTTAAACACTGGTTCAGAAATGGTGCTATTTGGCAAGTAGGTTAGAGACACGAATATGGCAACACCAGTTGTTACTGTGGCCTGCACATTTAGATTGACCCTTCTTCTGCAGTAAGCATGGAGATGGTAACTGGGGAAGGAAGAGGGTCCTGTTTGTATGATCACTGCAAAACAACCAGCCATTTATTGTGTGTACATCATTAACAACAAGAATAGCAGACATATACACCATTAGAAAACCATTGTTCCTAAGTTTTAAAAGTCAGGAATACGAGTCAAGCTAGACAGGCGATTTGTCACATGGTTTGTCCCCACCTGGTTAATTTTCCATTAGCAAAGAGCCAACACAAAGGTTAAAAGCTGATTCACATGTTACAGAGAAAGAGCTTTCCACAAACCTACTGCAAAATGCATCTTACCTACTGGGACGTCTATAAGGGTTCCATGGCACTTCTGAAGCATTCACCATGTAATCCTAAACACATCTAATCAGAAGGAAACCCCACTGGGATAGATTTTCAGCGAGGCTCAATCCCAGGAGTAATTGGTGTGATATGAGTAGAACAACAAAAACACAGAAAATGGTGACACAAATTGAATGTCTACATTTCCCAATTTTCTATAATTCAGCACCTTGTTTCAAGAAAGAAGCATCAGTGATCAATTGGTAGCATGACTGGTTGTCCTGTAAAATCGATCTATCAATGACACTTGCAGAGAACAAGACAAAAAGTGATTCTTCTGCTGATTCCAGGGTGCCTCCAGATGGAGGGCTCCTTGCATTACCACTCCTGGCTTTCTGTAACTATTTCATCTTTAAAAATCTCCTACAGGTTTCTGGTAAGAAAAAGGGAGGAAGAAATGGGGATAAAACACAAGAAGGCTACAAATTGAAACTGACATGCTCTAAGTCCTCTTCCTCCTAACCCTGACAAAATACTATTAATGAGAAAGGGCAACTGCACAATGAAATCCTCATCTGGAAACTTCCCCATCTCTTTTTATTCTTAATAACCATGGTGTGAGAGAGGGAGGCCAGGTTGGAAGCTGGCTCAAAGCCAGTAAATAAGCTTCATGGGTGACCAGGAATTTAAGCCTGAGTGCTACTCCGGAGAGAGAAAATGATGCTTGCATATGACTGTGTAATGCTTGGATTGTGATGAATTACTTTGTCTCATCTAACTTGTACATGTGTGTTAACTGAGATTGGCCTTATTACTGTGTGTCAGCGGAGTGCCTAATAGGATGGTTATGAAGTGATTGTAGGATCAAGGAGCTTTATCTTCATACTAATAACAACAACTCACTAGTAACATTTGCATGTGAGGTTAATAAGCAACTACTGATCAAATTATCAAAGAAGAGTAAGGCCTTCACTAAAGTGCTGTTAGCTTATCCTGTTGTCCATATGCAGGTCACCCTACACCCAAAGCTTGAGCCAAAAATAAAAACACTGTAAGCAAGTTAAGCCAAATTCTGTGAAGGAAATACAGAACTCTGCAATGTATTTAAAAATGTTTATTAATCAAAGGCACATTATTTTCTCTTATTATTCTACAACTTTAAATACATTGATGAATATATTATGCTTCTTTTGAGCATGATGGATATGGGATCAAGAAGCTAAATTAGGTCCTGAAGCCTCACATCATACTTTTGTCTCTTTTTAATAACAAAAAATGCCAACCTCAGGAATGGCAAAATGTTTCCCCTAAACAAGTATAAGACCAGGTTCAATTAATAGAACCTTGGAGCAAGCATCACTGAACACATGGGAGGACTTTGTTATGAACAAACATCTGCAGCAGGAAAGATTGGCGCATGGGCACCCCTCTTGACTTTATGTGCAACACCCACTTCCCCCCACGCTGCAGTGGCTACCAGCAAATTCAACAGCAGGGGGCAGCAGCACAGCCCCCTAGAGGCTGAAATTAGGCCCTGAACCTGTACAGGATGTACAAGATGAAGAAGACATACATTATTAAATAACATACATTATGTTCATACATTGTGTTTTGATGTGAACCAGAAACTATCAGGACTCTGTGGGATATTCTGGGCTTTGGCCATTTGCCTTCGAATTTTTCATAGTCACCAAAATCGACAAGTATGAGCAAAAATTGTTTCTCTCAATTTTGAATGTGTGGGGCCTTGCTGAGCCTTTTTGAAGCCCAACAAATTTATTTTATTTCTGTCATTAAGAAACGATAGATTCTGCAAAGCTTGGAAATCCTACATCAGGGAGTGCCACCACTGTTACCAGACCTCATCTAATTTATTTCCATCTCCCCTTTCCCAAATATGCAAACTGTGTACAGGGAGTGGGGTGGAGAAATGGAAGTTTTAGGCAAAATAATCTATCAGGCTACAAGTTGCCCACCCATGGACTGAATGATTTCTGAATTACAGGAGTTTTTTTCTGTAGGTGCACACAGATATTTCTTCTTCATCACCTGTGATTATTTATTTA
The DNA here is from genome assembly GCF_004798865.1 of Varanus komodoensis. NCBI lineage: Eukaryota > Metazoa > Chordata > Lepidosauria > Squamata > Varanidae > Varanus > Varanus komodoensis. The sequence continues at coordinate 20,443,145 of NW_025335798.1, forward strand.
TTGCTTTTGCATCCCAGCTGGCCTGGTCTTATGTCCCTATCTTTTCCACAAAACACCCCTACAAGATATGTGAACAGTCAAGGGACAGGCCAAAGTCATCCGCTAAGCTTCATGGCCAAATGGAGATTAGGAGCTGGATGCTCTAACCACTACATTTAATCTGCTCCTTACACATAAAGTCACACCAATCACATTTATCAACACATGTAAAAACATTCACAAAATGAAAGTATAATCACAAACTGCCAACCTCCCACCCTCACTCCAGAATTTCTAAATGGAAATGTCCTGGGTTAATATATTTAAAGGTCTTTTTTTTCATCTGGCACTGCTATCCTTGTGCATCTAATCCACATTTTGAGAGGATAGTGGTGTAGTATCAATTACACATAACTTTTCTTCTTTTTTCCTTAAGACCCATAAAATTGAATCATTATATCAAGTAAAACACAACTGCTAAAAAAATAGGTAGGTTTTTACACATTTGTCTACACAGAACTTATCTAACCTAATGTGTTAAAGCAGGTTAATATTGTACAGTTAAGGTGTCAAATCTGAGAATGGATTTTGAACACTAAAGAAGACTTCCTGGCTAGAGGTACTTTTCAAGCTCATGCTAGAAGAAAACAGGGACTACAATACTTCCTACCCATTTCTACTCTGTAGAATAATGTTCCCAGTGCCTTACAGCAACCCATTTCCCCCAGACCTGGCTGTGTTCGGAACGGGGTTGTGGCTAAGTCCTGGAACTATACTGTGTTGGCAGAAAGAAACCTCTACACCAGTGAAGCAACCAGGTAGGGTGAGAATTTCACTCCATTGCAGTGGGGGGTGAGGGGAGTTATGGATTTATTCAATTTGCACCACCTCAGCAGTTCAGTGAGCTGAGACAGAACTGTGTTCCAAAATCCATATTCTAGGGTGCTTCCACCTTAAGTGCATTAAATCCGCTTTATGGCAGTTCTATAATAACCAGCGACAGGAAGATGCATTTAAAATGGTTTCAGGAAGGTTCCATGGTCTTAACTGCCAATGCATCAATATTTTGTCATCACTTTCCGTGAGGCTGATGCAGGGTATGGAGAGCACTGACAGAGGGGTGCTCTCACAGTCAAACACTTCTGCTGCAGTCCTTGTGGGTAAGGTTTGGGTAACACATCTCATAGCCTGCTGAAAGCAGGGCTGTTCTCACATCAAGCCTGCCTGTAGCACCCTAACCTCTGCCGCAAGGCAAAGAAACTTACATTGAGGGCAGGGGGTGAGAGAGACAGGAGCTTTCACAGCCTGGTGGGGCAACTTGTTCCATTCAGGTGGGAAACAAGCCCTGTGAAAATTGTATCCACTGAGGAGAAGGCCACTAAGGTTTCTTGCTTTTAGGAATGGCAGGAGAGACATACTTTTCCATCAAGGATTCTGGAACTGGTCATCCCAGTCTTTTGTGGAAAAGGATGGTACAGGATTCTGAGAATACCTGTGCCCATCTCCACTTCTGCTGTTTCCAAGGTGAATTTGAGGCTATTTTGAAATGGTGGCATGAGGTATTGCTGATGCTAAGTGTCAGAGAGGACTATACAATGTCTGATGCAACCTGGCGGTCCCCCCTTCATAATGCTAGTGGTCCATGGCTACTTACCAGGGTCAGCCTAGCTAGCTGCAAGAGCAGCAGTGGATCAGTGCTGCACTGTGACCCTCTCCCATAACATTTGCTCCTTTGCTGAAACTCCTTTGCAGGGTTCAGTTCCACATTAGGGTAAATGCATTGCCTCGACACCATAGGTTACCTAGCCAGGGTCCCAGTACATCTCCTTATTCCTCCATCAAATACTAGCCTAGAAGTAGGGTAAGCTATTTTGGCATAGGAGCTGGCTGAAACGGAAGCCACAGCACCAGTGTGAAAGAACAAGAAGTATTTGAGTTCAACATTGCTTTTATGTCAATTCTGGGTTTGTTGGTGGGTTGAAGTGATGAGAGGGAGGTCACCATGCATCCCATGTTTGTGGTCCTGGCCAGGTCCACTGATGTCAGCCAGAGCTACCTGTCGGCTGTCTTTGGCTGGGAAAGTGCAGGGTGTCCCAAAGTAATAACTGCACCATGAGGCCAAACTGCATGTTCCAAATAAGCCAAGAAGGTTCTGCTGTCAGATGAAGTTCCTCTTCAGGGCAGATTAAGCCAAGACAGTGGAGATTCCCCATCCCTCTCATATGGGATAAATTAAGAAAATGTCTTGTTCCAGGTACTCCATATAAAATTATCTAGGACAAGATTATTATTATTTTTTAAGTTGGATTAATTTCCTGAGTTGAGGCATTGCAAAGCTGATAGATACTCTTATAGATGTGTTCAAAGGGAAAGGTTCATCACCCCAAAAGACATCCTGTCTGGTGTGACTAAACAACTGCTTTCCTTCTCAGTTCACAAAAGCTTGTTCATGTAACAAAGAACATCATCTGGAAATTTACTTCATGCATGTTTTGCTTTCATGGCAGGGCAGTCACTACCAAATATCTATCCAGGTAACATTACTATGGTCCATTTAAGCTGTCTTACTGGGGATTTTATACATCCTGGGACTTCATGGAGCCATTTGGCATTTATCTTGGGTAACCAAAGGGCGTTGTATACAACAATGAATTAATGGTGGCTGAGTTTCCATAAATGTTTCAACATTTCTGCTGATCTTGTTGTGTTGGCTTTTTCCTCCTCAGTTTTATTGTGTTGCCATTCTGCTGTGGGTGCATAAGATTGTCTGATGTCAAACCAGTATTGAAGCAGATCCATCTATATTCCTGTATGAAACAGAAAATCCTGACTATAACTATTGGAATCAGGATAATAAATGTATTAAAAATGTCACAAGTCATGAGACTATAAGATGCAAAGCATTAAGATAGGATGAAAAAGGGAGATAATAATCTGATATGCCTAATGATGGCCAAACTTATCCTGAGTGAGATCATTATTTAATGAGAAAATAGCAAATTTGTCCATGTGAGATCAGATAAGAATTACATATGAAATCAGCTTCTGTCAACTAATTATGGAAGTTAGAAGCATCACTAGATATGTCCAGATGCCATTTATATATGTTTTGGTTTGAAGTGATGGTTAAACCAAAGTTTAATATACAACTTCATGCTTAGAGCTACCATTCAGCCAGTGAATACCGCTAGAAAAATTCTACCACTAAAAAATCATGATATGTACAACCACAATGGGGAAACCACACTGAGTTGATCCTACTTCATCTAGTGAAGAACTAGAGAAATATGTACTCTTCAGCACATAAGTGCTTCCAAGGGCATTCTTTAAAGTATGTGTTGTATTTGATGAAAGTGTTACATAAATAAAGAAGACGTTCAAAAGCAATATGTGTGAAGCTCTCGTTCTACTTGGTCTAGGCATTCTGTCAGCTAGACTAGGAATTATGAAAGCATGCTCAGATAAATTCCACAGACCTGCAGAGAAACTTTCACACTATAACCTGATACGTGGTTGCGGAATTTGTGAACCTGTGCAGGCAAGGTAGCCTGTCACAACAGACCCCCTAGAGAAATTCAAGACATCACACTTTGCTCAAGCTAATTTCTTGATGACATTCATGTGTGTAGTCATTAAAAAATTGACTGATAAGGATGAGACTTACAATTCATCCAGCTAAAATAGATAAGTCAGTGGTTAGGAATAAGTGACATATTCATACATACCAACGTATTCATAGGTTTGGTTTTGTAAACACTGATTATTCAAATTTAGTTCTCCAATTCATTTAAGTGTGAAGAAGGTTTCCCAAACTGTTCCTGTATGACTATTATTGCTGCTGATAAGTCTTCAGATTCCAAGCCAGAAGTATAAGACGGGGTGTCAGGCAAGATTGCTTTTTGGTACTCTTTCTCTTTAATCTTTATACAAAATAATGTCCTTGCTGAATTACCAAGTATTATTACTTTGCTCAGAAAAGGATTTTGATCTTCTGTATGCAGATGATCTGTGACATGATTATCACAGAAGTTACAGAACTTCATTATTATGGCCATATAAAGGGCTTAGTTATATATTGTGAACATGCCCTATTATACTAATAGCGCAAGGGAGGAGAAAGTCATTAATGTACAAATACCTCAGAAGGTTTAAACTTGATCCCTTCTCGGTACATGTAACAATAGAGCCTTCAGGACATCAAATGGAATAGTCCAAAACCTCATAAAAATGCACTGTAGTGCATCAGCCTGTGTTATCAACTTTTCCAAAAGAAAAGTATTGCAAAAATTGCTCAGTCAATAATGATTTCCATGAATATAAACATTAATGATAACTTCGGCCTCATTTTAATTCTTCAGAGATGTTTAAACCCTTTTACCATATTACTCTTTTTTCAAACACTTTGACAAACAACACTTTTAGAAAAGATTCTGGCAAGTTGATGAATGATTATGAATTTACAGGTTATGAATATGCAGTGAAACTGGCTCATCTCAAAGCTATTCATAATGTGCACCTCTGTAAATATTTATTACAGTCTTATCCCTGTCACTAGCAGGTTATATAAAACTGAGACTTTAAACATTTTCTTTCTTTCTCTTATATGCCATTTCCTTTCATCTACAACTTTTCCCCATTTTATAAGAAAGCTGGAAACAACAAGAGCAATGCTTCCAAAAATTTCCAGTCATCTGGATTTCTCCCTGGGTCTTGGAGTTCAGAATTACTTGGACTTGTTTCCAAACAGAAACTAATGCATTACAAATTATCCTACTTTGGATTACTTTCTTAAATATCTGAGTTTTATACAAATGCTTATAGCAACAGCTTCAATCAACTTTACTTCCTTCTATGCATTGTGTATCACTTTACTGAATTACCAATAAGAACATGTGCTTTGAAAGAAAAGATTGGTGTGGTTGTAAAAAACTTGGTGGCATTTTACCAGTTTGCATATGCATTCTGCCTATTGATGAGACATATTAAAAAAAACAATTAATTTGATTTGCTCCTACTAAGAGTGCCAAGTGACCAAAACTATGGTCCAGGGAGTAAAACTATATACATCAGTAAAATCCATACAAAAAAGAATCTTGATGCAAGCACACGTACAATCATATTGAGATCGCATTTTCTTTTGTGGGTATTTTTTAATCAATGCAAATTCGGCATTGGCAATATAGAATGGTAGAAAAAAGTAGATTGAGGAAAGCTGCAGCAAGCTACAATCCTGGTATTATTTTTAGACACTGACCTAGTTAAATTGGAATTTAGGATGAGTGGTAAGCGGGGCAAAGCAAACAACAGAACAATAAAGGAATGGGATAGTTTTTTCCTCTCAGTCCTGGGCACATACCTGACTAGAGGTCATGGAAGGTCAGACATCAAACCGGGGCAGTGGAAAATGTGATACAGAGCTTCTTGGCACCATGATTTATGCATGCTCAAAGCCTTGTTGTTGTCACAAACGCCAGCCAGTTGACACCCAGAGTAGCTGTATGCGTAACTCTTGAGTCAGTCTTTGTTTCTTTCCTGAGTGAAGAAGCTGTTTTCCCAAGTGTGGTCTGGTGTGAGGAACGACCCTGCAGAACCTGTTGGATCTGACTATGCTTACCAAATACAGAGGGGAAGGCAAACGGTGGTACCTGCAAACAACCTCTTCAAATATGCCTAGGCATTGCTCACATATTCCACTATCCCTGCATATTCTTTGGCTTAATAGTTGATAAAGCCTTCTTTGACGTGGCCCTCTGAATTATGTTCTTGCTACCCATACACATTTTACATTCTCATAAATGCCGTATTATTATTAAAAACATTATCCCCATTTGCAAGGAATCAGCTAATATTTCATATACTATTATCTGTATCATTGAAAAAACAACAACTAAGGTCGCAGTCTTGTGTCTCCAGATGTTTTGGACTGCAACTCTCAGTGGGCTTCACCACTGCCTCTGCTGGCTGGGGCTGATGGGAGCTGAAGACCAAAATATCGGGAGAATGCAAGAAGGTTTCTATACCTAGTCACTGGGGCACAAGATCCATTGAATGCAGTGGGATTTACATCTCAGTAAACACAGAATTTTCCTATTAGGGTCATTTCCAGACCTGGACATTGCAACCGATGTTAGTCATGCCAAACCTAGATCCCCTTGACTGCAATCAGCGTGCCCAAGTTTGACTGAGGCTGGCACCCACTGAACCCTTTCTGCTGTTTCTGGTGGAACAGGAAGGGAGGCAATCCCCACGAAACCTGCAGCTCCCCCGAAGATGTGCTCCATTACTGGACCTTATCCTCGAGCACATTACTGGGGGTTGCAGAGAGGGAGGAAATGAGAAGAAGTCCTGCTGAATCCATAAAAGCGCATCCACACAATGTTAGATATCGGCCTACCTCTGGATACATCCCAAAGCAGCATCCATGAATACTAATGCTGCCGTATCATTTGAAAGAAATTATTATGTGTATGCAGTGCTCAGGCATTTGTCAATCAAGCAATTATTACAGTAATGTGAAAGACAAGAAAGAAATAAAGTACACCGTAAAACTTCTAATAATCCGCATAATTGTCCCATATTTATTAATGTTCCTTGTAAGGGACCTGTAAGAAGCTAATTTGTACTTTCTTTCATGCAAATAGTTTTATTAATGGAGCAAAGAATAATGAAAATGTAAAAAGATGCACTAAAGCACACTGATGAATATGTGGGCAGAAAAGATATTTCTGCAAAGAATATTCAAACCAAATACAAGACTAATATGCTATTAAATATTACCATTTCTATTAAGCGACTCAAAAATCCATACGGGTGTTTAAGGGATTTAAAAAGGAAGATTTGAACATAGTCGCATATTCCATACAGTAGTAATTACATCAGAGGAATAGGAAGGGAGTTGAGGTATCTTATTTAGGGCTAACACCCAAATCACATACTCCTGCTTCAGAAATTTGAGTGCAAGGTTTTCATAACAATGATGCACTCTTTCAGAAAAGCAACAAATGTACATTCATTATGCACCAAGACATGGCAATTATTTTCAGATATGGAGCCCATGTAGCATTGCCCATATATGTGTATTCACAGCTGTGTCTACATGGTATAAAACACAGTGAATTATATGACAATCATGCACTTTTCCATAAAGATACACAATTTACACCAGCAATTTACACGACACACACTTTCAGATATGGAGGGCATTTGGAGGGGATTTTGTGTGAGGAGGGTATTTTGGTCTCCAGCTCTGCACTGCTATGTTTATTCGAGATATCAAACAGACGCTTGCACAATACCACATGGCCCAGCCTCTGAGAATGCTTGTGATGTATAGTTAACCCACAAAGAGAGCAAACTGTGCACTTTTATGAAAACATGGACGATTGTTATGACTCACTGTGTTTCTGTCCAGAGCACTTGGTTGTGCCTATGCACATATGTGAGAGCCAGTGTGGTGTAGTGGTTAAGAGCATGGGACTGGGACTCAGGCGATCTGGGTTCTAGTCCACGCTCAGCCATGGAGCCCACGGGGTGACTTTGGACCAGACACAGCCTCTCAGCCCAACCTACCTCACAGGGTCGTTGTTGTGGGGATAAGATGGATGAGGAGAATGATGCAAGCTGCCTTGAGTCCTTTGTAGGAAAAAGGCAGGATATAAATCGAAAAATAAAAAAATAAATACCCTATCTGTAAATAAGCATGGTGGTTTAGCCTGCAACTAATTGTGAAAATGGTGCTTTCCTGTGGGGTGGGGTGGGGTGGGGTGGGGTGAGGTGGGGGGCCGACAGATCTGGTCAGCGATGCTGCTGCACTATTCCTTTGCTCCTGGCAAACTGACTAAGGAAAGAGGAGATGCCCTCACAGAGCAGCCAGCAGGGCCCCGGCTGCTGCATGGGCCCATTTCTGTATTAAGACCACAACCACTCATGAACCTTGTAGTGCTAGATGCAGTTCTTTCCTTGCCCTTATCCCAACAGCAGCCCCTTAAGCACATTAGGAGGTGCTCCACAAGCCTTTTTCTACATCTAGCTCTTGACTGGGGTCTGAAATGCAGAGCAACCTTAACACTGTAAGATATGCTAAATATTTCTTGTTTCAGCCAGGAATTCTTGGGCTTCCTGTGGGTCACAAAAGGACTGAACTGCCCAATGTCCTTGTGATGCCTTAAAGAATGACTTAAGTTGCAAGTTGCACGGTAGAGAATGGTACAGTGGGGTAGAAAATATAGGATCAGCACTGCCCTAAAATAATATCAATATAATAAGAAAGGGTTCTTGGAAGAAAGATGCTTTCAGGAGGCACTGCAGGCAACATAGAGTTGAGCCAATGGGCTGCAGTGGTTAAGGGCACAGGCCTGGTGGGACTCAGGCAATCTGGTTTCTAGTCCACACTCAGCCATGGCACCGACTGGGTGACTTTGGGCTCCTTACAGTCTCTCAGCTCAGCCTACCTCACAGGGCTGTTGCTGTGGGGATAAAATTGAGAGTACGTGGAAGCGATTGGTGGAAGCTGCTTTGAGTTCTTTAGAAAAAGAAAAGAAAAAACGTGGAATATAAATCAAATAAATCAATAAATAATGCCTGCCTGATCTCCAGGGTCCCACAGAAATGGAGCTGACTCAATGGCTTGGTTCACTTGACACAGCAAACTGCGCTGCACTGTTTCCATGGCCCATGGATTTTTGCCTGAATTTATCAGTTAGATGATCATATGGTTACCCAGGCAGCGTGGTTTCCACCCTCCTGGCCTTACCATGGAACCCAGAAGCCCCTTCAAGCGAAATCCTTATCCTTTCCCTACTCTTACCTTAGACAGACCATTGATTCACTCTGTGGCTTCAAAAACCCTAATCCCACCATGAAGGTATTCTAGTACTGGGTCTCGCTAACACAACACAACAGATAACACAACAGACCCACAATAGTAGGTTGTCACCATGGTTTTCTTGTGTTGTGTGGCCCATGCTGTTTTGTGGGTCATTTCTAATCAGACCACAGGTTCATGTAGAACCACCAGAAGTAACAGGCAGGCTGGTAAGGGAAGAGATGCTCTTTCAAGCATTCTAGTCCCAAGTTGCTTAGGGCTTTATGCAATGGTATCAAAACCTTCAACCTAGCCTGTTATCATTAGAATTGTGGTACACGCATTGAGGAATAGCCTTTGGGTGGAATGAACTACCCACTATGTGGAAGACAGAATCCTCAGCCTTGGATTTTCCTCAAAAAAAAAAGGAACACTTGCAGGATAGAAGGGTTAGGCTGTAGCTTACTCTGAGGATGAGAATAACACTGCCTGCAATTTCACCCTGAAAATATTTTCCCTTGCCCCCGGGAAAATGTCCGGGCTCAGTAAGTTCAGTAAGCTGACTGGTGAGTGGAAAATTCAGGGAAGTGCTTCACTGTACCTGCTAGGAAGGAGGAACTGGGGGGCACTAGAGAAATTAGGCCAGCTGCCCTCTGTTTTGCTTTTCCTTTGCCAATGAATTTGCTCTATTTCATCATTTGGGAGGATTCTAATCTAGAGAACAGAACCTGATGGAATAAAGGGAAATAATTTTTGCCACTTTTCCCTCTCTGTGTTATTCCCCAGATGGCCTCCCACATTGTTCTGGAGTGCCCCTCAGAGTGGAGGGTACAAGTGGAAGCAAAGGGAGTTTGCAAAATCACCATTTTTACTTGGAACCCTACTTAGTCAGTGCTTAGGCGGGTGGGACCAAAATCTCGATCCAGGGCTCCGTGTTTCCTCATATAATGCAGCCCCACACTTAGTTAAATGGGTTTTAGCTGACTTCCTTTCAATTAGCAACTTATATTTAACCATTCAATTTTGTATCCCGCAGGTCAACCACCAGAAGGATGGCCATTCTGTATGTTCAGAATTTATTCTAATGTGCATCTGGACACATCCTGTACAGTCATAATTTTTAAAAAATGGGCAGTGGAAACTAAGTTTTTGGACAGTTGGAAATATGAACTTCCAGAGCTTACACTGTTTCTTGCATCAAAAAAGTTCGGCAATGTGTGCATGCAGTGGAAATGGGCGATGTTGGGCCAAATACTGGATCTGTTGAAAATGATGCTGAGAATGAACCCTTGTGTTCAAAATCCCAGTCAACAATGGGTGTCTGTGTAACTTTGAATGCACCATTTTCCCTCAGCCTCTGTGCTACATGTGTGACAAGACCAGCAGAAGGCATTTACCTGCCTTGGATGGACCAGCAAATGGACTACCCGGATCAGGGTGCAGAGTTCCTGAAACCAGGTATGCTCTTTTGCCACATAAGGGAGAAAATCTGGCAAACACCTTTCCTCGTGCCTGGCAGTAAAGAGACTTAAAGCAACTAACAATTTGCTGCTCTTTCATAATGCCCAGAATCTGAGATAGCTGCTTTACTCTGCCATATGACAAAGCCCTGATTAAGAAAAAGAGACTGAACATTATCCACTTTAAAGGTAGTCAGCACATGAATCGTACACTTAATGGACATAGATTTGTAATTATTATATGCATATAGATAGATAGATAGATAGATAGATAGATAGATAGATAGATATGTACATATATACTCCTTTCAGGGAAAAGGCATTCCAAGGTTGCTCCAATAAACAATCAAAACTATAAAATACAAGTAAAGCCATCTTGTTACAATGTGAAAACTGAAAATAGCAGTCTAAGAATACTACACAGAGCATCACCATAAACTTAATTACAGTTAAACTGAATAACCTATCTTTATTATCACATGAATGTACCTTGTGAGATTAGTGTAAAACTTAATGGGACAAAAATGTTACACGTGGGTCAGCCCTAAAATTTCCTGTGGATGAAGTGGGAAGTCTGACTGGTGCTTTCGGCTATTCTTTGTGGCCTTCTCTGAATAATCAAATGCTGGTTTATTAAGCTAAGACTTCCATGAGCTACACACGGTTGCACTTTGCTTTGCTCCTGCCTTTGCACAAGCATGCAAAGAAGCCAGAAAGCCACCGGTAGCCACAGTTTCTGGGCACTTACAAGCTGAGAAAGATGCTTAGTGGCTTCCTGGCAGGATTTAGGACATGATAAATCCAGCTTTAAGGCATGCTAACCAAAATGTGGCCCTTCTCCCGCACATTTCTCCTTTTCAGATGTTGTATGCAAGGAGAAATGGGCTCATTTCAGGATGTGCACATGTATTTTAGCTTATTTAGTAGCTTATTGCTACTGTTGGGCTTTATTAAGGTACACTTATAGTTGAGATATTCTATTACAGTGCTGCCATCCTCCATGGGCTGACTCTGCATACATGTAACACCAAGGGGGGCTAGTTAAACCAGCTGAGTCATTCTGACACCATCTGCATAACATGCCTAAGTATATTTTTCTAGATCCCTGTGCCAGTTTTGTGGGATCACTACAATCCTAGTACATGCTTGTGTTGCAATCATTGTAATCATGACTAAATGTGTCCTACTCTAGACCAGGGTTGCACAACTTGTGATCTTCCAGATGGTTTGACCAGCTCCCGCATCACCTTTAGCCAGCTTAGCCCTCAATGAGGAAGGATAGTTTAAGCCAGAAACTATAATTCAGTATGATTGTATTGGCAAAAGAGCCATATAATCATTCATCAGCTCTCTTATTTACAAGAACTGATGACAAATTCTGAGAAAGACTGAGAAAGAGAGAATCAGGGAGAGAAAAAGAAAGAGTTATGTTCATTTAAATGTAGGACAAAGCGTCTATACAACAGCTCCGCAGTTATGGATGTAATCGTACAAGTTAAATGTGTTGTCATTGATTGTTCTGGCTTTGCTTGGAGGAAAAATGATTCTTACCCACAAAAGTGTCATTTTGAATTGGTAAGGTATTTTGTCTCAGATCAATGTTGTTATTTATGGGCAAGAATTGGCAAGGCTTGCAAGGTGAAGCTAATTGCAAATATGTACATTCTTGTATCAATGCTTGTTCGGCATAGCATTCACAGTCTCCAGTTATTTATGGACTTCCTTTTACTCATCTTAATATCAATAGTAAAAGGACTTTGGGAAGCAATAGGTTGACCTTTCTGGTGAACCTGATCACAAATTGTAAAGACTTCTTTAAGATTTTTTTCCCCTATCCTATTGCACCTGTGGTCCTGGTATAAAGAACACAATAAATAACACAAATTCTGGGAGTTCTGTGAGCAGCAACTCAATTTGAACATATTAAATTTAAGGGATATACAACAGGGTCAAAACAATGTGTGAAAAATGGGGCAGCAGGTGAAAAGCACTGGTTTAAATTATGCCGCTCCACACAAGCATCTAGACTTTGCAGCTAGTCCTGTCTTGTCTCTTCCCAAGGACTCAGGTGCAAGCAACATTCATCTGCCCACCCATATGGTTCAGGGCAGAGAATGACCAGCATTCCATTAATATTTTCTGGGATTACTCCCCTCTGCCTTTCACCATCCTAACATGATTGTACCACTTCAGAAATAAGAGGAGCTAATTCAGAAATCTGGGAGAAATTTGGACGAATATCTTGAGAACATCCTTCATTTATATCTCGCTTTTACCTCCTTTTGCTTTATACTTCACTCTTCACTTTATATCTCACTTTTACCGCCAAGGAACCCTTTTGATTCTCACAAGAATCTTGTGAGGTTAGGCTGAGAATCAGTGGCTGGCCCAAAGTTACCCAGTGAACTTAATGACCAAATGGCCAGGCCAATCTTCTAACCACTACACCATGCTGGCTTATTTCAGGGCAGTTGTACCAGCTACAGCTCTTTTGGAACATGGCTGTCAGAAGACTTGGGTTTCTAGAGCTTCACTAAAGGCATGGAAAGTAAACAGCAAGTATGGAAAATCAAATCTAAGAAGATCAAAGGTCCTCCAAAAAGGCCACTGTGCAATTCTCTGGGCCTTTCAACATTTGCTTTTGTGGACTTCAAATGCTCTGCTGAGTATTCCTGAAACAAACTTCTCAGCACTTCTTTGAACACACAATTTGGATGGCAGCAATTTCTGAGGCAACACACTACATTTAAAGGCTGTTAATTGCTTACTTTTTCACACTATGAGGGATATGCTTCAAAGCTTCTTGTTTCCCCTATATGTGGGTTAATTAGGTGCTTTTAAGGTGTATCCTTTTCCATCTCTACAAGTTACTTAGCTGCTTTTAGATGCTGCCTATTTTATCATGTGTTAATTACAATTGGGACTCAGCACTCAACTTGCTAAGTTGTCAGTCAGCTTATCAAACAAGCTTTCCTAATTTAACTCCCACATACCCTTCCCCCAGTACCCTACAGCACTTGCTGCCTTCAGACAAGCTTCTGCTTGAAGAACAAAAGCGACATGTGCTTTGTGGGTAAGAAGGGATGGCATGATTCAGTGAAAGAGCTTTTGACTGAGGATATGTTTGCTCATGAGTGCCCGATCCTGCCTGATCTTGGAAGCTAAGCAGTGGAAAGCCTGAGCAGGACTGAATGGGAGTCTTGAGTTATGCACTGAACAGGTGGCTGGTCCCAGTGGCCTTCTAGACCCCTTCCAAATGTCTGATTCTATGAAACACAGTTATGCTACCAAATAAGAAAAAAGTTGATTTTTTATATTTTTGTTGCTTTGCCTGCAGGGAACTCAGGGCAGTTCACATCATCTTCTTCCTTCTCTCCATTTTATCCTCTTAAACAACTCTGTTTTCTAGGCTGAGAGGCAGTGCCTGACCCAAACTCACCTAAGCGAGCTTCATGACCAAGTCGGGGCTAGAACATAGACTTCCTAAATACCAGTCCAGCTGCTACCCTAACTGCTATGTCATACTGATTTTGTATAAATACTGTGTCATGTGTGTGTTTAGTAGCATAAGGGACCATTTCAAAGACAGAATTATGTTTCCAGGTACTTGCTTAATAGGCTTTGAGGGCCGGAATGTATGAAACATTTGAATCACCTTCCTACATCAGTCATATGAGGGGCAACACATGTTAAATTTCTGGCCCTTTTCCCAAGTTGTTGTGGCTACATGACTCTACCTCTAACATCAATTTATCAGCTGTGGAGATTATCAGAATTATCAGAATTTCCTTCCACACATGTAGGCTTTCCATGCAGTTGGACTGCCTGGTCTGGAGATCTCTCCCTCTCTCTCTCTCTCACACACACATACACACACACACACACTTCCTTTAGGAGACTTCGCTGGGTCAAGTCATTGTACTCTGTAGCTGCTCAAGACACTCTGTAATCTTGCTTCCAATGTCCCAGGGACTCATCTCTAACAATGAAGTGAACTGTGGGGATTGCGTCTAACAGGGTACTCTGTGGGGTCATCCTCTGATTAGATTCACACTGCTGAACTGCTTCCTTCGGCCCCCACCTGGGCATGTGGGGTGTATCACACATTGCAACAGTTTGGATTAGGCACCTGCCATCAAAGGCTATTAAGCAAGCACCTTTAGCTATAAAAACCTGGAGAGAAGGTCATCTCTTCACTTTGGGTGACAGACTGGCATGTCCTATCACACCATTATTGAACTTATATTTCATTGGCCTCTGAGAAATAATTGTTTCTGCAACTTTCTACCAGTAAAGTAAATGCTGGGGTGACAGTTTTTGAACTTATTTTCTTTCCTGAGGAAATGATGGGGTAAAGAACAGCCAAAGTGAAAAAGAGAGCATTAACAAAGTGACCTCATTTGTCCTAGATAGAAAGTATTTACTCTTTGATGCATGTAATTCCCTTCTTCCTTGGTAAGTGGACATATTTTATCTTCTATTTCCTGGTTATGAAGGCATCATCAAGGTGTGCAATGGGCAGAGCATTCAGAAATGATATACTGGAGTTGAATTAAACAAGGAGATGTAATGGTGGGATGTGAAAAGAGACACTGCCCTGACAGAAGAATAATGTCCTTGGAAGGCTGATTGAAAAAAATAATGATTTTTCCCAGGTGTTTTTGAGTTCATTATACTTATTATAAGTCCTGCCTGAAATAAGGCTACTTATAATGTGAAGCATGCTTAAGGCTGCAATCCACAGTTACCCAGGCCAGGATTAAATCCCATTGAAGTCAATAAGCCTTACTTCTTAGTAGGCAACAACAGAATTGCGTGTTGAGACAAGATTCTCAGGCAAAATGATTATATTGCAGTGAATTAACTCTGTGTGGGAGGGAGAGAAGTAAAATTCATGTTACAGCTAACCTGAATTCAGGTCAAACAAAGGACTCCCTTTGGGAAAGTTTTACACCTATCTTTCTGAATCTTTGAAGGACATCTTCTATTACTGTTTTTCAAATGTATAATAGAGAACTGGGACACTGTTAAGCACCATCTTATTAAAAAAAGGAAAGAAATTGGTGGAATCTGCCTCCTTGGTTTGTCCTCAAGGGCTGCTCCATGAGAAACCCTAGCCAGCCATTAGCATACAGAAGAACTCCAATAAATAATACATCCTGCTGAAGTTGCTCCTTTTAAGTGGGTTAAATGTGATGAATAAATGGTGGTGCAGAGAGGGAACTCTTCAAAATGAAGACAAAAAATATAATGCACTGTTAATGATGAATTGCCACAAGTTTCATCCGTGCCAATAAGCTACATCTAATATATATTGAAACTGCTTACGTACTTAGAGAAAAAACTGCTGTGCGGGAAGTGTCTCATGTGGAGAGGGCTTCAGGGTTGTTGCGGGGCTTTAGAATTTGCTGCTGGTTTAATTATTGTACTTGTTTGTCCTTTAAGCAAAGGGCCAGTCTGCATTAATTGCATGAGTACAACAAGGTCCAAAAAAGGGCTAATATGATACCTTTCAGCTTTTCACTTGCATTACCTTTCTTGACAGCAACTTCATTAGCTTTGCTAGCATTCAGAGATTACAGGTTGTTAATCTGTAACATTCAAAGATTACAGATTGATTACAGATCGTTTTTCATCCTCCTATGAGAAAAACCTAAATGCACAAGTGAGCTTTCAGCAATCTCCCCATTTTCTCTTCCATGATTTGTGATACCAAGTAGTGGCTTGTTACATTCTGATCAGTTTGCAAAATTTTCCAAACTGTAGTTGCTTAAGTGCTGGTGAGGATGACGCACTGTCTGCTGGAAGAGCATGTGGTCTTGCTCAGCCACCCTAGTAAGTGGCCACTGTTAGGCCTCACAGAGCTGCCTGTACCCTCCTCCTCAGCTGTGCACCAGTTGCTCTTTGCTGTAGTCAAGGGTGATATGGCATCAGGGTTTTTTAGTTCTAGAAATTGTGAATGACCCAAAGGGCGCCTCAGAAGCAGCTGCCCTGATAACTGTTGCTCTTAACACAGATGCCTTGGGATATATTGTCCTATGTGCCCGGAACCTATTAAGTTTTGCCTCCCGCAAGTCAGCATGGCAACATTCAGGGAAAAACTAGAGTCAGTCATCTAGGCTTACTGCTCGAAAGGCAGGACTGTTTCTTCAGACGTGTACAGCAGATGATATAATCTCTCCTGGATTGTACCATCTGAGATGACAGGTAAGGAGTTTCATGTCTGTAATAAAAGGAGGTCATGTGAGGAACACCTGCAAGCCGTATGTGTCGACCACCACTTCCACTACTGTTACGGATTAGAAGCACTGCTTAGATGGCTAGTATCTTCAGTTAACGAGATATATTTTTACTTGCTGAGGGTCTCATACTCTCTTCTCTCCACCTTCTAAGATTTGATTCTGTATGCAGTCGCATAGGCCTGATATAAGAGGCTTGATTGATACAGTCCCATACCCATGTACACATACTTTCATTTATATAGCTTTCAGTCATTCTCAAGTGTGCATAACTAGATAGTGCATTGTCAACTTTATGTTACTCCATTAAAATGTAATGAACAGGGATTTTACTCATCTCCTCATTATAAAATAATAATTCTATATACATAAAATTTATATATATATATATATATATATATATATAATCCTTACCTGTAATCTCAGATGGTACAACAACAACAACAACAATAATAATAATAAGTCATATGGAGACCATGTGCAAGTTTCCTTACAAAAATAATTAAAAATGATACGGATGGAAAGCTATTGCAACAGGGTGAAGAAATATAGCCTGCCATTCTCTCTGATTTATGCACAGGAAAAATGATTTTTTTTCTGCCATAGGATATATTTGAGCATGCAGTTTTTACTCTTTCCACCCATGTTGTGGATTGGTACCAAACAAGAACATTGCAACCAGATTCTCTTTTTGCACATATATGTCAGAAGTTGAATACCTTGAATTCTATATCCTACACTTCCCACAAGCACCATTAGGGGGGACTGGTTTACCAGGTGCCATCATATTTTATCTACCCTATATAAACATGCCAGTGACCAACATAGTTCCTGTGTAGAGATATAAGTAAAAGGAATAAACAAAGGGACTTTCCAGTTCTGTGCAAAGTTTGTGGATTCCATAGTAGTTACCCTCCGCCTTAATCTAAGAAGGGTTATATTAGGTCTGTTTTTTCCCTATTTGTTTACATATGTTTTAAATGCCTTTGAAGTTCTGCCTTGATCTTATTAATAATCAGATCTGTGTCTTGAAACATTACCTTGAATGAGATACATGCGGTGGCATTTTGCTTGATAAATTATATAGGATATCCAAGGTGAGCACAATTCTCTCACTTGTTCCACCCAGTTAGAAGTACCATCCACATCAGTCTTTGACATGTTATTTTCTTGAACAACCTAGGGAGTGATACAGTGGCTATGTTCACACAACAAGACAACCAACTCTTCATAGTTACCATGATTTGTTCATTCATTTGTTCATTCTTTCTTTCACTGTGATCTATCTAATCGAGGGGTTTCTATGTTAGTTTTCATCCTTTCCATTTAATCCTACTCCTGTTGACATGTATCTCATCAGTTACTGTGCTTGGCATTCAGTTCCAGGGTACATCGTTACCTGCCTACATCATCTGTCTAATCTTCATTTGTCTTTTTATTTGATTAATAACTGTTTTATTGTAATTTATGTATATTTTATGTTCTAGAATTGTAAGTCACCCAGAGCAAAGTGGGTTATGGGGCATCATAGAAATGGAATTAAATAAATAAATAAGTCCACGCATGAATGGCCAGAGTGCAGTTGCCACTCTTTCCAGAGGAGTCCAGAACTGTGGTGCTGGGTTCAGACAACACGACAGGCCAGCTGGTACAGAGAAACCATAGAAGAACTATGAAGACTATGCTGCTGGACCATGCAGTTCACCTTTAAATTTTGGCAAACCATGTGCCACAACGACATGCTGCCAGTGATTTTTGTTCCTTGCTATTGGGTACCTTTACATCCAGTCATTCCTCCAAGAAGCCCAAAGCAGTATTAATGAGCTCCTCCTTTCCATTTTATCCTTACAACAAACCTGTGAGTTGCTATTCCTACATTTTGGTCACATTTCTTTGTAATGGATAGAGATGAAAGGGAACTTGGAGAGTTGGCAGCATTCAAGCTGCATGTACACCTGCCCTGTACAGATCTCTGCCTTTGGATGCTATCAAAGCCACCTGACAAAAATCTGGTAGCCTTTATTTTAATCTCCAAACCTGTGAGTTCATTCTCTCCCCATCCCTCCACACACACACACACACAGACACACACACGCACGCAGACAGCCCTTTACAGGGATATTGGGAAAATAAATGAAACTGTGCCACAAGAATCATAAAGAGAGTATCAAACTGAACTCTTGAAGGGTCCAGCTTACATTTAAACAATGTTCATTCACTTAAGCTGTCTCGATACCACAATCCCACCACCACCCCTACCAGAGTTCAGTAGTACTTGTTTTCAACTACTACAGCTGCCATGATCCTGATCAAGCTTAAATTAGGTATAAATTACTTGTTCAAGTTCTTGAATGCTCATCTCTGCACCTTTTAAGGCACAGTTACACATGCCTACCATAACTGACACAATCCCATACCCGGCTACATGGACTTCTAATTCTGTAGCTTTCAGTTGGTTTGAAATTTACATAACTAGATGCTGCACTGCAGATTTTGTGTTATTCCATTGAAATGTAATAAACAGGAATTTTACTTAGCTTCTCATTATAAAACAGGACATCAAAGTCTATAATTCAGGTAACAAAAGATTACATGTCTTACAAATGTCTTGGATTATAATTATGGGCAGAAATATTGAAAAGTGCTGTCCCCTATTATTTGGAATGTTGTTAATTACAAGGTAACTTATGTGTGAAACAGAAATTTGTGTAAAGCCCCAGTTCAATTGTTATTCAGCACATCGATCAAGCATTAGAGGGGAAAAATTGCTAAGCAAACCATATTGAACATCTGTCTTAAAAATGTTTAAATCAATAGCAAAAGCAAAGTTTATTTGACTTGCAGTTACAATCTAATTCCATTCACACATTTTCCACAGGCTAAGTAATTACAATTAACCACTGATTAATGCTTTAACTGATAACAAATTAAGACATTCTTCAGTTTTCTATGAGAGTAGAATACAGTATGATTTAACTAAGCTTAGCTTTTCTCCCTTCTGTATCTGACATACATATGGCAATCCATCATTACACAAATGTGTTTCAAGATGTTTAAGGTCATCTCATAACTGTTAATGAACTATTGCCTTGGCCATTTTTCAGCATTTTCACATACTCCTTTGTAAGTATTTGCTTCATATTCCAAGCTAAGTTATTTTAGCAAACAAGTATTAATTTGTTCTCACGGCAAAGGTCAATGGATGGTGGAGATCCATTCATCGTATTCTCTTTTTGTTTTCTTTACCAAGGATGATTCCTTGAAGGAGAGCAAGAAGATACCAGAAGGATACTCTCCCAACCCCTTCTGCAAGATTCCTGAAGAACTCCCTTGTGTGTGATGAACTTATTTGCTTTGAAACTTGATTTAATTCTTTATATGAAATGGTTCCCTACCAACCAAACACAGTGAAAGAGAGACTTGGGAAGTATGACAGACCTAATCAACGAAGGATGATTTTGTTAGAATGTTTGGGTAGCCCCTCTGTGCCTGGTTACCCGGCACAGACAGGACTGAATTCATCGGTCTAGGTCAGTTCTAGGACTGTCATGATCTTCATGCTAGATCCAAGCAAGAAATAATATAAATTATCAATACTGCAAGACCTGTGAAGAACAAAAAGGTTGTATCCTTTTAAGTATATCTACATATGTTGTAGAATTATCTAGAATCTTTTGGTCTATAGAATCCAAAAAAGCTAACACAAATGTTCTATTTCAGAGAAAATTAATCATTAGCCAGGTTTAATATTTGTATGCATCTCTCAATTTGCCTGGTAATTTTCCAAGATAAAACTGTCATAAATGCTGCCAGGTCCCATACATTTCATTATTTTGAGACCCAGAGCTGTTATACTTCTTGAATGGTTATTCCACTGGTTCCCTCATGAACACCTCTCTAGCACTCAAAGTCTTGCTGACTAGGAGAGTTCTGTATCTTCAGAGCTGATACCAAGAACTCAAAGTGGTGACATCGATTGTCTCATTCCAAAAAGCTTTGCACAGGGAGGACCCACATTCCCCATTCCAGTTACATATCATAATGCCCTTTGAAACCAACAGCAGTGTAATTTGAGTTTGAGTAAAAGCTGCAGAGTCGTTTTGTTATGGTCCAGAAATGGACCAATGTCTGATAAATGACATAAAAACTCATCTTTAGGACACTTACTGCATCTGCCAACCCATTGGGTTTTTCTTAGCTATGTGCCAGAAAAATAATCATTCAAATGTGACTTGCTGAGCTTGGAAGAAATATCTACTGAGAGGAAATGAACCTCATGTTCTTTGGCACAGGTATGAAAAGTGAATAATTTGGATCAAATCTGGAGGCAAAGAGAAGGGAAAACAGCATGTATAACTACTAAAACAGATATCACACCACAAAGACTATGGAGGATTCAGAGTTGTGGCACATACAGACATATCTATATGCAGGAACTGATACAGTTCTAGCATTGGTTTGTTTCTCTTTACTTTATCTCCAAGGCCTGCAATCAATATTGGGTGACATATTTTAATTGACAGGGACTACAAGCAACTAGAGTTTTGTGACTTGTGTTTCGGCACTTGTTTCATTTGGACAGATAAAAACATCTGCTTAAACTTCCCAAAAGCACATCAGTAGATTGTGCTGATGATTCAAACCCATACATGCCTACTCAGAAGTAAGCCCAGCTGGAGCCTATTCCTTGTTAATTAACTATATGGTTAGAGCCTCAAATGCTTAACTTCGATGGAGTCTGATCTTTCTAAGGCTTCGCAGACTCATTGGTGAAGTATATCATAATCAGTGGAGCTACATCTTGATCTTGGGGAAGTGGCAGATGCAGGTGACTAGACTATACTGCTGACGAAGGCCTACAGTGACCACATGTCCCCTTTTATAAAGGGTGTCTTCTATTTGTCCTTTATTCAAGGGTTATCCAGTCCAAGCTTTGGTTAAAGATAAGGAACTATCCAGAGAGAGACCTGAAACTGCCCAGTTTTCATACTATGGAAAAATAAACTATCCCGGTTGCAACAATCCTTTCTAAATTTGCAAATATGCATAGAAATTAATATATGCACTGCATTCAACTGTGACAGCTTCTGTTCTTGGTTCCAAAGGCTTTGCTGATTCATTGGTGAAGACTGCAATAGATGAATGGAGCTGCATTTTAATCTCTGCATAGAGTCCATCAGCTTCTCTTTCTCCAGCCGATTCATAAGTAGCAGCATCTCCATGGGAATCAAGGGGGAAGGAGGGAATTCCCGCCTTTACCCCGAGGAAGTGGCAAGGAAGGTGGAGGACACCCTGCAAGCAGAGGGTCCTCTCTGCCGACTGCAGCAGCCTGTGGCTAGCACAGCCGTGCACTCACATCGTCCTCACGTCACCCTCTGCTCCCCTGCAGTGCTTCCTTCCAGCAGCTCAGGGTAACAGGGCAATCCCTTCCTCTTTTGATGGCTGTGCTCTGGCAAGCAGCAGTTTTCCTGTTGCACTGCACCATTGGCCACCTGCACACTTTTAATGCATATATTAAATTTGTTTGGTTCCAGCATGTGGCTGTACAAGAAAGCTCGGAAAACGCCTTTTCTCCTAACAATCAGTGGTAGCTACTGTTCATTCTGGGATCGGAACGATTTCTTTAATTTCCTCTATAAGCACTTATTTTGAGGTTTTGGAAATGAGACAATTTACTGAAAAATAATCAGTTGAGTGGTGAAAAGGCAGGTGTTTAATCAGCTAAAAGGGGAAAAGAACTCTTCTTTTGCGGACGGACAGCCAGCCCTGGTAGAAATGCTTAGTTGTGACAGTGCAGAGTATGGCTTACTGTGACACAGCCACGGTGACATGCAGCACAACGCAAGTGGGACAAGGCTGCCTTGCAAGGCTGCCTGTCACTTGCAATGATCTCTGGTTGCCACGTACATTTCCCTTATTGCTAGACAGAAGACCTCTACATGCCTAAATGGCCTTAATGTCCTAACAGGCAGCTCATCATGAATATTAGAGAGGATCCAAGCTGTTAAGGCTGATGCCAGAGAAAGGAGAAGCACTGTTTTCCTCCACCCTCCATTTCAGGGCGCACCACGATTCATAAGCAAAGAGGCAGGGTACCCCATAAGAAACATACATTCCTTTAAAACACCTTCACTTGTCTTTCAATATAAAATTCCCAAGCTGGATTACATCCTATTTTATAAACAACACACACAAAAAACAACAACTGCTACTACAGCAACGTAACAACCATGCCACTTCAGCTAAAAGCATTAACAACACCATTAAGGCTATTAAAACCTCCTACAAGGCATTAGAAACCCACAGGAACAAAATTGTTTTAATTGTCCACCTAAACACCATGCAAATTGGTACCAAGAAAACAAATACAAAATAGGGAATTCCCCTTATGAGTGCCCCTGTCCTGAAAGCTACATGAGGAGTGTCACCATTAAAGCGTGGAGCTGTCATTCTGCAAGTTGTTGCACTAGACATTCTGCACAGCAGTGCAACTACAACACTCACACACATGCGCACAACACACACATTTGTGTTATTATGCATGTCATAGCCACACATCCACACTCACAAGTTATAACCTGATGCCACTCTTGTCAAATTATTACTATGCATGCATCAATCCAGTCTTGATGATTGGCAGCTGAATATGTACGTTCAAGAGTGATCCGATCATCAAATTACCTTTTTCCTACGAGAGGTTGCTTGTGTATTTGCAGCAACCATCAATCTAGCTTTTCTTGCCATTTGGATCTTTTTCATTCAAATGGACTGTTTCCATGACGGCACTACATATTAGTAAAGGTATCTCTCAATGGTAAGGAAAAGCTTTATGCAGTTAGCAAGATCCAAGTAGCAAGTCATACTATGCTTTCTAGCTTAACATAGACAGGCTCATGAAGGGCTGCCATGCCTTTGGCAGAGCAGTGCACCGGCCCACCTGCCTTATCGTATATGAAATGGCTGACAACAATGTGCTTTCAGGCAATGTGCTTCCATTTTCCTCTTTGATCTGGGGCAAGTACCGTATGTTGCACAGCCTGTTCTAGGTCAGTTTTTTAATTAAAGTTGGTGGTGTTCATTTTGTATCCTCTCCATGGCATTTTCTCCATGATGATGATGATTACATTGCATTTACACACCACCTTTTTTCCTCTTGTGAGGGACCCAAGACAGCTTCCGCACGGTCCATTTTATCCTCACAGCAACAAGCCTATGAGGTAGGTTGGGCTGAAACTCTGTAACTGGGCCAAAGTCACCCAATAAACTTTATGGCTCCAAGGTGCAGTGCTCTAGCCACCAGAGGAGAATGATGTTCTCCGTAGGCAAGGCTGAAATGTTTCTGAGCCACACAGAAGTTTTCTTATGGACTAACGAAAGGGAGAAAAGATCCATCCTGCTAAAGACTGGATTAAGCATTCACCTGTATCTTCATGAAAATCTCCACAATGCATCACAGGTCATTGTGTACATAATACAGAGTATGACCATTCAATGACTTATTGAAGAATTTAACCTTGCACTGGCAGCTAATGAGAAATGTATGCAGCCAGATTAGGGTTTAGTCAGGAAATTATATAATAATGCCATAGAAGATGTGTGATTAATTTATTCAGTGTTAGTGAACCAGATATCTTCAACTTGGCCAGGGCTTCCTTGTACCAATCCGACTTGCTAATACAACTTATGAGGATTTTTGGCTGCTTCATTTGGCACAGCATTGCAATTTCCCAAATTTGGAGGAGGTGCTGCATGATCGCAAGGTCTGAGCCTGTACGATGAGGGCCTTGGTGATGCTTGATGGGTCACATTGCAAGAGCCCTTAGAAGAAGTTGTGGCTATTGAAGTGGCATCAGGATGCACCCACAAAGTTAATATCTATACTCTTATTAGAAGCATTCCAATGAAGGCCCCCAGACTGTTCTTTTTCCCTCCAGAATCATTGATTCTAAGGAAAATAAAGAGCTAGTAGAAGGTATCTGAAACTGATGGGTGTTAATCAAATGTTTCATGGGACCTCACAGCTATTGGTTGCTCAAGATCATTGGACCAGGTTTTCTTGGCCTGGACTGGATTGAACCACTGGGTATTAAGCTTGCAACCATCTGTCATGTACGTGAATCAGTATTTGACTTTATATTGCATTTAAGCCTGTCTTTGACAAAGGGCATTACAAAGTCTTGCCAATTTTCTCTTGGCATAACATATCTCACCATATACTACAGTTGGAAACAATTCTACTGAGCTGTGAACAAACACATGGCTAATAATCCTGCTTCATCTTATGCACACTGGACAGGCTGAAGCCCAACCAGAAGAATCAGGAGGTGATTCAGTTAGGAATCTGCCACTGGCTATTTCAGAAACCAGGCAAGAGCCTTTGGGTCTAGACCATGACAAGGACATAGAAACATAGAAACTGAGCGAGTCAGAAGGGGCCTCCTGGGCCATCTAGTCTCACCCCTGGCTCCAACCAACTCCACTCATGACATGCCCAGCATGTGCATGTCCAGCCTGTCCTTGAACATCCTCACCAATGGGGCTTCAACCACCTCCCATGGAAGCCCATTCCATATGCTTGGGGTCCTAACTGTCAGGAAGCACTTCCTGGCATCCAAATTGAACCTTGGTTCCTTGAGCTTAGCTCCATTGGAGCGCGTCCTGCCTTCCTCTGCAGGGGAGAACAGGTCTCTACCCACCTCCATGTGACACCCTCTCACATGCCTATATGTCACCAACAGATCCCCTGGGAGTATCCTCTTCTCCAGGCTGAAAAGACCCAATTCCCAGGACCAGCATGACCCAGAGCCCACTAAGTTTTGGGGTTACTCTTCATCAACTCTAATGCACGTGACCCTTTATCCATCCACATGTGGCTTACCCTGGTGTTGCAGTGGGAGGGACATTGGCTGCCCAGACTTGCCATACCAGCAAGTGCCTGAGTCAGCTATCAGGCCCTGGGCTTTCATCTTCCTGTTGAGTGGTGTCCATAGCCACACGCTATATTACTCTTTTCAGGAAGCTTTATTAAAGCTGTTGTGGTAGGTGGTGGTTTTATATCCTTGGCATGGCTTTTCTTCATCATGCCCTTGAGCATACACGCACAGCATACTTTGTGTCAATGTGGCAAAAGTTCCTCCCTGCAGGATAAACACATCATTTGTGGCAGGGAGCCACCATTTTTGAAGCACTGCAGTGGTACAAGTTGTGGTGGTCCTGTGTACACACCTCACATGGAGGCAGAGATTCATGCAATCAGTACCTGAGAACCTGAGTAAGATTGCAAGCCTAACAGGGTTGGTCACTTTTTCAGAATGCAATTAAATTGGGTTATGCCATTCAAATGAAGTGACCTGTAGGTTACTCATAAACTTTCCATGAACCTTCCTTTTTAGAAAGAGTATGAGTTTGACAAGTGAAACTTAAGAAGGCTATTTGCAAGTCTCTAATGATCATGATCATGCTGCTTAATGTTTAATATGTGCTGTTAATGATCATGATCATCTTAATCATCAAAGATCCCAGTGCATTTGCTAATATTGTAAAAAATGCCATCTGATTTTCAGAAGCTGGAAAGATATCCCACATTTCCCCCTATATCTGCAGACTTTATCCATTTCTAAAACAAAAACATTTATAAGTTAACCTTCATAATTGCTTTATAAATATGTACATTTAAAATGGGTTCTGTATGAATATTTAATTATTTTTTTAAAGTTTCCAGGTAACTCCTTTTCCCTGTCTGAGCAGAGCAACTTGCAATGAAGAAGATAAAAAAGCTTCCATAATTGCTGTTGCACTTAAATAAGTTGATGGATCCAACATTTCACTTTGAAATTACACTCTTCTTATGAACTGCTTATTAGGCAATTATATGTGCTGTTTAAGCTAGAACTGGCTGGGAACTACAGTAAAAAATTTAAAAGCATCTCAGTGGTAGTATTCACTGAAAGGCAGTTTTCACTGTGAGGTTGTCAGATGGGCTTTAGAATAATGGGACACACAAGTAACCAGCACGAGCCACCAAGAACACTTTTCCCACATTTTATTCCAAGGGGACCTGATTAAGTAAAATATTGTGCTTATTACTTTTGAATGACTTCTCCAGCTTGATCAGGCTAGGAAAAGAATTACTTCTGCTACTGTATTCAATCATTCGTATGGAGCAACAACTACCTATGATGTAGAAAATCACTGCCATTGGTATTCACAGGCCAGCTAGTTGGCTGTTTTAAACTCAGTAAACCTAGAACTGCAAGAACTGAATGAAGGAGAAAGTCTGAACTTTCAGGATTTGGTGCAATCTGCTGTGAAGCTATACCTTTTTACCTCATGCCATGAGGCTTCCCAGATTCCATGCTGCCAGTTCTTTTCAGGGTTGGGGTATACTAGTAGGTAAAGGCTACAGATTTTATGAAGCAGAAGCAAATCAATGGATTGATTAAAGCAGAATACCACAAAGCAAGATGATAAGCTTGCCAGGAAATCCTAGAATCAAAATATGAGAATGGACATGATTCGAGCACCAACCACTCCCTTACGCAGCACCTTTTCCAGTCAGCCCACATCAAAATCTTCAACCTGTGAGTATCTCAGGGATTTATATTTGCTGGTATGGTTACTATTATCCCCCCCCCCTTTCCTGGAACTAGTCCAATGACTTTGAGAATGTTTGGCATTAACTCAGCAGAGGCACCTCCATTCCAGCTACTCTAGCTAATGTTCAGATCTTGCCAGAGGCTTTTCTACTAGTCTTTTGGGCTTTTCAGTATCAAACAGATAACTGGCTCTGCAGACTAATGACCATGAACATACTTAACCACACTAACTCCTTCTCTTCCGCATTTCTGCTATACATACCACAAAAACCCTAGATCAATCTCATTAAGAATGTAAATATTTCTATGATGAGTTTAGCCACCAGATTTTTTTCCTGGACATAAGTGTCTGTGCACAATAAAGCTAAGACAAATATAAGAATCTATGAACTTGCCAGATTGAACCAGAGGCCTATTTTGTTCCCCACAGTGGTCAACCGGTTGTTTCTGGTAAGCCCACATAAGACAGGAGGACAGTAGCCCTCGTCTGCTATTGCTTCATGATGACTGGATTTCAGCAGCAAACTGCTTCTGAAAAACAAATCCAAACTTGCAGCAAAAAGGCCATGAATATGCAGGAAATGCATACACATTAATGGCTGGTGAGAACTTTGAACCAGGGCCCTACTTTTAGGAGGTAGGATGCAGCACTGTATGGTGTCACAATTCTCACTGGTGGGGTCCTAATCCCAAAACACCTGGAATCTGAGTATCCTTTGCCTTGAGCAGAGGCTCACTCTCTGCTCAAAACGGAGCGCTCCTTCCAGTCCTCCTGGACTGAGGGCCTCCTCTTCATGGAGAACACTGTTCAAATACCTACTAGCTGTCAAACAGCACATAGGCAGGGACAAAGGACTACTGGAGCCAGAGTATTAATGTGTATTAATAGTCAATTCAATCAATTAATATTCAGTTAGTTGATATTCAATTAACTGACTATTCAATAATCATAATAATTTTGAAACAGGCTTGGTATATATGACTGAAGGATCAAAGCGAAGCAATGGGATGCTATTTTAATTATTTTAACAGTGCTACATGCATTTGGCAGTGGAACATGCAGCCAAGCATGGGGCAGGACAAAGAAGAGCCACACTGCCACTGATGCTTGATTGTGCCTACAGAGGCATACCTGCGACCTGTCTTTCCCAAGCAAGCCCTCAGCTGTTTCTGACTGCAATTCCCATCATTCCCGGAGAAGCAAGTTGCAATCCGGTGCATCTCAAGGGCACCAGACTGGGGAACCCTGCCTTAGATCAGCCCTGGTGCTTTGAGAGGATTTCTCTACAGATTTTGCTTCTTACAGGTTGAGGGGGTGATTGACATCCCAACAGAAGCAGTATCAATATGCAGGATCTTCACCACGGAAAGGTAGCTCTAGCATCCAGAGGTAGAAAAAGCGATGAGCAAACAATGTCCTTCAAAAACAAAAATAAGTTTCAGCCCTCTAACTCCCTAACCTTAGTCATGTGGCACTTTGCACTTTGGACCACTCTAATTTGCCACTAGCTACTTTTATTTATTCATCAGTGCTAAATTAATGAAGCAACTAAACATAAAGCCAGACATATGAACAAACTCAAATGAGTACCAAGTGAGCAGAATGCTGGTCGCCTGCGGCATCGTGAGGTTGATGGATTGTGGAATGACAGTAAACAGATAACACCTTGCTGCTGTTGCACATTTTGTCACATGAATTAGTAATCTTGTTGATTGGAACAAACAGGTGTGCCTGGCCTATTTTGGGCATGGTTGAGAGTACCTTGGGCCAGGTTGTCAGAAGGTACAAATCAATGTGGCATGATAAAGCTAGGCACATTTTTAAAAAGAGCTGACAGTCTGGCATTTTATCTTGAAAGGTGAGGGCTCTTTGGCAACAGGTGTGAGGCGAATGCAGCTGAGTGGAGATAGTCCCGTGTGCCAAACTGAAAGGAATGCACAGAAGGCCATGCATCCTATTAGCCAGGCAAGGGAGTTGTGTGCATCTATAGAGCTTATTTACAAGTGCCTCTGAAGAAGGGCTTCTTTAAATCCTAATCTAGAGCATCAGGTGTTGAGCAAAATCTTTTGCTCTGCAGTAAGATTTTAATGTTGGCAACAGCGACAATGAAACCTACAGGCCTTTCCTTGCCATTTTCTTCTCCACAACCATGGACAATGGTATCTTTCAAAAGTGTTTGGCAACGTGTCCATCAGCAGTCAATCCATGAACATGCTCAGTCGGGATCATTTGTTTAAACCTGCCATGACAGCGACCACACTGGCCTGTTAGAAGTCGCATGCTGTGTCAGGCCAAAGCATATCAATGAAAGGTCCTCTGCCCAGATGGACATCTGTCCTGCTAGGATGCATGCAGCTTTTGCTTCCAGCTGGACCACTCAGAATGCCCAGCAGATCACAAGGGGCATCCAAAGAGGTAGAGCCTCACCAGAAATGACTCTGATCTGTGGATCAGGTCAAAGATACATCTAGTAAAGCATCCTGTTGCCTGTGCTGGCCAGTCAGGTGCCTCTGGAAATCTTCAGAGTGGGATATAAAAGAACAGCAGTCAGGAACACAGGAAACTGCTTTATACTGTATGTGACCATTGATTCAACTTGCTCAATAAAGCCCACACTAGTAATTTGCCAATTAGAAGGGAAGAGCGAAGTGGCCGAGTTTGCTGGTGACATCCAATTATTTAGGGTGGTTAAAACTGAAAGGAAGTGTGAGGAACTCCAAAAGGATCACTCTGAACTAGAAGAATGGCCATTAATGGTGAATGTCATGCAATATAAGCAGTGTGAAGCCATTCGCATTAGGGCAAAAATTCCTAGCTTCAAGTATAAGCTGATGGTGGCCGAGCAAAATAAATGTTCTTGCGGTTGTGGTGGACAGCTCAATGAAACTGTCAACACAGACTGCAGTTGTTATGGAAAAGGCAAGCTGCATGTTAGGCATAATTAGGAAAAGCATTGAAAATAAAACTGACAATGTGATACTTCCCTTATAGAAATCTATGGTGTGAACATGCTTAAGAGTACTATGCAGACTTCTGGTTGTTGCACCTAAAAGGGAAATCTGTAAAGTTAGTAAAAGGCACCTAAAATGATGCAGCGACTGGAGCAACTTTTCTTTATGAGACAAGGTTGCAATAGCTGGGATTGTTTAGCTTAGAGTGGGGAAATGAAGAAGGGCACACATGATAGGAGTGTACGGTGTTATGCATGGTGTGGAGAAAATATATAGGCATCCATTTTTCTCCCTCTGTAGAACCTGAGGTCATTCTAATAAGCAGATTGATGGGAAATTTGGGATAGTGCCTAGTTAAATGATGGCATTCATTTCCACAAGATGTAGCAATGGCCACTGATTTGGATGGGTCTCAAGAGGACTGGGCACATTCTTTGTGGAAGAGGCTATAAATGGCTACCAGGGCTGATGGATAGATCCTACCTATCTTAGCAGAGGTGGTATAACTATGTACACCAGTTGCTGGAGAACAAGGGGGAGGGGGGTGTTGTTGCCCTTACGTCTTCTTTGTGGATATGGATAGCTGGCTGGCCACTGTGTGAACAGAATGCTGGACTAGATGGACCCTTGCACTGATCCATCATGACTCCTGTGTTCTTATTTGTTCTTGGGCTTGGTAGGTATGGCTATGCATCTCCTTCTACCACTTCCTGCTTACTTCTGAAGGCTTGGGCTATATTACTATATATTTGGAAGCTTTAATAAATACATTTAACTAGTCTGACCTGGTGGGAGTATAGGAAAAGCTAACAAACAATTCATACTGCTAGTAGTTTTGCCTCCCATAACTTTTGCATGTCATGATTATTTCATTTGCTGGTCTAATGCAATTTTTCTAATTTTTTCTGGTACGTAAGTCTCAGCAAGAGTTACTGTGGTTTGTTTTGCCTGCTGCAATCTTTGCATGTAACAGTCAACCTGCTTTATGGTTCATGGTTACAACTGAATTTTCTCGGCAATCACTACATGTTTCACAGTTGCTTCTATGTATAATGTTCTTTTGACTTTACCTTCTTTCATAAATCATTCACATGTATTTTCTTTGGATGTAGCTCATGTAGCATGTTTTTAGCTTCCACAAGTGGAAAAGCATTCACTGTTTTCTTGCTTGAATTTTAAATAAATATTTCAAATGTGCTGAACTTTTGAACAGCCTCAGGTCATTTCTAGTTACATTCCCTTGCCCAGCAGGGCAATATAAGAGCCTCATTTCAGACCTTTTGCATGCAAAGCTTGTATTCTACTACGTATTACTGAGTTACAACCCCTAGCATTCCCCTACCATTGTTCTCTAGCAACCAGCACTATTCCCATAATCCCATTTTGTACCCTGTAATTTTTGTGCATCATAAGTATTCCACTGGATGCTCTTATACAGCTTTTCTACAATTTTCGGAGGAATGCAGCCTCTGAACATAGAGACTGCATACTGAGGGGTCTGAGCTCAAAGGAGATTCCAAATGATATTGCTGTTTGCGTGTGTGTGTATATGTAAGAGGAACTGAGACCAAGACCAAGACCGAGGTTCGTGTTTACAAACCAGAGCCTAATCCATTCACTGAGTGGGAGTAAGCTCTGTATCTCCTTCCCAAAGCATAAAAAACCCCTCACTGTAAGCACCCTTGCAGCCACAATGTGCTGTTGCTTGTGCTGCTGTCCAGGACATCGTGGGGTCAGCAAAACAGTCCTTATCAGTAGCTCTTTCTCCATGCCCATGCCCCGTTCACTGGGCTCCTGCTCAGCTTGCCTGCATCTGACTACAAAGCACCTGGCAGGGGGCATCCTGGGGAACAGTGAACTTCCAGGATGTCATACACAGAAGAAAATGGCATCCTCCCCTCACTACAGACTCTAGGGAAATTCAGCACAGGTGGCAAAGAAAAGGGTGGGGAGTTTCCACTGCTTGAGCATTGTAAGCATTGATCTTGCTCTGCATGGGAAGAGGAATCACGAACTAGTGAAGCCGGGTCCATGCTGGAACACATTGGAACAAGCATTGGATTATTCTGTAACTGACTTGAAAGGGACAGGGAGCAAGCAAGGGTGTGAGTGGGGACAGTATCCAGTGTTATATGGCTGCTCTAGAAGCTGCACTGTGCTAGCCTAAGGGACGTCTGGCAGAACACCAAGCACTTTAGGTGGTGAGACAGGCAGGAATGGGCCGCCTGGGGCAGAGCAGCCAAAGGTGCCTTTTCTGCGCAGAGGCCCCGAGTCTGATCAAATGCCTCGGCAGCAGAGGCAGCGGGTGTGATGCAGTGGTGTTTAATATAAGGCTGGTGGGACTTCAGCTTTGCATGCTGCCGTTTAGGTTATCCAAGACAAAAGTTCTTGAGAGCCAGGGTGGTGTAGGGGTTAAAAGTGTGGGACTGGGACTCAGGAGATCTGGGTTCTCGTCTCTGCTCAGCCATGGAGCTCACTTTGGGCCAGTCACAGACTCTCAGCCCAACCTACCTCACAGGGTTGTTGTGAGGATAACATTGGAGGACAATTAGGTCAGCCACCTTGAGTTCCTTGGAAGGAAAAAGGGGCAGGATATCAATATAATAAATACATATGAAATAAGAAAATCCCAGAACTTCTCTCACTCCCTGGAAGTAAAAAGACAATAATAAATTCTCTTACAATGTGCTGCCCTTCCATGACAACCAACGTTGGTTGTTGAGTCTGCCACCTCACTCTGCCTCATCACAGGGCCAGCCCTGGTGGCATGTTCTATGTGGAATCCCTTTGCACCAGCTCATGTTGCCGGTATTGTGCTCAAGGTCCTTTAGTGCAATGCAAATTGTGTTGCCGCCCTCCTATGTAGGGGTGTGTGTGTGCATGCATCTGTGAGCCAAGCAATGAATAGCCATGCATGGATATCTCATTGAGAGAATCCAGATGTAAGTTCTTTGTTTAAAATTGTGTGTGCCTCATTTGCTATTTTAAAATGCCCATGTGGGCTGTGCTTGTCTTACCTTTTCTTTCTTTCTCTTTTCTGTTCCTTTTTTTCTTTTTCTTTCTTTTTTTCATTTTTTGACCTTGTTTCCTTTTCCTTTTAATGCTTATGGAATCTGTGGGGAGTTAAAAAAATGTTTTGCTTTTAATTCTTATAAGGCTGTACCTGCAATTTGTGCTTTTAAAATGTTTGCAGATGTGCTGAACCTCCCATTGTTCTTTTTTAAAACTCTAGCGACTATAATTTATTCAATTTATATCCTGCCTTTGCCTTTCCCTTTTTCATGAACTCAAAGCAGCCTACCTCATTCTCCTCCTGCTGCTTTCAATCTTCTCCCCATCACAACAACCCTGTGAGGTAGCTTGGGCCAAGAGTCTGTAATTGGCTCAAAGTCGCTCAGTTGGCTCTGTGGCCAAGTGGGAACTAGGACCCGGAACACCTGAATCCTAGACCCACGCTCTTCAGCACTACACCACACCGGCTCTCTATTTATTTTCATCAGCTGTAGTCTCATCGCCATCATGATCATTTGTGCTTTGCATGCATGTGCCCCAGTTCCCTGCTCCTGCGGTGCAGCACACTGGCTCGAGCGTGCCTTCTGTGTTGTTCTGAGGACAGGAGCTTCATTAACGATCACTACCTTCATCATTCCATGCTGCACATTCATGATCTAGAATTCCATGTGGCCCATTTACTTGTTCTTTTAATATAGCCTTCTGACTGCCCTGGCTTAAGAACGGTTTCTATACTTCTATTACTGTATAATGTAAGTTAACATAATATGATATAATAGGTAGTAGTTTTGCTTTGCATGCATGATCTAAAGGTCCATGAGCCCCAGGATACCTCGTTGTATGTGATCTGGGAGCCCTGGCTTACACAGATTTGCTTTTCCTATTACCTTGTGGATTTACTTCCTCCTCTTATGCAGACCCTGATTTTCAAGTATGCTTCTAACGTTAACTTATCTGTGTGTCCTTTATTTGAAATGGGTTCCTTCTGCAGAGTGCATGAGTGGGTTGTGAGAATCAATCACACCCAAACGTTTCCTTGAAGTCACATTCTCCGGCAAGTGGCTTGCCTGTTGGCCTCAGTGTGTCTGTGTGATTTGGATTTCTCCTTGAGAAAATCCCCATTTTCTTTGCTTTAGAAGAAGTTTAGTCCTGTGCACAGAGCTTTGCTGAGAAGCTTCAAAATGAAACACGAGGCAAGCTATGCTTCCAGAAGCTCCGTTGGCAAACTGCTTCATTAAGGAGTGTTGAGTGACTAAGTGACGGATAAGGTGGCTTTAAAGGCAGTTGGAGGCTGAGGACTGAATTTTAATTGCAATGTGCTGATCACATGCATGTAGACCAGGGGTCTCAAACTCAACTTACCTGGGAGCCGCTGGAAGTAGAGTCTGGGTGAGGCTGGGCCGCATCAAGTATTCCACCACCGCGGTGGTGGTGGGCCGCTCTTCCCGCGTGGCTCCCGGAGGCCGGCCTGGGCGCCACCGGTGCTTTGAAGGCCGCAGGGCCCCTCCCCTGTGCCCGCCCGTCCCGGCGCGCAGCTTAGAGGGAACATTGCACCCAGGGTAACGACTCACGCAGGTGCATGTGAGAAAAACACACGGGCCGCACTATCACTAAACTTTGATATCAAGTGGGGGCCACAAAATATCGTCCCACGGGCCACAATTGGCCCTTGGGCCACGAGTTTGAGACCCCTGATGTAGACCTTAAGTGTACTTAGACTTGATGTTGTTGGTTCCACATCTGCTGATTTTCCATCCTACTTCACCAGCCCCAGCAAGCATCAGCTGTCACTCACATATACTATACCAGTCTTCCCCGAGCTTGTAACTGCCAGACACATTTGGACTGCAACACCCAGAATTCCCAGTCAATGGCCCTGCTGGATGGGAATTCTGGGAATTGTGGTCCACATGCTTCTGAAGGCCACCAGCTGGGGAAAGCTGCTTTAGACAGACATTTCTGGTGGTGAAAAAGACAGGAAGGGACTCTAGAACCTCACTGTGCTGAAATCAGGCTGCCCCAACTGCACTGATCTAGAAAGCCCTTCAGGAAAGGTGGAAACATAAAGAGAACAATGGTATTAAGAGCAGTTCCTCATATTATACTTAAGTGTGACACTTTTGCACTTGGGGGATAAAATGCACATAACAAAACATGCAAATATGGGATTTGTGTTTATCCCTGCAATAGCGGGTGAGGTGGGGGCTGCAAGCTATGCCCGCATTTGATCACATGGCCCTTTCCACCCTCTAGATACACCAGGCTCCCCTTCACATGCAGCCAGTGAAATGCAGTCTGCCTGCACTCCCTTTTTCATAATTTCTCTAAATGTGGGGCCACTCTGAATAGAGTGTTCATATTTTCACCAGTTGATTCACATGGCAGATTGGTTATCGCCACACATTTATTCCTCATAAAGACTAGAGAAAGAGGGATTATTGGAGCAGCTGCTTTTTGGGCTCCTTGATGACCTCTTGTTTCTCTAGATAAATCCCAAATCTCTGTCCCTATTTTGAAACGCCAACCAAAATAATCGGTAATTCACAGAATAAGTCATTCTGTGTCTGTTTTCCCTGATCAGTTTCACACTTTGACAGTTCAAAAACCACATAAATATCGTATGCTAAATCTCTGAGAGTCAACATTTGTCCTTTTAAACAAATCTATTTTTCTATGATAGCTACATTGGAGAACACGTTTTGTCTCCATATGAAGCTTGATTCCCTTTATTCCGTCTATTCATAGGTTGTGAACAGTGTCTGATTATGTTGGGACTGTCATTCAGGGCTGTTATTATAATCTGGATTGTTTTGTTAGTGCTGGTGTTGTTAATGTCATTATTTTCTGTCTGCTAAATGCTCTGACCTAGATTTGATTGCCTACCCAGTGATTCATTATTTAAATTAACCAGTAGAGCCACATCAGCACCACAGCCTCTTCCTCCGAATTGAATGGCTCACGGATTCCTCCACGCCAGATGACTGATAGTTTCAATGGCCATTGACTAGCAAAACATAAAACCTTGAATGTTTTCATTTAGTTCTTGAAATTCAATTGCAAATATCTCTAAATCAAGGAAGGAGAATTGTGTTATTGTGTTATCATGATATTGTTGGACTGCGGCTTCCATCAGTCTTACCAACACAGCCAGTAGTAAGGGCAATTGCAGTCCAGCAACACCTTGGGAACCACATATTTCTCTCCACATCCACCTTAGATGTTTTCATTTTATAATAATAGAATAATGGAGTTGGAAAGGGCCAGGAAGGCCATCAGGTCCAATCCTCTGCTAGTGCAGGATACCAACTTACGCTGGGATGACTGTCCAGACACTTCTTGATGAATGGCTCTAGCGGTAGACAGACCACAATCACCCTTGCTAATTGGTTTCACTGTCATACTGCTCTGTCAGTGAGGAAATTTGCCCTAGTACTTAACTGGAATCTGGTTTCCTCTAACTTAAGTCCATTATTCTGTGTCCGAAGAGGAAGATCTTGGCCTTCCTTTTTGTGACAACCTTTCATGTACTTGCAGAGTGCTATCATATCACCCTTAAGTCTTCTTTTCTCGAGGCTAACAGGCCCAGCTTACTCAATCTTTCCTCATAGGGCTTAAATTCCAGTCTCTGGATCATCCTTGTTGCTGTCTTCTAAGCCCTTTTGAGCTTTTCTGTGTCTTTTTAAAACTTTGGTGCCCAGAATTGGACACAGTACTCTAGCAGAAGTCTGATCCAACCTTTCCCCCTTAAAAGTCAGAAAATTGACTGTCGTGGGTGCAATGGTCTTAAAAAAAAAAAAAAAATCTTGGCTATTAACGTTTGGATTGTGATTTTGGTAAAGTCCATGTAAACAGTACTCTGATGAAAAGTTAAGATATAATTTCATGTAGTCCTGGAGGTAACATAATTGAGTAGATATGTGTGACAATGATATACTTGTCCAATGAAGACAAGCTGCAAGACAATCTCCACCTACATTCCTCAGAGGTAGCGTCACCACCACTCTGGAGTATCTCTAATTTCCTTTTCATGCCACTTAAGAAGATAGGATTGTGGCTTCTACAGGGAGAGAGACAGAACCCCCTTTTCAGAGCTTCCTTCTCCAAACCAGGCCACAGTGTAATCCAAGCAGCCCAGTACAGAGAGTAAGTGATTCCAGTTTCAGACTAAGAACAGAATCAACTCCAGTGTTCAATTCCATATATTTACTGAACTACCACACAAAGAGAATTCAGGAATAATCATTTGCTTTTAAAAACTGAAATCAGCATTGCATAGTAGTTAACTAAGGGCACCAAACACAGGGGCTCAGAGAATCTAATGCCGAGTGGGAGAGGCAGTGGGACCACCCATCTTGTGCTGTGCACTTTTGCTAGACAGGCTTTTTTGCCTGTCTAGTTGGAACATCTTGGAGGCAGGTGGAATAAGACAGAAGCAACATCAGGTTACCTTGTGTCCTGGCCAGCCCGTCTCCTGCACTCCCCTCTCTCAGGTCACTCTTCCAACCTTGGAGCGCAGCCAGTGCAATCCTTTCCCTGAGAGCCACAAGGGCATGGCAGTTGGGCAGAGCTCTGACTGCCAGCTCTGATGTCAAACCGCTGTATCTAGCCCCAGACCTTGGATCCAAGCTATCCCATAGGATCATTTCCTAACCTTCTCAGGCTCCTGTACGGCTTTCAGGTGAGAGGGGACAGAAAAGGCCCACCTGGGCTCTGAGCTGAGCTTGGTCTTACCTTCACTGTTTGCATCCCATTTTGTTTCGTTTCGCTTTAACAACCAATAGTGTTGCCTTGCGGGTGGGCTGTCTGGGTAGTTCCAGAGAGAGAAACTGAAATGAAACTGTAACTGAAATGGTTTGGGAGTGGAGGTGGTATCCAGTTGTGTGAGTGTAAGTCACATTAGATACTACTTTGTCTGTGTGCCAGTCATTCAGTGAATGGCCAAGTATGGGCACCTTCTCAAGATCCAGAATTGAAACTGAAAACGACCAGCCCATAGCCTAGGAGGAACTGGCCATGCCTGATTCAGTGACTTCTACAGTACCTGCTTTGCAGGAGGCTAAGTCAGGCTGGAAGGGTTAATGTGAGCAGATTGGGAGTCAGTCTCAAGACATGCTGCTTGTTCAAATATATTTCTGAAGAAAAGGGGAGGAGGGAAGAAAACTTGAATCAATTTTGATAAGTATAGGATTGCATGATAATATTTGTGGAAGGAGCCATCTGTTTCTTGTGTAATTTTTCCAGCTAAGATGGCTGACTGCAGTTAGAGGCTCTAAGGTTTCTGTTTGATTTTTATTCTAAAGTAAACTGTGCAGTTCATTCCTATGAAGCTGTGTCTGTTCTTTGTGATGCGGAGCAGACTTCTCAATCTTTGCCGAAGCAATGGTGAAAGAAAGAAAACAGTTGATGTTTGAATGAGAGACAGTGTTCTTCTCTAATGATTGTTCAAGCTAAGATGCTCATGAGCAGACACTAAACAGAAAATTGTCAGAGCAGACGAGAGAAATGATGTTCAGCCCAAAGCTTGCTTCCGTTGCCTCTGCCTCAAAATTGTCCTTCTTGTCCTCATTTTCTTTGCCAAGACAAAATGCTCTACACACATGGCATTTAAGTAATATATGGTTTTTAAAAAAGCAATAATCATTATCCCTTTAATGTATTGCCCTAGAACTGCTATCATTAACTTTGCATCCAGCTGACAGTCATTTTGTCTTTACAAGGTCAGTTGTTAAAATGTTGAACTCATGCTCGGCTCCAGGCATGTTTGTCTTACCTGGGGCATTGCCTTTTTTTTTTTTTTTTTGGAATTTATTATTTTTATGTTAACACTGTAGTCCTTTGGTGACTGCCTTGAAAGGTGTGTAGGGTCTTTTCCCCAAGAAGTACCTACTCATCCAGGTTTAGCTTAACAGGCCTGAGCAAGATTGCAGGAGTTAGTTTTGTTGACTGTGGCCTAAAATTATTTTCATTTTAATGTATTCCGAGAGACTTATGCTATACAAATGTATGCATAGTTAGCTTGCTAATGCTGTCTTTCCTTCCCAAGAAACATTTTTTATTCCAAAACTATTGAGAAGGTACTAAAAAGAAAGGCAGCAGTGATTCTGTTTCCACAGTGGTATATTTCGAATGGTTGGCATGACTGGAAGAACTTGCTGACTGTATAGATCTACAACCTATTTGGCAAACAGAAAGTCACATCTGCTTCAGCTTTATGACAGTGCCTAAGAGACTATAGGATATTTTAGATTCTCAGACCTGAGGTTGGAGTGCTAAACTGGGAACTGGACTCTGCCTCTGTTTCCACAGCTGATGTGGAAAGAACTATACCATCTGAAAAGGAAAAGAAAGTGACCTTGGGAGGTGGGAGGGGAGGGGAGGGAGCGTTCTGGGAGTAGGCATGGGACAAGACAGATTGGTCAGAATACAAGCCTCTCCAGCCTTCTTCCTGACTCTTCGGAATAGTTCCATCTAGATGGGTGACAAAGCCCACCTAGTGAAATATGCAGGAAGGAGGCTGCTCCTCTCACCCCGTGTGGGGTGATCATGGGTGTCCAGAGTTGGAGGCTTATGGGCATTGTGCCCTACGCCTACAAGCAATGCTGACTTTTCGTAAGGTTGGATTGTATGTGTGTCATTGAAGGAGGACTGGTGTAGATTCTAGGTAAGCCATGATACACAAGTGGTTAGCAACTTATTTGCCTTTTCTCAGTGATCTGTAGTTTAGCACTTTCCTACTGCAAATGTCCCCTCTGGATTTCAAAACAACAGCACAAATGTTAACAGCTGACAAGCATCTTCAATTTACCAAGCAATAGATGAATGTGCTAAGATCTGCAGGCATTTTCTGGGTAAATAATTGTAATAATTTTATACATTTCACCTTCTGGTAGTCAGCAAAAATGTGACACATATGCATCATTTCAAAGCAAACACAGAGAAAGATGCTTCCTTCAGTCAGGTGATTTTCTTCACTGTGGTATATGTGGCATGGCAACACAAAGATTTCACCGGGTGGTGAAAGAATTTTCTCTGCTACAAACATTATTTCTGGGGAAATAATATGAATGGGTAGAG
Organism: Varanus komodoensis; assembly: GCF_004798865.1. Taxonomy (NCBI): domain Eukaryota; kingdom Metazoa; phylum Chordata; class Lepidosauria; order Squamata; family Varanidae; genus Varanus; species Varanus komodoensis. The sequence goes on from NW_025335798.1 coordinate 20,483,259, forward strand.
GAAGGAGGCATTGCTCCATGAGAGAGGGTCAGAGAAACATCTTTCATGACAGCAATACTTCTAGAGGATCTAAAAGAGGTCCAAATCTTTGCTACTTCTCTGAAGCATGACAGGTAGGAATGCTTTCTTATGTGTACCTTTCTTTTCGTCCAGGGTGCTTCCTGATGGACATCTCCTAATGGACAGCTCCTAAATCAAAAGGCATTGTGTAGCTATCCTATATTGCTTTTTGTTTTATTGTGAAGGGAAAAAGGCAGAAGTGGTGTGGAAGCAGAGGAAAGCTACAAATGGAAGACAACAGTGTCTTGCAAGATTTTGTAAATGATGCAGAGAAATCGCATGATAAAAACCCCATTCGGAAGCACCTTTGGTGACCAGCTGAAATTAAAATGTGGAAAGCTCACACCTTATTCTACATTTATTATAATGACTCCATTACTATTGTTGCATAACTTATCAGCCTAGCCCAGTAAGACATCTGAGGCAGATTATTTCTTGAGTCATAAACCAGTGACCAGGTTTGCTCAAATTTTCTCTCTGGCTTGGAGAAGAATGAGCAGTTCAGTTCAGGTCTTTATCAGGATTTAGACCGTTTGAAACTTTTATACCAAATGTGATTTTCAGATTTACAAAGTTGCATCCAGACTTTGTAACTATTTTGTAACTATTTGTATCTTATTATTGTAAGATAGTACAATTCTTAGCTTGTAATGCAATTTGTGAAGCAAAACAAAATGCATTCAACTGCAACATGAATATAATCAATGGAACAAGAATACATACATTTCAGAGGTACACACAACTGAAAAATACATTTGGAAAAATGCATATTCAAATTTTGATAGGGGCATGAGTCAGAACAGGCTTAGTGATGGAATTTGGAAAACTTTGAGTTAGAGTTTTGCTAATTTGCACGTTTCTACTTTGGCTTCAGAAACAGCCTTTTTACAAAGTTATCTCCATCCACTGACTTCCTCTGGAGATGCATAGAATGTACTAACCTAGCCTTCTTCAGCCTGGCACCCTCCAGATTAGTCATGTTAGCTGCGGATGATGGGAAATTCAGTCAAACACATATGGAGGATATCAAGCTGAGAAGACTGCATTTCATTTTCCATTGCAATATGCTCAGTTATACCTTTCAAGGATTGATATTCTATTCTAACCAAGTGTTACTCTGTTTCTAGAGTTATCACTTTATCTACAAGCATCAACTTAAATAAAGTGTCTTAACCATCTTTTTCTATTCATGTTTATTTCTTTTTTCTACCCAATACTATTACTTTTCTGCTTATTGTCAACTGTTTGCTGGGTCCTGTACAGAATTCTCACCTTTTGGGTGTTTTTCTCCCAAGAGTAGAATGGATAACCACTTCCTAACAATATCTCAAAATTGATTTCCTACACAGATATCACTCCTATGTAGGAAATGGTTTGTGGCTCTCCCCCGGCCATTCCCTCCAGTGCAAATGCGGAATCTTTGATGCACTACTGCTTGGATGACTTTGATGGTCTACTTTTAACAACTTTACCCGTACTTATAGGTATCTTTTAATTTAAATCTGATTAATTGACCATGCACAGCAGGGATTATTTTCCCATTAACTCCTTCCTTTCTGCAGGTTGTTCAAGGAAATATCAGTATCAACAGGATACACAAAGTTTCAGTACAGCCAGTGAAGCCATGTTGTTTTTAAAAGTTATCATGCTGCAGCCAGACAGAGAAATACCATGGAGCTGAGTGAAGGGTTTGCTTGCTAGTCAGCTATCAAACAGATTCTCTGCAGCGTGGCTCAGTTTAAAAAACACACACCAACAACTGCAGAATTAAACATTAATTCTAAGCTTCTTATGCTGAACACTGTGAATGCAGACTGTGTGTACATTAGGAATGCTGACAGACGACTAATTTCTCAAGGAGAAAATGTTTTAAAAATTAAGCATAGCCATCAATAAATCAGTCTGGACTTAGCTTTTAAAAAAGTAAGAGGTTTTCTGCTTCTGGCATTTAATAAAATATGGCTATAAGAATAAAGGCTTTACAAAACTATCATAGAAAAGTAGTCAACTTTTTAAAAATACTGTTGATTATTTCTTTATGCTATAGATTGTGATTAATGAAATATAACCCACTGTGTAGTTTGGGGTGGGGGCTTTGAATAACATTTCATGCTGTACTGATACATGTAAGGAATACAATTCATATATATAATTTAGGTCTTTATACATCTTCAGAATGTTTTGCCGACTAATGAGCCTTCATGCATCTCTTTGAGAGCATTAGTACTGAAAAGCTGAGACAGAGAACAGTAAGGGGAGATTGAATGAGGATTAAAATGAGAATGGAGCAGAATTAGAATTTGGTAAATGGAAATGAAAGAGTTTCTTGCTTCTGCTTCTAGCTTCTGCTCAACAGACAATGCTCTTCTCTTCTTGTGAAAGTAGCACATTTTAATCTGATAGAACCCTTGAAAGTGCTGTGTTTCTAGTCAAAAAATAACATACTGCTGACTCAATCTTGCCCTTCTCTTGCATTCCCCAAAGGAACTACAGCTGTGCCTATATTCATTAAAAATCAACAGAGCTTTGACCTTGACTTCAATGGGATGTGGATTGCACCTTCCTGAGCAGTTCAATCCTGGCTCAGGATGGGCACTTTGACCCTGATTTCAGGAGAATGTTTTTATCAAAGGCTGTTCCTCATGTGTTTAAATTAAACACCTGCTCTCAGAAGGCTCAGCATCCTGCCAGATGGATGGAATACTTTAATTTTTTTTCTAAGGCATGGTTCTTACAAACAGCAGGTGAAGCAGGAAGGCTGAGTCTGGATTGTACCCTTCAGACTTCAGGCAGAGCCTCAGGTGACTGAATATTTCTCAACTCCATAAATAACCCCCTGCACCTAGAGTAGTTACTGTCAGGAAAAGAGTTCTGCTGTGTCTTTCTTATTGAGAACTCTATAGGATCTTTCTTTTGAATCTAAAGGGCTGTGAGGGAAGTGGGGAGATCTTTCCATCATTCTCCTTACAAGCCATCTGACGTGGGCCAGTCCAGACACATTTAATCTGCTCTTTTGACAGTTCAGGCTTAAATCAAATATGGCAGAAAAGAAGTCTCTTATAATAATGTATCGAAAGGTGGGATTCCAAGAAATCTGGAGGAGTTCTCTAACACTTCCTTGGCTTATTCTGAATGGTTTTCCTGCAGTAGTGATCATTACAGTCCTTTGAAGATATGGGCTGTGAATATTCTCCCTTTATCTCATATTTGCCAAACAAAAGAGCTGCGCAATCCAGAAAATGTCCATTGTTGCGTGTGAATAGCTTGTTCAAAGATTTCCAAGTGGCAAGTTCTGCACTCCCAGGATCACTGTACTCTCCATTAGGCATTTGACTATGCTTTTCAAATGCTGACTTTCTCGGTACTTTGTTTAGCATTTTCATGAAAAGTGGAAATGATAAGATGACACTGAATCTCAAGATGTAATTGTGACACCATGGGACTTCTTCCTGGCCATGATGAAGTCAATATTTTACAGAATTGTGTATACAGAATGATATATGCAAGGTTGTGGCTTAACATGGCTGTACAATGTATCTTTGGGTGGCTGGAAGGGAGGGCCTTGAATATTAGTTAGCCTAGCTGCAATCTAAACCAGTCAGAATAAGGTAAAACCTTTCTTTATGTCTGGGCAGCAATAGAAATAAGACTGAGCAGGCAGATTTATGATTGGTAAAGGCCAAATGGTCCAGGTAGGTTACAGAGTTTAGGATAATTGGAGAGAGCTCAAGGAAAGCTTTAAGGAGGGGTTCTGTTGTAGGGCAGACCGTCTGTTCATGTCACAGAAAGAACTGCAGGCCCACTGAAGAAAGAGTTCTATGACTGAGTGAAGCCACATACGATTTCCAGGCAACGCAGGCAAATTTCCAGGCAAATATTGGCACTAATTTCATCTGACAGTTACTAACAGGAAAAGCATAGGAATGGAATGAGAGCCAGCCTCCAGGGAGCAGTCCTGGGTGGGTGAGTAGCAGAGAAGGCCAGCAGCAGATCACAACTGGAAGACCAGTGAGATTTGGCCCCAGGAAGCAGGAAAAAGCTCTGCCAGAAGGGGTTTGGTGGAAACCCTCAGGAGAAGCCCCACCTGATCATTGTGCCTTTATCTTCAGGCACTTCAGTTTGGCTTGCATCTATCATTCTGCTTGGTTCCAGGGAAAGGAAGAACTTCAGGTAAGGATTATCAAATGTAGTTTCTGCATGCAATAATTCATCCTAGTGCTGCCCCTGCTTCTTATACACCCAAGTGGGGCCTCATCCCATCTCTCTCTCAGTGCAAATCTTGAAGCTGGGACAGTGTGCCACACAGCTCCTCCAACGTTATTGTTTTCTCATATATGGTAGAAATAAATTACACAGTTGCCAAGGTAACTCAATTTACCATGCATTGCCTGCAGACTAAAGTCTAGGACTGGAATGCAAGCTTAGCAAGACAACCTCACCTTCCTATTGCAGCAATATTAGCCATGTCCTTTACCCTATAATGGTTATAGGGTCATTGCAAGAGTAAAAGCTGTCAGGAAAACAACTAAAGTTTTCAACTGTCAGCAGAAAAACAATGCTCAAATACCAGTTCTGCCCACTGAAATAGAATAGGGATGGACTTGGGTAGCAGGTTTCTCAAAGGACAGTTTATACACCTTGGTCCAGGCTTTGTAACTGCTCAGTCATGAGATCCACCAGAAACTGTGGATATTCTCTGAGATTATCAGGGCATTAGAAAAGTTTGCAACCATATACAAAATGCAGAATTTCATAAAAATATGCAACAACCAAAGAACATTATTATATTTTAAATTTCAAATCATGCAAAAGTGGCTGATAAGAGTTTGAAAGTAAATTGAAAAATCTAGGCTTGTATCTAATCTTCAGCCCGATTTTCTCTTCCCACTGCTAAAGACAATCACCGTTAATTCAACCTCTGTTCTTCAGAGCTGCTTTCCCCAACATGATGCACTCCAGATGTAAAGAACTTCAACTCCTGTTAGGCCTAGGCAGCATAGTCAATGATTAGGAATGCTGGGAGATGTAGTCAGAAACACCTGAAGGACACCAAGTTAGGGAAGACAATTCTAGAGAGCGTTCCCTGATTTTTCCCTGATGAAGGAAATGTAACATTTTATGGACAGCAATATCAGCAAATGTCCAATATAATATTCTTAAGACAGTGTTCTGGGTTTGAACATTTTGATATTTTCTTACGAGTATGGTCTGAGAATTTGTTTTATTTTGGAGATCATGACACTTCAGGAAGATAAATCTTTTGTGTTGGTGCTATTCAGTTCCTGGGATCTTCTATGCCTTGGTCTGAGCTTCTCAGTGTCATGAGATGTGTTGCTAAGAAGCAAAGCTGGCACAGAAGCAGAGCATGCAGGTGTGTAGCAGCTCTGCAGATGAATTAATCCACAAAAGCTGCACACCACACCTTCCCCCTCCTCATAGAAAAAGATCCCTGCAGGCAGCCTTATCTCAATTTCTTCACAGGGCTTTGTGCTACAGAATAAATGTACTACCTCAGACAGAGAAAGAGCTTCCAAATGAAATAAACACAGTACCACAGAATCTTAAAATTTAAGATTTTAAGGCTGGGCACCAGGAAGAGCTTCCTCACTGTCAGAGCAATTCGACAGTGGAACCAGCTGCCTGGAGAGGTGGTGGGCTCTCCCACACTGGAGACATTCAGAAAGGAACTGGGCAGCCCTCTGAATGGGATGGTGTGACTTGGAGTCCCGCACCAGCAGGGAGTTGGACTCGATGGCCTTCATGGCCCCTTCCAACTCTGCTGTTCTATGATTCTAAACTAGAAATATTTTGCAAGTTTTAACCCAGCTTTCCAGGTTCAATGCACAAACATGACTTTCACTTCTTAGGTGACTTTCATAGGTATCTTTCATAACAGGCTTTTAGCTACTGGCCAGATAGATCATTCGAGATTCATCTACTGTGCCCTCAAGTGGAAGCAGGCTGCATGAGACTCCAGAAAAGGGGACAATAGTCTGATCATGCGGAACAGAGTTTTATGGTCCATAATGCCATGCTTTCAAGCTGACTGTGTGGCATAATATTTCTCTTAACGTTTAGTGAAATCTATCATAGACTATTATTCAGCTTTCATTTGTAAGTTAAGGTTTATATTCAGTGCACTTGAAACCCGTGCTGTCCTTCATCCTTTTTTATGAAGATAACAGCAAAAGAAAAGAAGAAAATGGGAGCAATTTATTTTTATCATATTCATAAGGCTTGACTCAAGGTCAAATATATTTTCTTCTGACATAATTGAACATGCCATTATCTTATCTCCTCCCACCCACCACAATTAAAACATGTATAATTGTGATGTTAGCCTGGTAATCCACAAATTCAGCATAAATGAATAATGCAATTACTGATTTTATCCAGATGTTGCCATTTCTTCACCCAGTCATGGCCATTTCCATGACGAATGTGGAAAGGCTCTAATTCTTTCACAGTTGTCCTCACCATGTCTGGCACATCCTTCCCTGAACTAGAGCATTCTAGTTATGCTAGACAACAACTGCCACATCCATAGCTGGCACACCACCTGGGGCTTTTGGGAGCTGTAATCAAACACATCTGGGAGATACCAGGATGAAGCACGTAGAATCTAAACTTGTTCAGAGTGCTGAGCTCCACCTCAGTCCTCTAGTCCATCTTTGGGAAGGTTGTGACTTATCCATTGTGACAAGCCGTGCCCATCTTAGGACAATTTTTCAATGTGCCAAACATGCCCATGGGCTTGCAACACTTGCTGACTGGTGATTTTCCAGAGGAGCCTTATATGAGTGATCTGTGGTGCTGATCTCCATGCCCAAAACTGGCTCCATGGAGCTCCATGTTAAAGCTCAAACTAAATGCTGTAACGGACCATGTTCTCCTCTGACGTAAGAGTCACCAGCCTTCCCGATCTAGGACACGTGTGCTCAGTGCAAGCCTAGCCGTACATGCAAGGAACAGCACTGACTTTCCTTATGCCTTGCGGAAAAGCAGGAAAGCAGGCGGCCAGCCAGAGAGTGCCACTGGCACAGAGTGCCTTGTGTGGCAAATGAGCCAGAAGCAGCTGGTGGTGGTAATGGGGGGTGGGGGCAGTACCAGCCCCCTTGCTCACTCTGACCTTCCCAAGCCAGAAGGGGGAGAAGCAGGGAAATCTACTGCAGTGTGCAGCCCTCCAACTAAGCCCCAGTCCCCAAGGGTGCCTGGCCCCTGGCACTGGCTCATACATGTGCAGAAGACTCTGCCCTGGCATGTGCAAAGGGGCAGAAGGAGAAGCAGTCGGCCAGCACTGCTCCTTTCTGTAGCTTGCCCAGTGGGTTCCTGCCCTCACCCCTTGCCTGAGCACGGACTGGGCAGCCCCTTCAGTTCTCCTAGTGGTGCAAAAATGCTTAATCAAGTAAGCTTGTATTCAGATGGTTTCTTTCCAGCAGTCCTTTTGCCTGTGGGAACTTTTCAGTACACTTGAAATGCCCCCCTGGCCTGCAAAGGCTTGTCTGTTAGAAGGCTTCGGTTCTCTCTTCTGCAATGAAGTGAAAGGGGAACCGGAGCTCTGTCTGTCTGTCTGTCTGTCTATCTATCAATCAGAACACACACAGTGCTGTGTTTAGGAGGATAAGACCTGTCCTAGACAATGGCCAAGCTGTTCAAAGCAAGTTCAAGCACAGGACAGAGGTGAAATTTTCAGGCCATGCCCATTCTATCTATCTATCTATCTATCTATCTATCTATCTATCTATCTATCTATCTGCTGCCGCAAGTTTGCAGCCAGGCCTTTAGTTTTGAACATTTCAGTGGGTTTGTCTATTGCTGCCCAAAGAGAATTATTTTCAGCCTGACCTAATACTGTCCTTTGTGGGTCAGCCCATTACAAGTTGAATGAAATTCTATATTAAATTGGAGCTGAACTTTTCAGAAATGTTGACATTTTGAATTTGAAATTTTTTATGTTCAGTCAAGCTATACAACTCTGTTGAAATACTGCTAATGGCAATTATTCTGCCATAGTTAGGGACTCGTGGTGAGTTTCTGAAAGCAGTACAAGCAGATTCGCTTGAAGGATTCTTTGTACCTAACAATCATAAGGGTCACTTTTTAGAACATCATTTAAACAGCAGACTGGAGGTCAGAAAGACATTTTTATTACATAAAAACACTCTGCTGTATTCACGAGTAGTCAGGTTCCATGCTGCAGCTGGCACTGCCTATCAATAAACACTTCACAAATACAGACACAGCTGAGCCATCGCTTGCAAAATCCCAAGGAGAGGCCTCAAGCGTGATCCTCGCTTGACGTTTTACTCGCCGAGAGACCTTACTCAGTGACAAAACTGCAAATAGAGTGCTTCGTCAGAAGAGACACTGGTGCCACATGGCGTGAGTGGAGCAAGGATATACCCCTTTCGTTCTTGCCCACGCCCATGCTGGTGCCCACATGAGTGGCACAATATCACAGCGGACCTGTACTAAATTCAATTTCTCTCCCTTTGACTCAGAGAGGAAAAAGGCACCCATTTCCTGCACTGCCCAGGAAGGAACATAGAACTCAGCACACTTTCACCACCCATATATAAGCCTCACATGGACACCGTTATTCACAGTCTCTGTCATGCAAGCTACATCTGCTGATATCCCCTCTTCTGCAGCTCTCTTTTCCCCTGGCCATGCTACATGCAACACAGAAGAAACACATCAGAAGCCGCTTCACACTGAGTCAGACCCTTGTCCATCTAGCACAGTGTCGTCAGCACAGACTGGCCCCAGCTTTCAGCCGGGAGTCTTTCCTAGCTGTACCTGGAGATGCTGGGGATTGAACTGGGTAACCTACTGCATGCAAAGTCTGTGCTCTGCCGCTGAACTGCTGCTGGTCCCACCAGCCTGAAAACCAGCAGAGCAATCAGGTGGCACAACCCATTCTCTTCCTCATAAACACCCTCTGTCCATCCAGCTCCTGTGACTCATGTCTTCCTCTGCACATCACTGTTGTGTGTTGCTGCTGCTGCTGCTGTTCTGTGTAAGCTGCTCTTACCAGCACTGGAATGAAAGAACCACCCCTCTGTGCATACGGAGAAGAGCACACGCCTGGTTCCCTTTGCATGGACAAGCACATGCCCAGCTGCTCCCTGCAATGCATTTCCCCCAGCAGGCTGAGCATGTGGGCCTGCCGGCAGTACCTGCAAACTACTGGTGTGGCCTCACCCCTCTGATGAGGTATCAAGCCCAGTCTCCATCCACATGCTTACACTGCTCGAGGCAACGTAAGATGGGATCTGCTGCCCTCCTGATACCATTGCTCAGCCTGCTGGAAGTGGTACCTGCTACCTGGCTGGCTAGCAATGCCATCTTTCCTTTGCCTGTTAGCAGCTGAGGCATGCCCACCAAGCTACTCCTCTGGCAGCTCTACCTCAAATCTGCCTCCTCCCAGCTCAGGAGATGCTGCTGGGAAGTGGCCTGGCTTGCCGTAGCTTCAGAGTCCCTGTGAGGACCAGTTGCGAAGAATTTGCCATGGGGTAAATGGGGATAGTCCAGCAGTTGACTATCCCAGTTCTTCATACAAAAGACTTTTTCTAAGGAGAGGGTGGACTATTCAAGCCCAGAAAGGCCTTTCCAGGAACTATTTTATCAATTGATACCCTGGTTGCCCAACCCAGTTTTCTTCAACCTGGGTCTATCCAGATGGTTTGGCCTAGAGCTTCCACTATCCCTTGGAAGCACAACCAGTGATCAAGAAGTTGTAGGCTAAAACTTCTGAAGGGACCCAATCTGCAGGAGGACTTGCATTCACAAAACTAGCCTTTCAGTTATTTTATTGCTATTGGGCTACTAATGCAGAATTCTTCCCTTCGTTTGGATGTTGACAAAAGCCATTCCTCCTTTGCCAGGCAGTGCTGCAAGCGGGCAGTGAGCTTCCCTGGGTGTGGAGATTCACCATTGTATTCCTCTCTGCTTCAGTCAACTGGATAGCAGCTACACCAATAAAGCCACGCACCAGCCCCTTTTCAGTTGTTCCATCGCTGGTTACTCAAAAAGTCATTAATCTGATTAGCCGCCATAGATTTAGCTGGCATTTTAATGGTCATCAGCTAGAATCAAGGAAGAAGGCACTGCGTTGAGTCAGGATGCAGCCAAAAGGAAGGAATCCTGTTGTAGCTGTTGCCTGAATGCAAGCAGCAGGCATTTGCAATGTCTTGTTCCCGGCGCTTGTTGTGCTCAGCTGAGTCAATCTATTCCTATCCACAGGCGAGCTGTAGCTCAGAGCCAGATAATTCATCTTTCATGCTCTTCCCCTTGACTGTGTCCCTACACATTAAGGACGTTTCTCAGGCTGCACAAATATGTGTGAAATCTCTTGATTGCATTTGCCCCCATGTGTACACACTGTCCTTGACCGGCTATTGTTATGCCTTTTCTGCTAAGCTGAAAACATTCTCCTAGTGAAACTTCACTGCCTCTTCTAAATGTTCTCTGTGGTTAGCCCTTGGTGTCACTGTTTGCCAAAAACTGTGCAGCACACCTACCATTTTCCCCCGGGATGCTCAGAATATAGGCTAGTATTTTTTAACCCACCTGCCATTCAAATCCCATGCCTTTTTTTTAAAATACTTTCAAGGACTTTGTGCACAAAAAAGAAGAGAACCGGGCAGAGGCTCCCACAAGGGCAGTAATGAGCCCCTGCACAACTAGCTCGCCCATTGTCATGGCTACAGGACGGATAATGTCCAATGCCATGCACTGATGTCATCTTCTTCAGTAACAGGAATGAAACTCCACAGGATGTTTCAATTCAAAGTGTGGATTTTCTAAAGGCTCTGTGTTATAATAGCACTGGGATTCTTTAAGAAAAAAAGAGAAATGAGGCCATAGTATTTTAATTTTGTGTCTGTGCTTGTGCTGTTTAATGCTAAATACAGAGAGATGGTTTACACAGTTCATGTAGAAAGAAGTTCTGCTGCTGCTGAGGCAAATCTGATATCTGAAAATATTACTGGAAGGTGAGCTGCAAAATTTCAAAGCATGTTTATAAATAGAATAGGCATAATTAGTTGCTGTTTTGGGATACATGTGTTTGTTGCATTGTACCTCTGCCCCATATTTCCAGCCTTTAAATGTTTTTGGACTGCATCCTTTCAAAGATGGTTGTAACAAGGTGCTCTTACATAGAAATCCTGATTCCTACTGGAGGCTGGCTAAGGGAGTTTGGAGATTTGTGGAAGTACCCTTCTGCCAGAAGGGAACAGGACTACAAAAGACCCTGGTATGCTCCCAAATGTTTCTTGGGCAAAAATCTATCGCTGACAGGAGTTGTGGCCAGATCCAGCTTCTGCACCTTGCCTCTTCTGATTTCAGTCCTGACTTGCTGCATGCCATGTTGCTGTGTTGCCTTAGCAATGCAGGTTTTCCTGTTAGCTGTGCTTCAGCTCCTGCATCTTGCCTGACGCTTTCCATGCATCCTGCCTTGTCGTGCATCCTGCTGTATCAGGCCTTGCTGTACCCCACCATGCCCTGGTGCCTAGCCTTGCTTGCCACATCTTCACTGCTCCTAAACCCTGCCCAGTCCTCTTGCCTCACGGTACCAGCATGGTTGGCTTGTTCATGACTGCGTCCTAGTCTTGACACGATACATATATCTGGTTCCTGACCTTGGCCTGTTCCATGACTTGGACTTGGACTTGCTATGGGAGTCTAGACTCTATATTGCTGCCATAGTGCTCCCTAACCCTAACCCTAACCCTAACCCTGCCACTCATGTCCTGGACCTTGTCATCCAGCAAGCCACATGCCATTGGGATAATTCTGCAAATTGTATGGTGCATGCCCAGTGTGTATAAGACTGGGAAAAAAGTAGCCACCATGGCTTGTTTTTCTCATGTTTGTCTAAATTTGGCCAATGACTGGATTTTTAGCACACAAGAAGCCATGGTGGGTTGTGACCCATTTTTGTTTCAGAGTCACTTGCTGTGAAGTCTGAACCCATCTGGAGTGGCTTGCACATGTTTAAAAAGTCATGTTACTAGGTTCAGACATCACAGCAAGCCACTCTAAGACAGCCATTGCTCCTACCCCACCCTGGCTTATCATGTTGTGCAAATCCACTCATTGGCTGACTTTGCAGGATCATTTGGGAAAAGGAAGCCATGGCAGCTCCCCCCTACCCCACATCCCCTGAATGCCATGTATGTGCCACACAGTTTTGCTGATCACATTAGCAGCAGTTTCCTGTGTCATCTGTACCTGGCAAGGATCGCATTTTCGGAACCACCCCAGAAACCCACAACTAGCCATGGGTTTTAGTGTAGATCTGACCACATCCCTCTGTGCACATGGTCAGATCTGGATGACACAGGTAGCCGCATACCATGAGCATAATCAAGGAAAGGTAGCACACAGGGGGCATCTTCTCCCCCACAGCTGTCCAAATACAGCCACTGTTTCAAGAGCTGCAGCCTCTACAGAATAACCTTTGATGCTTTGGGTGATGAAAATGAGGGGCAGCACAGAAAACAATATCATGAAGAACACAAATTCCATGCTGGATGGAAATGGATGCCAAGGGCTCTCTATTCTGGCAGAGTGACTGACCAGCTGCCCATGTGAAACCCACAGTCAGTCAGGAAGAGAGCAGAAGGAACTTCCTTTGCCAGCCATCTTGAGGCCTTGTTCTCCTCTAGTGTGAGTGCTGTATCCAAGAAACTGTTGACTTTTCCCAAAGAATGATTGCACTTCTCTATGAATAGGAGTACATTCAAGAAGAAACTGCACCAAAGCAGTGAAATTTGTATGCGGTATGGTTTTGGAATTTTCAGTTATCAGAAGTTTCAGACTGGGTATTATGGATTTAATCCTCACACCGTCTTGGAAAGAGAGCTGTGAGCCAATTTGTATTTTATAGCTGTAATCAACATCGTCCTATACCGATATATGCTAAAACATCAGGAGAATAAAGAAACACCCTGGCAGGTTTTCAGAATCTCAAGTAGTAGATTCTAAGGATGAACACATCAAGCTCGTATTCAAAATGTTTGCTAATTCTTGCTTTGGGAACAATTGTACAAACTCAGAGCCATGTTTACATTTCATGTTTTGTGATTTCTGGCAAAAAGAGTCACCAAATAGTCGAGTCCATTCCCATAATGTATAAATTTAATGTTTCAGATGTGATGGTTTCCTAAAAACTGCAGCTGGCTGCAGATCCTGCTTTGCCCTACTGCCCTGAAATGCATATGTTTGCCGTTAAAGGCTGATGCCTGATAAAGTATTATTAGGATTAATATCTTTGTCTGACCCTCACGTAAGCAAGGCTCCTGTGCCCTTTTGGTCAGGGGAAATCAGGTGTGGTGCGCATCACCTTTTCTGTGCTGAGTAACATGACTGGATTGTTCCATTTTAGCAAACTCTGAATTAAACTCAATCATTCGGAATTAAATGCCACCATTCCTGTTAAATCTGGCACCTAATGCTAGAAAGAGGAGGAAATGCAGGGGAAAGGACACTGCAGAATGAGACTGCTTGGCTGCCAAGCATCCTCTACTGCCATCTGCACAAACAGGGAGAGCATTGCTTTTCATCAGCAAAGGGATGTCCTCACCATACGTCTAAAAGTATAATTTATTAGGAGAACTAAAATGGTCCAGATATTGTAATCAGGCTTTACAATTACTGGGGTGATGGACTAAGATCAGGGCAAGAAACCATCAGTGGGTTCCTTAATGAATACAGGAACCACCTTTATCAGTTTTGGGGCCTTCGGAAGCAGAGGTAAGTGTAATTTGTGGTGGAGAGGAAAGTCTGTTGGTGGGAGGACACTTATCTCCTGGAGGTTCACCAAAAATGCAGGTGAAAGCTCTTCCAGTACAACTGTTCCACTTCTGGAGTGAGTAGGAAATTGAGCGTGTCAGGAGGGCCTCAGCACCGGGTATGCATAACCACTTCCAAAGCACCATTTCCCCTGACATACCTACATGACTGCCCTTCCAGCCTTTTGTCAACTTTGGTGGAAAGAATAAAAAGCAACCAGTCCCCATTTTCTGCTCTGAATTTAGCTAAGTGTAGGGCTATGTGTGCCTCTATGGCTCTGCCAGGAGAGCCCATTCCTTTGCTGTAAACCATACCTAGGATTATTCTAACTGGGCAGAGGAGCTAAGTCCAGCCAGCCAAGAGCTCATCTAAGAGTCTTCTTGCAGATTCATGCAAGCAAGGCAAGGCATGTGCCATATTCTGCTTAAGAAAGTTTGTGTTCCAACTATAAATGCTATAAAAGAATTCTAGATAGCATAAATGAGGAAACAAACACCATATGATGTCTTTATGGAGGTTTTGAAGAGTTTTTACAGATAGTTTTTATGGTTCCCCCTGCCAGCTTCCTGGTCCCAAGATCTGCCCCTCATCAAAATGGCAATGGATCTGAATATTTACTTATGTCTCAGAGGTGATGTGTTTAATCTTTACAGGTTTTTCTGAAATTCGTCTACTGTATGTTGTCAATCACGCATTTCTTTGATAAGTTGCATTCATCTTCTCAGAAGACACCAAAAACAAACACAGACACACCCCAAGGACTTTATGTAATGTTTCTGAAATGGATTTTTTTTTCAAGTCAGAAATATTTGCAGCCAACCACTGTTCATATCAAAAATCCCACAGACACTTTGTTATCCAAACAGAGCTTTGTGAGTTTTCAGTGTGTCTGCCTAAAAGCTCTTACATCCAATAAAATGGCATGACCCATTGTTTGATCTTTGCCACCACAGGAGGAGGAAGAGCTGAGCTGACCCTGCTAGGATATGAACCTTTGGATACACGCGTTTAATTGTTTCAGGCATGATGCCCAGATCACAAAGCCAGCCCTTGAGGTAAGGTAAAGCTGTAAAATATAAAAGTATCCATGGCTTCCTTCACAGGAGGAGCTGAACAATTATGCTGTGCCTCGCCTCTTCTTTTTGTCTTAGTAGCAGTTCTCCTGTGTAGCTGCACTCTTCTTTGTCACTTGACTATAAAGCTTTGAGCTGTACGCTATGCAACAACCTGAGACATGAACATTTACAGGGTTCGTGTCTGTAGCATTTTCTTCACAGAGATGTCACATTCCACATCCCCACCCACACACCCCTCACCCTTTGTACATTCAAGAAAAATTGAAACCTTTCTACCAATCACTTAGACAGTTCTGGGCAAAAATGATCTCTGACAGCTTAAATATCTCATGTCCCCAGGTGTCTATCTAGTAGCAGACACTGTACTTTAAAAGGAGCAGGCTGGCTGGATGAATAAGGGACCCTGTTTTGCTTTCACAAAGACATTATGAAATGCTATCCTTTCTGAGTGTAGCCTGTCAGTTCTGAACAGCTTTGCATGCTCGGATTTAAAGATGGAGATGGTAGACTGAAAATTCAATGTTCCCCAAGACTTTCTGCTCTTTTGCTTGCAATTGCTCCGCCTGTTAATTAAGTGGTGTTTTGTTTTGTTAAGTGGTCTGTTGATTTGGCTTTTCACATGCCATACTCTTCTGACAAATTATTGTTTTGATGTTTTGCTAATTTAATGGGCTATTTCCCCTGCTCACCCACCCCCAGCTTTGTCTCATAGAAAGTAATTTTTCCATTTTTATTCATCGAGTCATTCACCCCCAAAAAGCTAAAAAGACAAGATGCGAAACAGTTTAAGCAACTAGAGTGAGCTAGCAGAATGGTTGAGGCATAGCACTGGCACAAGTGGTTCCCTTGCTCCAACAGGGGCAGTGAGGGTGCAGGAACACCAATGGTAGCATTAGAATAATGACCTCCCGCGCAAGCGCAAGGGCATGGAGGGAACACCGTTGCTGATGGTCACTTCTGTGGCATCTCTGGACTGTTCCTTGGTCCAAGGAGAAAATGAGAACCTTCCACTAAAGGGAGGTTCAGAAGATGGTTATAGACCAGATGTTACCCCTCCACTTGGCGTGATACCATCATGCTCAATAAAATCTAACTCCATTCTTTACAGCAATCTTCCCCAACCTGAGGTCTCTGGGTATTGTTGGAACAGAAAACAGAGAAGAAACAGACCAGCAAGATACAACCAACATTCTTAACCTGGTGTCTTCCAGATATCCCATCATCCCCAGTCAGCCAGGACAATGTCAGTGATGGTAGTTATAGTCCACCTATATCCATGGACCCTGGGTTAGAAGGCTGCTCTGTTGTATATTACAAGCCAGTCTTTCCTAACCAATCAGGTGCCTTCCAGGAGGTTTAGACTACAACTCCCAACATTCATGATCACTGGTCATGCCAGCTGGGGCTGATGGGAGCTGAAGGCCAAAACATCTACCAGATTGAGGAAAGTGCTTGCATCATGTGGGGCTGAAATTCTTCTCCCCACCCCCCAAGACCCTCAGAAGTAATGGGGAAACAGTAATTTATCTTAGGTAGACTCCTTTATGATTTGTGCCACAAATGCAACTTGCAGTGACATCGGAGAGGCTGTTCTGCATTCCTCATCATTTCATTAAGTGGTTTGGATCATCTAACTTCTCTAAATCCTGGAATCTATAGCTCCATTTGAATTGGACAAAATCTAGTGCAACAGGGCTTGATCTTGTGGGAAGCCTAGTTTTCACTGAGCTCCTGTATTTTCACCAGAAAGGGTTCTACATGAATGAATCTGCAGTGTTTGCTTCTCAGCAGGAAACACGACTTGTACAATTCAATTCTATGGAAATGTACATCAAGATGGAAGCACCAACCCTCACCTTATCCTTTCCTCAAAAATCAAACACACGTTTGAAGCATAACTTGCACATACTCTTTAAAAAAAAACCCAAAACATATAATAGCAAAACAAAAGAAAAACAAACACAACTGTTGGTGGACTCTGCTAGTACTCATGAGAAATGTTCACAAAAGCCAGATGATAAAGACTCTCTCTCCTTCTACAAGCAAAACTGCAATATTATCCTTGCAAAAGGATTGTGGTGATGGTGAACAATGGCAGAAGCTTGTCCCATGCAGTATCAAACAGGTTGCTGAGCCCATAGAGCTTCCTGCTGGGATCATGTGCCCGAGCTTCCCTAGTGAGTCTCTCTTCCACAACCTCCCCGCTGGCTTTCACAAATGAGATTCCCTTTTTATAGTTAAGCCCCGCTATTTATTAAATTCTATTATGTTTATACTCCACTTATTGTTCACCTTGCCAAGGAACCCAAGATGGTTTACACGATCCTTCTCCTTTCCATTGTATTCTCACAATGAAGCTGCGAGGTTGGTTAGACTGAGAGTCAGTGCCTGTGTTCACACACAATGCTGAAGCAGGCTGCGTGGTAACTGGCTGAACAGAACAGCAATTCCTTGTGTTCCTTATGTCCTCAGTACTCTAGTTGTTCTGGCTGCTGGGCATGAAGAACTTCCAGAGATTGGGCAGGGAATGACACAGACGGCAAGCCCTATTTCTAACCTTTATTTAGCAATACAATAGTCAAAATGAGACCCATCAGCTGGAGCCACACCTTCAGATACCTCCATTCAAGCCCCCTTTCAAATACTAGGATTCTAGATCATGCCAAGCAGCTTTTATACTCTTGGGATGACTCTAGCAATATTTGGGCATTTCACTTACAATGTATAGCAGCACATGAAACACGGGGAGCAAAGCCCTGCTTGCACAGTCCTGTTGCCAGTCATCCCTGCATAGAGCACAAACACCTGCTGAGAGAGTGCAGGCCAGTATATGTGGAAGCATCTTCCTTGCTGAAGGCGGTCGCCTGCACAGGAATGCCAAAGAACTGGGAAACATGACAGACGCAGCATCGAAATTGGGGCCCTCATGTTGGTGCATATGCACTAAGTGGACAATATGAATAAGCTTTGTCTCCAGAAAAGATCAAGATAAAAGAGACAAAAAAGGGAGAAGATGGAAGTGGTGGTATTGAGGGAAGAATCTGCATTCACTTGCTCGTGCTGAGGTTTAATTTCAACAGGAGGGAAGGTTAAGAGATTAAGACTAAGGCTTCTCAGAAGAGATGCTTTTACAGAGAGGGTTGAAAGGAAAGATGAAACAAAATTGTGTTCTGGGACTGGATTCCAGGCCTAAGAGATGGCAAAGGGAAAATCAGTTAGATACTTCTGCATTTGGATGAGCAAATGATTAGTGGTATGTTAGGCTGGACAGAAAAGAAGGACGTTTTGAGGGCTCTGAGGCAAGGAGAGGGAGCTAGTGCCAGGCATGGGAAGGACAAGAACCCAGTGAAAGGACCTAAAAGAAAAGTATCATGTGGCTTGAACAATGTGAGATGCCAGCTAGCTTGCAATGAAAAAAGACAGAGGGGAGAAAGGAAGGTAGTGGAATTACAGATATGAACTCTCTTCCCTTAACCCCATAAGGGTGCAAAGAGGACTGGATGAAAAGGAAACATTTTGGAAAGGTAGAGCTTTCCAGATACTGAAGATGATACTGAAAGTGGTAAAGCAGGGGTGGTTTATTGTGCCCTATAAATGTGTTGGTCTAGAACTCCCACTATCCATTACCATTGGCTGCTCTGGCTAAGGATGATAATGAAAGTTGTAGAGCAAAACAACAGGAGGGCAAAGGGCCCCGTCCCTTGGCACAAAGCTGCCCACAACAGCTTTGGTGCCCTCCAAAGTTTTGACTCTTTCAATTTCTTTCAGCCTCAGGCAGAGTGACCAATAATCAGGAATGCTGGACTGTGGTAGAAAACTTCGGGAGGGTGCCAGTTTGGAAGGCTGCTGGCTGGCATCTGTGGAGGCTTGGATCTACATTTCCCAACAGGTCCTGCTGTGACCTGCATTTGAGCTGGGTTCCCTTCCTGTGAGGGAGGGAGAGAAAGGCATACAGAGAGGCGAAAGATGACAGGTTTGGAGCTGGTCCCATGAAGCATCAGTGGGAACTTTGAGGTGGATGCAACATCCTTGTTACAAGCTATTTGGAAACAAAGGTAATTCTGCTTTTGCTGGAGAAGCCCTTGGCCACAGGCTTGAATTAAGTCAGTCAGTGACAGCAAGTAGAGAGAACAAAACAAAGTATAAAGGGGTTGGGAACCTCAAAGGAAAGAAGGGAAATAGGGGAATAACTCTCTTTGTGGAAGTATTTGCTTATTATAATTTGAACACACTGGAAACATTATGAGTGAAACAACCTTAGTAGAAATTTGCTAGGGCTCATAGCAGCCTGATGAAAGCATCTGGATGTGGGGGGAGTGGGATAGAAGGACAGAAAAACGAGATGATTACTTGACCATTCCTGCATGATGTACTAACTGTGTGATACGAGGCACACAAAGGCTGAAATCTTTTTATTTTCATCGGAAATACCATTTTCCCATGCATTTTCTGGTGATTCATTGCCTGCTAACCCTTTTCAAAAGTTTGTTAAATTGGGCATCATGTCTGTAAAACTTCTGTTCTGGTAATTCCAGTTGAAATGGAGTCTGATGGACTGGTTCATTTGGACTTCAAACACCTTGGAAATCAACACAGTCTCTATGTCAAGTGTTGATTGCTTAAGGGAGAGGAAAGGAGAAGAACGCCTGCAGTTCCCCAAAGTGCTGACATGTGCCTGGATGCCCTGCCTTCATAACCTGTTTTCGGGGGCTATTAAACATGTTGCATTTTTATCCACATGGCATGAGGATCAAATGGATAATGGTGGGGAGAACTGGCCTGACACGAGATTAGCAGAAGACAGAGTTGACTGGATATAATGCTCTTTGTAGAGCTGAAAAGTCTGACAAAGCCCTGGACGCTTATACATACTTGTTGCAGCCATGTGTAAGTATGGTAGTGGTTTGTGTTAAACTCGTAGATGTTAGTCGTGTCTTAATCTTACTGATCTGAATTTAAATGGGTGGCAGCTCAAACTGTGGTAGCAGCAAACTGGCTGGCTGATGTCTAGAGCCCCATGTTAAAGTTATCAAAATGCTGCCAAAATTCTATTAAGGGGTGGTGGCTACATGGTTAATTTAGAAGTTTTTGATCAGTGGTTTGAGACCAGTCCAGGGGAATGAATGATCTGTTTATTTGCAAACAGGGCCTTTCTTACAGCCAAGGAAAAAAATAATTGAAATATTGTGCATGAACACATTTCTGTATGTCTGTGATTATATTTTGCTAGTTGTATTGGAATGCATTTTTTCCTGCTTGACATTTTTAGTATTTTTATATTGGCAAAATTATGTGCAACCCATGATTTATTCCTTCTACACCTTAGGCCTAGGAGTATGAAGGTTCAGGCTAACCACGCATGAACACCGACATACAATTCAGCGTATGTGCCATTTGATAAAGGCAGTGAGAAAGGTGGTGGGCCATGTGATCGAGGCAGATGACAATCAATGGTCTCTCTACCCTTGATGAGAACTGCAGAATTATCTAAGCTCTGAGTCCAGAGGAAGCAGAGATAGATCCTTTTCATTATGGCCAGCTCCTTCTGGTTAATGGCACCATTTGTGGACTCTGTACAAAGTGAGGGGCTTGTTCCATAATGGCTTATGATCTAGCTAATGGGTGGTATTGTCTCGCCTTCCACTACTTAAACACATATACACTTGCTTTCTGTATCCATGCCAAAAGATAATAGAGCACAGGACTCAGAAGAGCAGGGTGAAAATTATAGTCCCTTGAGGCCATAGTCAATGAAATTAAAGGATGAAATTAGATGGGGTTGGTACTGAGGGATGAAATTACAAGCAGTACTATATTAATGTAGCATGGAATGAACGTGAAGTACTCACCAATGTGGAAAGTCGAGCTTTATATCACCAGCTGTATTTTCCAAAGGGCAGGATAATTTAATCTTCACGTAATAATGTTTGTAGCCATGAAAACCAAGACAACTAAAACCATGACAAGGGTGATCAAACATTATTGTTTGAATGTAAAAGGATGAAGGAAGGGACACCCCCCCACACACACACACACACAAACATGCACAGAGAGAGAGAGAGAGAGAGAGAGAGAGAGAGAGAGAGAGAGAGAGCGCTCTGTCTGTTTTCTTTACCAAAAAAGGGAAAAAATCAATTGCTTCTATATCTTTTTCTTCCTCCATAATTGATTTTGTTTTACCATTTCCGTAACATGTGTGGTCTCCAGGGATTGAGAAAAGGAAACAAAACAGATAGTGAGATCGCCCTCCTTCTGCTCTGTGCTTTGTCTTAGATGGCGAAACGGTCTGCTGATCTCTTGCAGATCCTGAGTGGCCCTTTCTTCACAGGGCATGCCAAGTCTTTGACTCTATTTACTGGAAACTAATGATACTAAAAATGTCCAATTAGCTTAAAAGGTTGCCATTTAGTGAACAAAATGAATGGTCTTCTGTTCTCATCCTGCTTAAATACTCTAATTTTACTTTAATTATTGTGTGCCATTAGATCTTTGACTCCTCTAAAACCTTTGGTTTTTCCCTATCCGTTTTTCCTACTGCTGCAGCACTGCTGGAGCTAATTTTCAGTTCTCTCTGTTTCTTTTGTTCTTTCGTATTAACATACATAGCTCCGTTTTCTCACCCATTTTTGCACTAGTTCCTTTTTGCCAGCCCTTGTGAAAAACAACTTTTGAGTCAAATTAGAACATCCCTCAATAAGAAGATTTCTTGCTGATTTTCCTTCCATGCCTTAAAGGAACACAGAATCCTTTTTTCTTTTTTTTTGCTAGAGTTAACTTGGCTTTTCCAAGGAAAATTCATACATAAGATATTTCTAGAATAAATTCTGCAGTGTCCTCTGAAGAATAAGACCAGATCACTAGCACATTTTGTCTACCAGTCACACATCAAATATTCTGCATGTAGGATATATAAAGTTTCATATATGAATACCAACACAACTGAATTGATCTATCAGTGGCCATGCTTATGAATTTTTAAAGATTAGACTGTTATTATTCCATGAGCCTTTTTGGCAGGTTCCTATTTAGTCAATGCATAAAAATGTGAAGGAAGTTGTGGATAATGACAGCTCATAGTACACGACTCACAACTCTGTCCTTGAACTGAAGCTAAGGCTTAAAGAAGCAGAAGAACCCACTAAATCTGTTTCAGCCATAAAAACAGCAGAGTAGATATTAATCCTGATAAGAAATGCAAAACTGAAATTAAGGCTGAACTAGTCTTTCAACCCGTTCCTCCAGTGCAGCTCATTTGATCCTGATGCTGCAAAGAACCAAGCCCACCACACCAAACTCCTTGGACTCCCTTGAGCTACTATCCAACATAGGACTACTACAAGGTATAACTGCATGGAGAAGCAACAGAACTCTCAGCTCTAGGCTCAAAGGCTACCTCCTCGAGAATCACCTATTTTGAAGCAACAGAAGGGATTCTGAGAAAGGGAATTTGCACTTGAAAAGGCCCAAGACCATTGAATCAGACCTCAGAAAGCTGCTTTCCTAAGGTTCTTTTTCTGGTTCTAAAAGTTTTGTCCCTTTCTTTATTCTCCAAGTCCTTTTTCCTCATTTGCGCAGGACAAACAGCCCTACATGGTTACCACACTCTACCTTTTTTTTTACCATCAACTACCTGACAGATGATCAAATGGTTTCTATGTTATTGTGGTTTCCATCCTCCCCACTCCTGCTGTTGGCATGTATTCAATCATCCACTGCACCTAAAATTCAGTCCCAATATGCATCACTCTCTATGTCACCTACCTCTTTCTATTTGGTTCACATAGAAAGGCTGAATGGCTGGACTGGATCCTACAGCTGCTGCTCTTTTCAGGGGACTCTGTCATAGTTGCATACTTGCACCATGGAAACCATGATCCTGGGTTCAGGCCATGGTGGTATATACATAGAAACCATAGAATAAGCCATGGTTTCTAAAGATCAAACTTACCATGGTGACATACCTGGGTTTAGGAAACATGACAGACCATCATTGGCTAGTCATGTTATCTGAACCCAGCCTGCGTATATCTGCAGGTGATGGCTACCTTTTCCTTCTGGGATTGGGGCACCATAACAGAATGTCTGTCTTGTGAAACCTGCTCTGCTCTAGTGTCTCCACCTCCTTCTTTGGCTGTTTGTGAGGTCTACTTCTTCCAGGACAGTGACTTTGATAACAGTGAGTTTGGCGTTGTTGCTGTGTGCAAGAAAAAGGGGAATGCTACAGCACCTTAAAGATGGAAAAATTTCTTATGACCCAACCTTCTAGGGGCAAAAGTTAAGTTTTCCACATGAATAAAGTATGTGTTCTAAATGGATGGGTGATGTAATAATGCATGGTGGCAAATTGTGGTGGGATGCTGATTCACAGTGCTAATAGTTAGTTGATTGATGGTTAGTTATTAGTTATTTCAATAGTTAATTCCATTCACAGGCAATAGTCATTGGATGATTTACATGCCTGATTTATGTGGTGATAGAATAGCTTAACTTTGGTTCTTGCTGACAGGAGGTATGCAATGTAGCTTGCCCATGATTAGCATTCTCATGGCATTACATTCATCTGGTAACTGTGGAATGATAAGACATAATTCAGAAAATATGCCCTAAGATGGCTCTGATTTGTGTTTTGCCTGTTTTTATTATTATTTATTGGCCACTTTTATATTCTGCCCTTTGTCCAAGAAGCTCAAGGCAGCGTACAGGGTTATTTGCCTTTATTCACACAAGCCTGTAAGGAATGCAGTAGGACGAATGTGTCCTCTGCAGGCCGGCTCTGGTGCCTGGCATGAACTCGTAGCACCCAGGCTGAGCTGCTGGTCCGCCTGCTTATCTGATCAGCTGACACCACAAGCAAGTCTGGGACACTAAGCCTGACCTTTGCCCGGTCTCAGCTCCAGCTGTTAAGTCTGAACAGCTTTTTGCTGTTGTTCCTAACAGCTGCTTTGAATCTGGATCTGTGTCTTACATGGACAACATACATTTATCTGTAGTTTAGTGACAGAGCATATTTGTTGTCTGAAAAGGGTCTCGGCTTCTGTTCATGATTCCTCCCACAGGGGATTGGGAAAGACTGTAGGAACCTCCTGCCAGTCAGTGTACCCCAGCCTTCCTCAAGCTGCTGCATTCACATGGTTTGGACCTCAAGTCTCATCAGTCCCAGACAGCAGGATCAAGAGCCAGAAATGCTGGGAGCGATGTTCAAAATACCTGGAAGGTATCAGGTTGAGGAAGGCTAGTCTAGATGGAATTAAACCAGATGAACGTATGGCCTGATTGGATATAGGCAGCTTCCCATGTTCCTGGCTAGTGCATGGGATTCTGCGCTATTTTAGCTCCTCTGATCCATGTTAGGTGTTCTGACTTGATGCCTTTTTTGCACCACACATCTGCTTTTCAGCATGTTGGGGCTGAAAACTTCATGAAAAGTGTACATTTTGATACTGAACGTTGCTTCCTGCAGCTGGCACTTGGATATGCTGCCCTTCTGCATACTTCTGGGACAATTATACATTGCATTCCCCTGTAATAGCTCCCTTAGTGTTGTTGAATGTTGTTAATTAATGCTGTGCTTCTTGCCATAACATAGACATTGGTCAGCGATACTCACAGGACTCCATAATAGGTTTATTTTTACAAATCAGCTCTAGACTATACAGTCACTTATTCTTGAACTGACCCAAATAATTGTTTAATCATTCAATTATCTGGATCAAATCTTTTAGCTTTTAAAGAAAAAGAAGAGCACAGTGATAGTAACTTGGTACCCATTCTGTTTAATTTGTTTCATTTTATTAATTCAATAAGTCATATTGTCTTTCTCATGAACTGTGATTCAATTATAGGAAGATTCTCTAGCCATCTGTTTATTTTTAAATTAATTGCCAGTTAATTGCATTTAATTGAAGCATTTGTTCTCAATTTTCATAGATTAACAGGGCATTAATCTTGAGAGGTCAATGACACCGTTTAGAAGGGGTTGTTGAATTTTGCTCTTAGATGCTGAAAACTGCAGCTTTCATTAAACAGCACGCTGGAATCATTTGTATCATTAAATGTTGGATTTTTAGCCAATTACTGCAGCTGTTTTGGTTTTATTTGCTTGAATAATTTTTTAGACAAGTATTTGCTTTGGGGCTGTTGACAGGTTTTATTAAAGAGAGATATAATTATATAACAGTCTTTAACAGCCTTGTTCTTTCCTGCTAATAAATGTAATTGCTTTAATGTAATGCATGGTTACCTGCAGACCTCATGATCAAGACAGATACCAGAAATAAGATGATATAGGAGAAGACACTCTCCAGACAATGTCCATTCTAGGTGAACTTTGTGGATGGCTGCATAATAATGGAGGCGAGGTGGCTCAATAGGAATGCACAGTTTTAAAAGCTTCACCCCAGTTTGAGCTAGGCCCAGACAATTCCAGATTCAGCTTTGCAATGGTGTGGTCTTTTCCCACCACACTTTCTACCTAATCAGTCTTCTAACCTTCTTCTCAACAAAAAACAAACACCAACTTACCATTGACAAGGGGAGAAAGGTAAAGTACTTCCTGACAGTTAGGGCCCCTAGGAGGTGGTTGAAGCCCCAGTGAGGGTGTTCAAGCATAGACTAGAGATGGTACACATGTCATGATGGAGCCAGCTGGAGCCCGGGGTCAGACTAGAAGGCCCAGGAGGCCCCTTCTGACTCACTCAGTTTCTATGTAATCAGCCACTGTGAGGGCTTTTGAGAGAGAGGTATGGGAGAGCCAATGTACTATCTGCCTTGTATTTTAGGCTTGCCTGCCCATTTCAGGCTTGCCTTCCATTTATATGAGGCTTTCTGCCTCCGCTCTTCTGATCAAGGAGCTCCATAATCTGTGAGTTAATTGGTGGTGTAGTAGAGCCAGAGATGCAGCATCAGACTTTGATTAGCAGGGTTGCCAACATCCTGTCAGCACTCCTCCTAACTTCCTGTCTGTCTTTCTACCTGAAATTCCTGTTCCCTTGGAGCGTAGCTACACCTCTCACAAGCGGGATTGAGTTTCTCTGCAACAATATATTGTTGTGAGATATACCTGTTGTAATACAAAGTTTGTTGAAATGGTTTGGCATTGGATGGACAAATAAGACCCTTCATCTTTAATGAAGGCCTGCTCCCAGTAGAGGAGAAAATTGCTAGTGCTGGTTTGTCTATACGGATCAACACAGCTGCCTGCATTCTTGGCCTCTTGGAGTCCTGTCTAAGGGGACTGTCAAGAAGAGTTCCTGCCTGCCAAAAGCTACCCCTATGCTGGGATGGGGCAGTTCTTACCAAACTCTCCCTGCCCCTGCTAAGCAGAGTTCAGTCTGTTGCCTCTACCTCCCTTTTCACCAAGAATCTTGCAAGAATGGTCTGCTAGGTGAGAAGAATGGGTCCTGGAATGACAGCACACCTCAAATGACAGGTTCCATTTGGGAAGGCTTATTAAGATTAAGAATACAGGAATTTAGGTGAGTAGCCATTTGAGTCACTAAATAATCTATGTTACATAGAGAATTTCCAAAACCTACCCCAGAAGGCATGGTCACAAACTAGTTCCAAGAACACATAAAGCTCCCATCTAGCCCTGCATTTTAAAAGAGTGGAGCTGGCATGGGAATGCGGATCACTCAGTCCAGTAGGAACAGCTGGTACCACTAGACTGTCATAGTACGTTTGGCACTATGGAAAGTCAGCATGCGCACAGGAAGGAGTAGCCACTAACCCTGTTCTAACACAGGAATATCAAAGCAAGAGGTGAGAATGAGAAAAAGAATTCCTCTCTTTAACAGACAGGCAGAACTCGTCTAGGAGAATCCCATTCCTGGGCAACTGAGAGATGCTTGGATGTTTGGCAGGAAGGATGCTCTGCAATGGGGACTCTTGAGGAAAGATTACTATTCGTTTTTATAGAGATGGGCATTATTCTCAAATCTGTTCATCAGGCATCCTTGAGAGGATGCTCCTGAACATCAATGTCAGTTCCTACGGAGAAGCATGATAGTTTATAGTTCCTTCTGCCTCCAAAACTGAATTAGGAGACAGAAGAGGGTCCCCATCCCCTTGCTTCCCCATTGGGAAATAATGTTCCCAGTCATGCACTGGAATAAAGTTTCCAGCTGAGGAAGAGCTGGCAAAGCTTCTCTGTTCAGCAAGCTCTTCTGGCTACTGGTTACCCTGCCTCCTTTGTTCTAATGTCAGCTGGGCAGCAATCCATTCATCAGCTATGTACTGCTGTGGCACCTGTGGCGTCCACCTTCCAGGGTCTACTGCTAAAGCTGGGATTCTCCTCCTCTCTTCTTTTGCCACACACATCTCTTCTGGAACCATCTTTGCTGAAGACTCTTTCTGATCACTGTATTGATTTGCTCTCTAATAGCCAGGCTTGTATCGGAGAAAAGTGATGGTTTAGGAAAGGGATAGACATCGAACTGAGGAACAAGGTGCCTCTGGGGACCTCTTCAGCCCAGGATTTAGTAAACAGTAACTGTAGCTCACACAGAGAAATCCTTTCATGCACCTAACTAGCACAAGTGGGAATGACAGCGTGGTGCTCCTTCCAGCTCTTTCTTTCTGTGTGACTCTAACCCAAGACCTTGATCATTGCCTGTTTCTGACATCCTCAGCAAGCTGGGGGTTCCAGTGGCAGTGCTACTGCATTGAATTTCCTTCTGAGGAATTCTTGTCCATGAACTATGCGTTGTTGTTGTTGTTGTTGTTGTTGTTGTTGTTACGCCCAATTGCCAAGCCTCTCTGGGCAGTTAACAAAAGCTAAAAACACACAAATTACATAGCTATGCTATTCATTTATATCTGCTTATTTTTAGGTAAAATGTAGCAGGTAAATGGGATATAGCTTTTTTTAACAGATAACATTTCACCTTTATTCAGAAACCAGTTTCCAACCTGCACATCAGCCTGTACAACACATTCACTTACACTCTGGTCTTCTGCATGTTATCTTGGAATGAAGTCTTACTTCCAAGAAAATGGGCAGTGGATGCAGACTTAGTTTAAAGGGGAAAACAGAAATATTTTAAATTGCAAATGTACATGAAGGCTGCAACCTGTAACCAGTTATTTTTGTTAACAGCAACCAAGCAGGTCTTGTTCATAGATACTGTTCTGGAAAACTTGCATAACTTTATTGATTCTGCCATTGAATTATCCACCTATTAGAATCGTAAACATTGAATGCTTATAAACTGGGAAATGAAATTATGCAGAGCAATGCCCCACCCCCGCACCAGCTGAAGGCCCAACAGAGAAGGTTGCCTGGTCCACCTTGCAAGTACTTGCAGGGTTAGTTTCAGATCTGTAGTTACCTGCAGGATTAGGACCAGTGCAATCGTGCAAATCAGCTAGGAGCTATAGGAGGCTCTATGAAAGGCTTTCTGGGCCTTTGCCACAGAAGGATGAGGTTTTATATTCATGATCTGCAATGTCTTTACTTGTGTCTTGCCTCCTGCTTCTTTCTGAATTTGCCTTCTCCTCTAGACCTGCCATGCCTTGCCAAGTGCCTGACTATGCCTTTGCCTCTGGTCCTCCCACACTGCCAGTATCAAGCCCTTGCCTGTTGCTGACTTTGCCTTCATCCTTGGGCCTAGTCAGTATCTGGCCCTTGCTTGTGTCTGACTCTGCTTTGGTCCTTCATCTGTCTCCATCCCCTTTGCTGCTGAAGTACCAGTCAAGGAAGCCTGATGTGATTTACAAGCTGAACTTTGCCTTTGCTCACACTTAATAAGCTTGAATTATCTCAATTCTGTATCTGTGGGAAGCTTCAACAGTATTTTCTTCCCTGATTCTGGGAGTTTGTCAATCCCTATCATACCTCTTGTTCTCCCATCACCTTTATTGTTTCCATTACAATAATAAGACCGCTTATTATCTGTCTTGGAATGAAACTGCACAAGAAGGCATGGAGTGCTGTAGCTAGTAGTAATCTCTGCCCATCCCAGTCACAGGACTGCCATTGTCCATTGTATCCTGGCTTAAAAGAAGCTGCCTGCCGAGGTCAGTGGTATAATCCACTTGGCTTTGCCTAAGGAGATTGCTTTCAACAGTTAGCCCTGTGTTTGTCCCTACAGGCAGGCCGCCCTTGCTATGTTTACTGCTACCAAGTTTTTCTGTCCCATGTTAGCTTTTTAAAGCAGTTGCCTAATTTTTGCGAACAGACAATACGTGGGTTCACATGACACATTAATCATCTTCAGGTAAGCTACACTGCCTAGGCTGTGCATGATGCAAGCCATGGTGTGCCCGACAGAAAGTTGGTCTCACCATCGCTCTTTTTCCGCCTTCTTTCCTCTCCAGTCCAGTATCCTTTGCGTCAGAACCTGTCTTGTCTCCCTGTCCCCACACTAATAATCTCCTCTTGTTTACTGTTTGTTTTTAAATCCTCAAAATGCACAAGTGAGTGTTTAAAAATACCAGCCCCAGAAAATTGCAGAATTGTGTGCCTATCATTTTTATCTGGTCTTTCATAAGTGTGATTTTATGGTTATCTGCTATGTTTGTCTGCTATGTTTGTCTGCTCAGTTTCCGTGTCTGTTTCAACTGGCTAGGGAAGGGCAAAGTGGACATTGAAAAGTCATGGACACTGAAGAGCAAAGGTACATGGGATGGGGGCAGGAAAAGAAGGCGCATAAGGGGAGGAGCATGATTCACTTAATGTAATCCTCTTGATTTCAGAGTGTTAACTGAGACTTCTCAGTTTCCCCCACCATTTCAGCACTTCCCCGCTAATGCAGGAAAGGGAGACACAACAAACCAGCATGGATTGAACTATCCTTAGAACAAGTCATGGGTTGTCGGCTTGTTGTCAAAAAATGAAACCACCCTGGAGGAAGCAGCCTGGGCTTAGATGACACAACAACCTACTGTGGCTGATTATGATTAGTTGTGGTGGCATGTGAACTCAGTCAGTGAGGTGATAAACTTGTTTTTTGACAGTACAGTTTCATATTGTGGGGATCGCATGATATAAAGCATCACCAAGGGAAAAAAGTGCTGGGAAAAGACTGGGCCAGAACAGTTACCTCTGCTCTGTCTGTTCAACCCTGGCCTATCTGACATGTCCATGACATCGCCCACGACATAAAAAAAGAAAAGCCCTCCACACAGAAGTGTAGAAATATTTTATTTGTACATATAATTACTCAGAACATTCATTCATTCATTTGACTCTCCACCTGCAGTCTGAAGAACTACAGTCAGGAAATAGATCTGATATGTCTAGGAAATGAATAACAGAACATTTAGAAGTGAACCTACATAGTTAATTCTTAATTAAGTGTACATAAGTTGTAGCCTTATAGCAGAACCCTGTGTATGTCTACACAGAACTCAGTCTCACCGAGTTCATTCTGGCCTACTTCTAGGTAAGTGTGTATAGGAATTGACAGGACCTATCATAAACGCCCTGCCCACCCCCCATTTACCTTGGCTTTTCTCACAAGGGGATTTACCCTCCCAAATCTGCTGTTCCATGCGGGAGCAGCGTCTGTTGCTAGCTAAACTTTCCAATCATTCTGGGTGAGTTTCAGCCCAAATACCTGCCAAGACCCAGACAGGTGCTCTGGAGAGACTTCAGAACCAGTTTCTGCTCTTTTGGAAGTGGGTCATTGCTTGTCCACAGAATCCAGGAGATACCATTACATAGTGACTCTGAGGGATGGATTTTGGTCTCCTCTAGGTAGCAGGGGACCACCACAGTCTCCACTGCCTGCTCTCTTCTCCAACCTTCCTTCCCTGGAGTGGCCAAGAGAAGACTGCTGCCCTTAACAGCTAAATGCAGCAACAGAAGGGATGGAGGTGAGTTTTCCTGGCCTAACAATAAAAGCCTGCCAAGCTGGGGTAGCATATTAGTCCCCTAGCTTCAGGACTACTAAACAAGGTCCTAAAATCATACATTAATTGCAAGTGTGGATCAGCCATCCTAAGCACACTGAGCTTCCTCATTTGATTGATTAAGGATCTCCTGATGGAGACCTCCCTGTGAACTTGTGTGACAGTGCACGGCAAAATCATTTTAGTAGGGTAAATGTAATGGGGGCATTTTACACCCGTCCTGAAAGCACTTGCACTAGTTGCCTATTGTGTCCAGATGCAACTCAAGGTGCTAATTTTAACATTTAAAGCTACCCAGCTAAGGGACCCATCTTGCTTTGGGCTGCCGGGAAAGGCTGCTTTTGGGGTGCTATTACCCACAGAGGCCTGTTGGTTCAGTACACACAAAATGGCTTTTCCCCATGTTGTTTCCATAGTTTGGAATGTACTCCTGCAAGAAGTATGATGGGCCCCCACTCCTTTTGCCTTCAAAAAGGATGTGAGATTAGGGATGTGGAGGAGTTTGTACTGGGGCTGGGAATCCCATGGATTCCCTGGGCGTGGCTCCCCAGGTTCCGCTCCTCCTTGTTGCAGCCCTGGTCCAAGCTCCGGTGAGCGCATCCAGTAGTCACAGGCACTTGCCAGGAGCTGAGCCCCATGCACAGCTCGAGCAGCATCCTCTTCCATGCCAAGTACAACAGCTGCAGAAAGGGACGCTGCTTGGCCAGCAGTTCTGTGGCGCTCCATCCTGTCGAGCCCCAAGAGGTTGCTGCCCACCTGATGCAGGAGAAGGTTGCTCACACCTGACTGCCCAGGGATGGAGCCCTGTGTGAGCTCCGTGCAAGCAGCACCCCTCTGCCATGCCACCTGCAGCAGCCTTTGGCTGCGGTGCCCAACATGAAAAAAGGGTTGCCGGGTGCACAATAGTTGTTCCAGGAGCATTTCACGGACTTCCTCTCAGTTTGGCCCACTTTGCAAGAACAAGAAGTCTGCAAATGCTAAACAGACAGATTCCAGTGAGTTTCAACCCAGCCTTAGCGAAGATGCAACTTTTCAAGTTAGTCTTTTAAAACACGTGGTTTTACTTCTTAACAGTTTTATGATTTTAAATGTTTATATACCATCTTGATGCCTCCCCCATTTTTTTAACAGAAAAGGCACTCTATAAATGTTTATAAGGAAGATTTCGGAATCATTTATATATATTTTTAGATGTAACTGGACAGTTATTCTGAAATACTGGAGACAGGCCTGCGGGGTTATAAGGAAGACATAAACCCTTCTTTGCAGATGCATTATAGGTTAAGCAACATTTAGGAAACCGAACATCCAGGGCACAAGTAACTTGTGTGCAGGACTCCAGGGGTGGGGGGCAGGATAAGCATATGAAGACTTGAATGGCACATCTGTTGAGAGAGCATGAGGGCGCTTCACTGAACTTCAACCCATGATCCAGGAGGGGCCCAATGAACCCTATGCCCTCATCTCTGTGTGTGTCTGTGTATAGGTTGAGTGAGAACCAGCCTTATAATCAGCCTGAGTGAGGCAGCCAGCAGACGTTGGCATGTACAGAGACCAGAGAGATGCTGAGGAACACAACTGTGAGTGTCGTGTGGCCTTTGTGCCTAGCCTGGCCTTTGCTCACAGGTGTGGTGGAAGATGCTGCCCATGTTCAGTGAGTAACACTAAAATGAGATTCCACTGCTGCTCTTGTTGACTCAGACATGACCGGTAGAGGAGGCAAAGCATTTCATTTTTTACCACAGCCAGCAAAACATTCTGAGGTGGAGAGGGCTTATGCCTTGGTGAACTTATATTTTCTTGTTTTGCTTAGCAACATGTGATGATTATCTCTGGGTGATGTCCAGGTTCACTCGGCCGTCTCCCAAGGGTCAACAAGGGGCAGTTAACGGAGTTGGATCAAGTGATTTCAGCACACCCATCTTGTTTGGTTGGAACTGAGATCTGAAGAAGCAAATAAGATGGGAAGAAGAGTGTGAACATATATAAGATCAAAGATAAAGGATGACAAACTTAATGAATGAATCCAGCTGGGGACAAATTACTCTCTTTTGTTGCACCTAGGCAATTGCAGGCTTTTGATTTTGAACAATATAACTGCTTTTGAATGGATGAAGCAGAAATATGCCCAACAGAGTGAATCACACACTGTGCATTGATCATAGTTAATTTAATCTCCCTTTGTTTTCTCTTTTGCTCATGCTTTTGAGATAGCAAAATCGTACAACAAAGTTTCCCTTGTTGTATTGGCTTAAGTGAAATAGCAAGAGTACTACAACCATAAGTCACACGCTCTTCGGAGTGAAACACTAAAACCTGCTTGAATAGCAAAAATAAAGTTCAGATCACGGGTGGCACAATGGAATGCACAGGGGCGTAAGGCTGTTACCCATGATGTAGGTTATGATCCTATGGAGATGTCCTCAAAAGCACACACTTATCCAGTATAGAAAGGGAGGAGTAGTGAAGGCAATCTTTGCCTCTCCAGTCCACCCACCCTGCAGTTTTGCTAGATGGCTCATCTGCCTTTCACTAGCAATGGTGTTTTGGAAAGAAAAGGAAGGAGGCTGGAGTGGTTCCAGTATACCTCATATCCTGGCTGCTCCCGTCTCCTTTACTCCCCCACCCCTTTAACACCTCTTCAGAGTTACATTTCTGACCTCAGCAGCCAAGAGCTGGTGTGGTTCTGTTCCCTCTGGCTGTGAGACAAAGAGAGAAGGGGCTGGAGCTTCCTGTGTCCTCAGTGCTAGAAATCAAAAATTTCCCATGGTCCCTAAGTTCATTTGTTTGACTGTTATTATAATGAAAATTTACGTGTGCATCCCAGCTTTTGCCTAGGGACTCTCAAAATTCTCTGCCTTGTTTGTGAGCAAAGGAGTGAGCAAATTTCTTGGAAGGAGGCTCACCATCAGCTGCAGCTGTAGCAGTCCAGTAGCTTATTTCTTTTTCCACCCACATTTTTATTTTTTAAAAAATCTTCAATTGTTTTCTTAAAAAAAAGTACAGAAAGGAAGACAAATGTAAAAGAAAAATAACAGTGCCAAGGGATCTTACACAAATACAGCATATACATTCATGCAGATACCCCCCCCAAAAAAAAAAAACCAAAATTTCTATCTTTCTGTTGATTAGTACTTCATTGAAACTTGCAGGGGAAAAATAGTTCTCTAAAACAACAATTTTTTCAATCACTTTAAATCAATTATAAATCATTAGTAGTATTTTAATGAGCTTATTTCAGTTCTATATTAATTAAACTGTGTATAATAAAATTTCCATTTATCATTAGATTCTTCAATCAGTCTTCTATTTAGTTAGTTAATTAGTTAGTTTTGCCATCATTGCATAGTCATCCTGGGAGCACACACATTTTTATTTTACTGTTGCTGCAGTAATCTGATCAGAAGTCTTGGGAGGCAAGGAAGGATTAACTAGAAATACCTGGGTTAGGAGATACTCCAACTGCCAGGAAAGAGAGAGTGACTCGCCCTGCCGGGCTTATAGCAGAAGATGAGCCCAAGGATAACTGGCCAGAGCCACTGCCTTGGGCAGCAAAGGTTAGAAGCTGAGCAGGAAGGCCCCTCTTGGATTGGCTGCCCGGCATCACTCTGCTGGCAGGAGAGCGGAGGTAAAAAAAATTCCTGACATAGTCTCCTGCTAGATCCTGACCTAGGAAGAGATGACATTCCCCAACCAGCTGTTGAAGCCTTCACAGCAAGGATGCCCATGTTAGGTAACTCACAGATCAGGGTTAGTGTTATTGTTTTATTCCTGTGGCACAACAAGGAGTCTGTGTGCCTGGGGTTCGGATGTTAGTTGTTTTTGATGCTTTGAGTTATTGCTGTTATCCCCTTGCCCTTTCCCCTTTCTGTTCTGTAACTCTTTAATGAGCTCTTTTGCCTGATCTGGCATTCGGGTGAGCCACAGTGCTAAATCCAGTGCCCTGGCCACCCGGGCTGAGCTGGAGGTTGGTCCAGCAGCACTGAGTTCAAAGGGGCTTCTCGGGCCTTCCCTTACACCTAGCAGCTCTGCTGGTGTCCTGTCTGCTATTTTGTATTTGCCAGTAACCCAGACTGAGCCAATGCTCAGGACACTGATGCAAGGGATGGCAGCTGCCAGAAAAAATGGCAGGAAATATTTGGAGAAAATTCTGTGAAGTGGCCTCTCTCCTACCATATGCCTTTCTCCTAATAGACATAGTTTTGTGTGCAATTTTACCTAATGTAGTAACTTTTAAAGAAGCTTTCCCAAATGCATCTGTACATTATATTCATGTATTTGTGTATCTTAATGCATACTTTTCCCTATTATCTGGATTTTTAGACCACTTCTGATTGGAATCTAACGCATTTTGGTTTGTATATTGATTCATGATGTGATTTAGATATGCTTACGTTAAAAGGCAAACTAAATGTTTTCTCTTCCATTCCTAGCATTGCAGCCTGCCTTCGGCCTCCTGAGCTCGCTTGGAGGATGCCAGCACACTGCTGGTGTTGAAGTAAGATTGAACTGCTAGTCCAAACAGCAAAGTGAGGACTTATAATGCTTGGCCGTCAAATAAACTGACCGGGTATTGAAGGAGGAAAAAGAAATAGGAAAATGAGGGGTAAAGGGAGGAACAGAATGACTAGAACCCAGAACAGAAGCACTTCACAAAGCAATGCTTTGCCGAAGGGCTGCATTTATATGATTATAATAAACTCACCATATCCATCCTGATGCCTTCCAGATAGAATCATTGAAATTCCTGTCCAACATAGCTAGTTAGCCTCAAATTTGGGAAGGCTGTTATAAACATTCAGGGGCTGAGGGATACAAGGGTGGCATTTTGTTACTGTTTTATTTCTGATCACTGCCCAAAACATCCAAAGGTATTTATTTTACCTTTTCTTCATCACCTAGTTGCAAAAGAGCATGGTGGCCATGGGCAGAACAGGCCATAAGTTAAATAGGTTGTCCTTGTTCCTATAGGTTGATAATTGTAATCCTTATAGTAAATTGATAAAGAAGAACTGCTTTAATAAATTTTGTTTTATAACAAGCACACTTATCACATTAATCTTTTATATGACCACCATCTAGAAGAACTATATTTATATATTGTAGTATTAAAGCAAATGTTTAAGATATTAATAGCAGAATCAGGGATTTTTGAAGTTAATGGTTTTTTTTTAATTGAGACCAAATTTATATGGTTTTTGTTAAAATGTTACTGGAAGATGATGCAGATTTAACTCTTAAATTTCTCCTGCATATAACTTAATGCTCAGGAGTTGTTGTTGGCATCATTACAGCTTCATATATTTACTGCTTAATTGGTCTGCTTGTAGAGAGTGTGGGCCTAGACATTCCAAGATCACAGCATATAAAGGTTAAGTACTATTTCCAGTAATTTCCTTGCAAGGAGTTTTAAAGTTTCAGGGAAAAAAGTGTCAGTGTTTTTAATGTTTGCTGACTGGAGCATTCTAACTTTAGACTTAAAGATAAACTCTCTCTCTCTCTCTCTCTCTCCCTCTCCCCTCCCAGCATGTAATCATATACAACAAAATTGTATTCAGTATAGATATATATTTAGCTGTCTTATTTCAGAAAAACTTGTTAATAGTGTTGTTATGAGTAAATATATAAGGGCCTAAACATAATGGGATTTGGGGCAGATTTGCCCTTTGCGAGATTGAAATGGATAGTAGATGTTTAAAATCTATATTGTATTATACATTTTATTTACAGCTGCCATTTATTATGCCTGGAGCTTTTTCAGTGTCTCCTATTTTAATATCACATACAATTTAACATGATAGATTGCTTGGCAACTTCTTGATGGAGATGTAGTGACTTCACATCTCTGAGGGAGGTAACATGCAACAAGGTCTCAAATAAGGAACATGTTGAAAATTGCGACTTCTACAATAAATATCTTAATGAAATATCCGCAATAAATGGAATTATGTACCCCTTAGAAATGGACCAGTTAGTTTAATAAATTAGTGTAAATGGTAAAATTTGCCATTTTCCAAGCTAATAGCAATTGTGAAGAGAGTCACAGAGGTAAACGAGGCTCAGAAGGGGGACATGAACAGAAAAAGACTGAGAACACCCGATCTATCCATGAGATAATTAAGACATGTCTCACAATTGCCAGATCCACATTCCCCAGGAAGGGGTGCAGCTGGTGCACCAACCAAAACTGTGCAAAGGCAGTCTTGGTCACATTTGTAAGCTCCTGGTCTGGTCTGGTCTGGAAGCTGTGCTAAATCCAAAAGCACCTCCCAGCTGTACACAGAGGGGTGCTACCCATCATAACAGATTGCATTCCAGGTCCTGGACACACCTGCCTACTGATCTTTTGCCTCAGTTTGTTCACCCACATCCAATCCTACACTGTATGCATACACAAGTCCGGGATTCCCATTGCCTCATGATATCAAGGGAAAGGGAGAGACAGAGGCGCATGTCATCCACACAGCGATGAGACTCAACCCCAAGCCTCTGGGTGAGCTCTCCTAGCAGCTTCATGTACCTGTTGAACACGATCACCTTGTCTGAGTGCCAGGAAAATATGTTTGCTCAACAGATTCACAACTATGGGTTTCCTCTCTAGCTCATGGCTTGGATTGCATGTATGAGTCATTGGGTAATATGTGCTGCAGCACAGCTGGTAAAATCCCAGAGGACAAGGAAGCAGAACACCTATAAATTTGGTTCCAGCATCCAAGAACTTGAAATTATCTTTAAACTGCTCACCTGGCACCAAATATTATATACTTATGGCATCTAGGAGTCTGAAATATTTTTATAGGCCATACTGCATGTTCCTTGCCCTTGGCTTGTGACACAGCATTGATCTTTATATGGCCTTAGAGAGCTGGTGTATGGATAGGCCTGGTTTGTACAGGGGAAGAGAGGCGTGGAGGTTGTCAACTGGTCCTCTCCACTCTACAATCCTGCTGCCTGCTTTAGCGTTAATCAGAGAGCAGGAGAAATGCAATGACAGTGACCTGGATGTAATTGATAGGTAGCTGCTTGGGCTCACTGCATGTTTTCTGCCCACCATATTTACCCTGCATTCCTCCCACTGCATTCCTTCCACTGCTGCTCTTTATCATGAACCATTAGGGTTTATGTCACAGCGTAACTACAGAACTAGCCATTTGGGGTCTGGAATAATAGTACAAACAGTTCCTCTTCACATATAAAGCCAGCAACCCTGCCCTGCATGGCTAGTGTTGTGCTGATAATCCTTTTTAGGTTCATGGGACATTTTTTATCTTTAGTTTCCCTTCAATGAATACTGTGCAGAACAGCGACCGTGATCATGCCATGCTCGCAGATGCATTTAATATGGTAGGGATGAGACATGGAATGGGCTAGAAATGCTTAAACAGATTTTTTTTTAAGTTATCCATATGCTGAATAAATAGAAGAGCTTCCACAAATGTGCCTAACCTAGGACTGTGCATGTGTGGACTGGACTCTGACAGGTGTAGTTTAATCGATTGCAGTGGCTCCTGCCCTATGTTCATGGTTGGTTTCCCACATGACAAGCTGGGTAGGCTTTTTAGGTGATGCCGGACCAAGAGCTCCTGGTGCTAAGCACTAGAAGGCATGTCGGAGCTATTCTTCCCTTTTTCCCTGACTGGTTTTTCTGTGGTGCAGAAAAATGCCAAAAGGAGGTGTGGGGAAACCTGGGAGGGTTACAAGGGCAGAATGAGAATGCCTTGGCCCTCTTCCATACATTTCCATCTGGAAGTATCCCCATTCTCCACAAAATCCTTCTTAGCTCTTCCCAGAGATGCACCTGCATTCAAAATGTAATTTGCTCAGACAGACACAAATACATTTTACTGCAATTTCCACAAATACATGGTGGCTGTGATTGAAATTATGAACAGAGTTGTGTAGAATGTTAAAGACAGATTCATCATAGCAGGAGTGTTCATGGTCTAGAATCTTCTTCATCAAATGTTATCATTAGTTTGCACACTGCATTTTCTTCGGAGATGCCCTAGACTATACCATCTAGAAGGTTTTATCAGCATGTGGTACCCAGACCTCAGTCCCTTGCAGCTCTGCACTTTTCTAAATTGCTGAAGCAACTTCAGAGATCAGAGTTCTCCGCTTCATCATATGTCGCTTGTCAGGCAGGGTGAAATTTGTGCAACAAACACTATGGAGCCACTAATATAATAAGAAAAGCATATGTCTTCATAATAACATAATAGTTTAATGGCCTCATAGTGTGCTATAAATCATATTGATGGGCTTCAATGATAAATACTTGGTATAAGCCTATTAATTCTCAGTCGGAGGGAAGATTGATCTCTGATACAGTAGCTAAATTTTAACAGAAGACTAACACAGCATCTTTCGGTCCATATGTGTGCCGTGGGGAGGCATTGAATTGTGTAGTGCTGTGGGAGCCACCCAGAGGAGCAATAGGGAAAGCTATATTACGCTGTCATTAAAATTCCAAGGTTTCCAGACACTTAAGAGGAAGATGTAAAATTTCTAGCAGGCAACAGCGCAGCACCTCTCACTTTAGCTCTCAATGACCCAAAGGGATTTTACAAAGAGTCTTCCCGCCCCTGCACCTCTATTGATTGGAGGCTCTATTGTCACACACCATCCTGTTCTCTGCAAAGGGAAAAACACACCCTCGCCGTGGGCTAATGAAATTGCTGCACTGAACCTGTTCATCAAAGCTGCCAGAACAATGCTTTGATGAACAGGTTTGTGCCGATGTGCCCATCCCTGACACCCCACTCCTTTATTTCTGTGAGCTTTCTCTGCCCTCTGCCTCTTGCAGTCTGCCACCCAGCTTAACTCCAAGTACTGACACGCTGGTGTTAGAAGTGGGGTGTGCTGGCAATTTTAAGATTGTCCTCCCACTTCCTGCCCCTTACATGTTCTCAGTGTTCGCAGGTGCAGACGTGCACTGAGTGACTCCCAGTGCCAGAAAGGAGCCCTAGTACAATCCCAGGAACACGTAAAATTTCCTGTTCACACACCGATTCAGCCATTTCTTGAGTGGATCCCATTGCTGGGATTGATGAAACCAGGGCACAAGCAAGAGTCCTGATGTGATCACATTAGGATTCCTCCTTGCTTTGTGATGGAATGCACTTTTGCGCTGGAGTGTCTCAGTAACCTTCAGGGAAGAAGGGGAAAATGAATTCTAAATAGTTTTGCTACGTCTGTCCATTCTGCAGTAAAGCCCACTAAGTTTAATGGGGGTTACCCTGAGACAAGTGAACACAGCATTCCATCCTATATATTATATTTATGTGTGTCTGTGTGTGTGTGTGTGTGTGGCATTTGTTAATGACTCTGCTAGACATAGGTGATGCAAGGAGTTATGTGAAGGTGTTAAAACCCTTCTAGAAATTTAACTTAGCACAGTTATATTTCCTTCATAATGGTGATTAATATTTTTAGTGGGAAAGCAACATTCTTATCCATTAAAAATGTTCTTTTGATTTCTTGCTCTTAGGGCCCAGAATAAAAAGGCTGTAACGCAGCTGGCGCCCACCTTGACACAGTTTGTCCAGTTTCTGCATCAAGCAGACATGCCAGAGCTCTGTGCTCACACTGTAGCATTCAATGGGGCTGCTGAGGAGACCTGTCCATTGTCCTCAGCAGTGGCATACACTGGAGGCCAATCCGATCAGCTGTGTGATACCATGACAACGTGTTCCCTATGAGATCCCAGATTAGCTAGAATCATGTAGAGAAGAAGCCCTTTCCACTGCTGAATTCACCCACAGGCAGTTACCTGCTGTAACAAGAGTCTGAGGA
Source organism: Varanus komodoensis (assembly GCF_004798865.1). Classification (NCBI taxonomy): domain Eukaryota; kingdom Metazoa; phylum Chordata; class Lepidosauria; order Squamata; family Varanidae; genus Varanus; species Varanus komodoensis. Next base: position 20,523,842 of record NW_025335798.1, read on the forward strand.
GACTGCATGCCAACCAAAGCCTATTCTAATGCCACTTTTTAAAAGTACCCTTAAAGCATTTGTAATGACCAGAATCTTTATGCAAAGCTTATTATGCAGTTCTTCTGTGAATAATGTATTCACATGGTGAATCCATGCATAGCCCGTGCTGCATATCTGAATAATTTTTCTTCCAATGATACTGAATAAGCTTTAATAGCCTGGAATAAGAAGACTATTTTTAAGAAGTAAATGTAATCATGTTATGTAGATAGGTAATTGCTGTGCATATATCTCTTTTGTATTTCTATCCAAAGAAAGGGTAGGATTGTTTCAGAATTATGAGTTTGATTTGGAGGGTGGGGGGCGGTAATGGCATACACTTAATCTTTTAGTTACAATATATCCAGTAGTGGTGCTTCCCAATTACTTAGTTCACAGCTGCTTGACTGAAAATGGCAAATGGAAAATGGCTGAAAAATCACTTACTGTGGCCAGATTGCATTGATTTCTTACAAATTAGAATTAATCCAGAAAAGCTTGCAATTCTCAGTTTCTTTCATATGCATTTCTAAAAATTTAATGTGTATTTTATATGAAAGGGCACTGGGATTATATCATGTGGTTTGTTATATATAGGTTTTAAACCTAATTCTTTTCAGCTAATAATGAAACATGACCTAAGCGTTATAGCAAAACTGGAGTTTTCCCAATGTTCATAAATTATATTATCATTGTTTTGGGAAATCAATAAGCAATTTCCATGCCAAACTAGTGAAACAGTCAGTAATGCTTTTTGGCAGTCTCCAGCTATTTTTTGCATCAGTGATGCCTGCATCACAAACATAGATATCAAAAGTAGCAAGATCCTTGCAGTTGATCCTGACTTGTTCTACTGATATAGTTACAACTTCTTTGTTACTGAATCTAGACCCAGAGTGACCCTAGGATGCGCACCATTATTTCTCCCTACCCCATCAAATTTCTCAAATGATGATGCTCAGGCTATTTTATTTTCTTGATTCATAAGAATTCGTTAGGCTGCACATATTCAAACATTTCTATCCAAAATAGAGTAATGTTCCTTGTGTCTCTCCGCATTTATTGTCCACCTTGTCCTACACCAATTCTTCACTTTCAAAGGATGCCCATTGGAAGGACTTGGAGCAGCAGAGAGCCATGAGCTTGGTAAGGTTCTGAGTTCTGCCTTGAAGCTTGGTCTGCATCATTCCCATTCCCAAATGACAGGGCGTTTTGTTGTCGTTGTTGTTGTTTTTTGTTCAAACAGGACAACATACACAATTGGGTGAAAATTTTTAAAAAGTATATACCTTAATGCATGGGACTGCAGGTGGCGCAGTGGTTTAAACCGCTGTGCTGCTGGGCTGGTTGATCGAAAGGTTGCCAGTTCAAATCTGCACAATGGGGTTCCCGTTGCTCCGTCCCAGCTCCTGCCAACCTTGCAGTTCGAAAGCATGCAGATGCAAGTAGATAAAAAGGTACCATTTCGGTGGGCAGGTAACAGCGTTCTGTGCACTTCAGTGTTTAGTCATGCTGGCCACATGACCACGGAGACTGTCTGCGGACAAACGCTGGCTACCTTGGCTAGGAAACGGAGATAAGCACCGCCCCCTAGAGTCAGGCATGACTGGACTTAAAACACATACTTTGTGAATTTGATTGCAAGCTCATGAATAGAAGGCTTTGCCCAAAAAATCCACGTATTTCAAGGTAGGAACCGGGAAAGTTTTGATGTTTGAACAGCTTGAAATGAGATTCTCATAATTCCTTACACATGGCCATATAAAAAAGAATGAAATAAGTAATGACATCTAACAGGTCAACTCCATCAGTAGTTTTTACAAATGATTTTAAAAACTCCAGTAAGAATTAGTTTCTAACAAAAGAAATAGCCCACCCTATTCATAATAAAAGACTCACTGCATTTAAATTCAAGACAGTTGGAACATCCATATGTAGATGTCAAAATGTCTTAGCTACAGTTATAATAGAAAAGTTGCTTGGGAATTTGAAACTACAGAAATCTCTTCAGCCAAAACCTAACATTCTCTGCTAGATCCGGGAGGCATACTCATGTACCAACTTGTGCTGTAGCAACTATCCCTCCCACCAAAGCAAGAGTGGGTAAGTTGTGGCCTTCCAGGTATTTTGGCCTAAAACTCCTGTCAGCCCTTGCCAGCATAGCCAGTTGTGATGACTTATGGGGGTTCTAGACCAGAACATCTGGAGCGCCACAAGTTGCCATATTACAGTGCGGTTCAAAACAAAGTAATAGTTACGACTTCACATCCTCAACTGTGGCCACATCCTCTGCTACATCACAGTATATTTACCTGAAATAAAGGAGTAAAAAATGCTTCCTCTCCTGAGCTGAATTGAATAATGGTGCGATCATATGCCTGACATCACCAAACTCATGTTGTTATTCTAGGACAGACAACTTTTCTGACAGCACTGTGGAGAGAGTGGCATTAGAAGGATTCTTGTGTGAAATGATGCTCTTAGATTGTCCCCAATCTGTGTGCAATACTTTATACAATTACATAAAAGAAGACAAGAGAAGATTGGTGGTCAAGTCACAACCAATATACTGCAATTGTGCATTAATGTATTTTGAAGTGTTTTTATCAGCCTCCTTAGGCAAAAAAAAAATCTCCAGGAATAGCCTACATACAATTAATACAGCAGGAAAGATAATGCCTGCAGGCTTGCCATCTAAAAAGACATCGTACACAAGGGAGATGGGAAAACCAAAACAGGAAGTTGTCTTTTAGCAGGACGATTGAAACAACCTGCTTCTCTTCTCCCTTCTGCCCAGCACAGCCTGCTGAAATGGCTGGGAGTTTTCTCAGTTGAAGGATGATGAACCTTCATGAGGGAAGTCTTTGGCAGGGATGGTATAATGGCACCACTTCATTCCTACAATTTGGCCTGCTGCAATGATTGGTCACAGGACTGCGTGAATCAACAAAACTTCAGCCTGCTGAAGCTCTGCATATTCTATCTTGAAAAAAGTTCTGATTCAAGTTCAAATCAGAATTTCTTTTCCTTTTGCATGCCAATGCACTTGTATTTTTTCAAAAGTATGCATCAATTGTACACATCTTTGAAATGGACACATTTTCTCCCATTGATTAAAGCATATTCAGTAAAGGATGGGGTAGAAATGTTTTTATTAAATAAATAAATAATTTCTGCACAACTTTCAGAAGTACACATTTTTCATGTGCATGCAAATGGAGAGGTGCTGTGGAATGCATCGTGTAAACTTGGAAATGCACTGATTTTGATTGCAGACTGCATTCAAGTACGAACTGGGTTGATCCTGATTTTTCAAAATGAATAGAAACTAATTGTTCATGCATCCCTGCTTGGTCGTGCTGATAGTTGAGGGAGGAAAAGTCCTTAAAGAGAAGGGCTTTGGCTGGGCTGGTGGAACAGTGTTACTCTCCTCTCATCTTCTTTAGTGCAGCCCCCTGGATTGGCTGCTGAGCTGTGAAGTACAACCGGTGGCTTCAACAGAGACATGACGAAAATGGCAGATCTGATCAATGTTGCTCTTACTTTCCTGTTGCCTCAGAAGGGCAGAAGAGTCCTGCAGGACCAAGCTATGAAGGTGTGCTTCTCGGTGCTGGGGAACACAAGCAGGCACGTGCTGCTGCTGCTGCACTCATGTCCTGCTCTCATGGACTTCACACAGACCCCTGCAAACAAAATGCTGTTTTTATGGCAGCGTTGATGCAAAGACATATTTAGAGCACACTCCTGTTTGATAGTATTTTGGGAATCTCCCATATTTTCTAGTTGGCAATGGAGGGCAGTTCAGTAGTTCCAAGAGATCAGGAGGACATAAGAATATCTGCTCAGCTCTAAATTTCTGGAGGTGTGCTGTTGATCTTGAGGGTACTGTGCTTTATTAATGGCACCAACCGTTTTTGCTGCTATTTTTGCCATCGCTGTGAAGATCTTATTAAGGCTTCTTCTGCTTCTAGCTGTTTCCTCACATAATATGATGAAGAACCAGAATTTAAGAGAAACCTTTTCATATGATACTACCAACTGAAACATTTAAATAATTCTAAGCAGCAGCTCCCACCCTTCCAAAGGGAATGAATTGAAAGGTTTAAGCAAACTATGGAAAATATGAAAAGGGCTTTTTCCCTCAAGCATAATGGGAAAAATGGGCTGAGATGATTCAAGAATTGACCTTAACTACAATAAACTGCTCACAGCATGACTAGCTATCCATCATTTTGCTCCGTGCCTGGCAGAATGCCACATTGGAAAGCTGTAATAATGTTCAGAAATGCCATAAAGGAAAAAGGCTACTGAGATTAGAAGAGAGGCAGGTAGCCACTTTGCAAGGAAAAGCTAGGCAAGTTCAAATAACTGAGGTTGCAATCCAGTTCATATTACTTGGGAGTAAGTACCACTGAACTATGAGTAAACACACATAGTTGTACTGTGTGCGTCATTATCAAGGAGTGGCCCTAACTTCTGTTTTGTATTTTGACAAAGCCATTCTTCGTATTTCCCAGAGAGTTCCCTCTTTATGGTAATAATTTGAACCTTTGCCAATCAGAAAGCTCATAGCCACTTTCAACTTGACACAGAAATAAAGGCACAGCTCGCGTTGTCAGGTTAGCAGGAACAAAAGCGGGCAGTCAGGCTGGAGCAAAGCAGCATGGCCAGCAACATCCACCCCCTCTGTTTATCTCAACAGGCCTTGTGCTCTGCCTCTGTTAGAAGCAGGTCTGAAACATGCATATAAACTTTTTTGTTTTTCTACTTGAGATACCTTTCAAAATTACTGAACTGTACTAAATCAAGATAGATGTGTTTTTAAGTAGCATTTCAAGCTACTTTCCCACACCAAGACAAAAGCAAACGTCTATTCAATAAAAGAATGATTAATTTAGTAAAACAGAAGAAAAAAGTCAGAACACCTACCTGTTTAGCGAGCAACAGCAAAAGTATGCACATACTTTTAATGTTAAAGGCTTATAATGCCTTCAGGTTTATAATCTAAATATCTAGGGTGGTGATGTAGCTTCAGGTATTTAATGCTTTAAGTCAGGCTCTAATGCTTAAGTTGCAAAGATTTTACTGAGTCTGTATTAAAAAGCACAGGCCTTTCTTCCCCTCCAGCTAAGTAAAGGCACACACAGTCTGTTGAGAGCAATAAATCAGTTCTGAGTAACAGCTGCATTTTATATTTTCAAAAATGAAATATCAACCATTGTTTATCACTGCAGCCCTGGATGCAACCTAAAACTATTATATCACCTGTAAGGGCCTAACTTGAACATCTGTTGCTCCTTCCCACTTTCATCTTAAGTTTATGACCATGCAGATTTCATGAGTTCAACATCAAGTCCATTTTTTACTCTTCTCCATGCTCAGCCTGCCTTTTTGTAGCATTCCAAAGAGATCTGGAACCTCTCAAAAGGTTGCCCATTTTTTGTACAAAAAGGGTTGACTTAATAGAGTTGTTAGTGGAATATGAGAGGGGTCTTACATGCAGAACACCCAGGCTCAACCCAGGGTCCCTAAGCATGGTTGGAAAGGTTGCTACCTGAAGTCCTGGCAAGCCACTGCCAGACAGTGTTGGCAATACTGGGCTTGAAGGACCAGTGGTCTGACTAATAGGGATTTTGGACTAACTGTGGACAAAAAATTAGTTAGGCAGTCCTATTTCCCTATTAAGAAAGGGAAACCTTTGATTAGAACTGATCTCTACACTGTGTTTGAAGTTCTCCAATTAACAATTAATTAGCATGGGGATGAAAAGGAGGCAGGGACACAGGAAAGTGAAGATGTGATCTGATTAACATATTGGTCAAGTCTTCAGGAATACTGAGGCCTTTGGCAGGAACATGGTAGGATTTCAAAGAGCCAGGCCAAGAAGCCATGTTCAGTTCAGGAACACATACGGGTTCAGTCTAGAAAGCATAATCCTTTGCCTTGCTTAGAAAGGCCATTTTTTTTCTACCACCATAATCCCAGGATTTAAACAGAGATGAAACAGAGATGATTGAGTAAAATCCAATCAGTGTAGGGGCTGGATATATCAGACAAGTGGCTTGCAAGATAAAATAACTTTGCCTTGGTATGCATGATACAATCTGTGTTAAACATAGCTTATGGTCATACATTTTGCCAATAAAGGCATACATGCAGGATTGTGGGAGTACAACAAAGGGGATGCTCTTGTTTCATAGCACATATAAAGGCAACTTAAAAACAGTATGGTTATGAAAATTCCAACAGCCAGTCCTAGCAACACTGGAAAATGAATTCACAAGTCTATTAGGCATTCATGTCCTGATTTCCTTGGATGCAGTATATAATTATCATTGACTCTGTGCTATGCTATGGGACACCATCCTTTGCCTCCGCTCTTGGGAAGAAGGCACAACTGTGCCGGCTGGAAAGCAAGCAAGCAGCGCAGGGAAGTGGAAACCACGTATGGTAGCAGAGAATGTGTGGGAAGGCCTGAGGCTTAATTATGTGACAGATTCTCTCAGGATTAGCTCCCATCCTCCCCAAACACTAGCATCTAAATCTAGGGGTAGCTAATACCTGGCAGCATTGTGTGTATGTGCATGGCATCACCTTGCCTGGGTACCAGCTATGCAATGAGAGGTTTTGCTCTTTACCAACACCCCATGTAGCAGTTGCTCTTGCAAGCAGCTCCATGCAGAGGTGAGGGCCTGGAAACCAAGTACTACGAGCAATGGTTGAAAGAGCTCAACATATTTAACCTGGAGAAGAAAAGATTAAGGAAAGCACGATAGCAGTCTTCAGATATCTGACAGGTTGTTATACAGAAGGTGTGAAGGACTAGAAACAGTGACTGGAAATTTCAAGGTAGAAGAAGTCACTAACTATTAGGAGTAAGTCCTTAAAGATAAAAAGCTGTTTGATGGTGGAAATGACTGCCTCGGGAAGTGTTGGAATCTCTTTTGCTGAAGTCATTTAAACAGATGATGGACAGACATCTCTTAGAGAAGCTGTAATTATCCCTGTGTGGTGCAGTGAGTTGGATTAGATGACTGCCAAGCTCTGTTTCAACTATGAATCTATGTGAAGTAGTCCTGCTGACATTGTCCCATTTCAGGCTGCATACGAGGTACTGCATCCTTTAATGGTCTGAGCCTAATAAAGCAGAGAAATCAAGAACAAAGTTTCCGGCCAGGCCTTTCCCTGATATGCTAGTTTTCTAAGTGCATTGAAGCTTGGTTGTGAAGGGACCAAAGTCTCTTATCATACAGTATGAAGCCTCGTATCATAAGTGGTAGGGCCCTTAAAAGGCTTTAAGTTCCGCACTTTAAAAATGTGTAAACTGTTTTGCCGAGACACAGTGAGTGAGCAGCTCCTTCCATGCAGAAGATCCCTGGCTTATCTCTATGTAGGGCTGGGAAAAATCCTACCTGAAATACTCACCCAGAGGGACCAAGGATTTGACTTCACATATGAAGTTTCTGGGCTGCCTGTGAACATATGACTGAATCAGGGGAAGTAAAGTCATATTTCTAAGAAAGCAAAAGATAAAGGGCATGTCAAGGACTTCCATTAAAGCAGCAGAAAAGATGGCTGTTTTATTATGCTCCATCCCCTGGCATAAAAAACTACATAGACTTTATACAGATTATTTTAAAAGTTGTTTGTCTGGGCTAGGTAAAGTAACATAGTATTCCACACAGCTAACTCAATCCACTTTTTGCATGTAAGAAAGAATTTAATATACTTAAAAGGAGATTGTACCATAATGTAAGCAAAAGGAGAAGTGCAACATCATAGTGTTCTATAATAGGGCTGAGTGACATTTAGCAATTCTCCTGAGTGTTTATGATTTGCTGGAGGGAAATGCACTTTCTAAAGATCACAGGCAGTCCCTATGGAGACCTGTAACCTTCCTTGAAGCAACTCACCAGAAACTGATAGGTTTGTTCTCTCTGCAAGTGAGACAATTGCAATTGGCTTAAATATATTCTAGCGCTGCCTCAGGGAATACTAATAAAGGGCCCTTTAAAAATGAGTCAACGGCACTTCAAATGGGGAAGATATCAGAACACCATTAACTCTCTGTATAAAGTGAAATGCTGAGAAGAGTGTATCTCCATTGGTCCTGTTTACTTTTTCATTTCTCTAGCTCCCACTCCCTCCCACTCCCCTTTGTGTCTCAGGTTGAAGCACATGTGCATTGTCTAGTGTGTGTTGATCACTAGAGATGTGTGGTGGGGCATTTAGAAATGCTCTATTTTCCATGGGAACCTTTCCATTTCTGAAGAAGAACTTTTGTACATTTACAGTGCAATCCTTTGCACGATTACCCAGAAGAGTAAGATTGTACAATTAACGCTGTAGAGTTAATTGGGTCTTATTCTTAGATAGGTTTATATAGGATTACAGATTTAGTTAGTAACACAGATATCATGGCGGCAACAATTCACAATCTCAAATTAAGGTTGTAATTAATGCTTTTTTTTCCATGTGACTGTCCTGTGTGTTATTCCCAGAAATCCCCTCTCAAATATACAACCAACTAGAATGTTGAGTCACCTTTACTAAGATGGAAAGGCATGAGTGAAGCATCCAGGAACATAAGGCACTCTGCAGCCAGATGGGTGACCACATGAGGAAGTATGGCAGGGGGTTGGACTCTATGCCCATATAAGCCCTTTCCAGTTCCAGTTCCAGATCCAGATCCAGATCCAGTTCCAGATCCTCTCTGATTCAATCCTATTTCAATCCACCCACATTAGGATGTTGGAAAACCTTTGACATATTAGAAAAGTTAGAAAATACTTTGGTAAGTCCATAGCACTGTGGATCCTTCAAGGAATCTTCCCTACCACTGCTTCAAGAAACATAATGTTATTAATAATTCATGGTTTTCCCACTGTATATATTGATTACTGGTATATCATTATTAACTTGTTGTTCTTGTTTAGTTGATTTTTATTCAGCCCTTCCTTACAAGGATCCCAGCATGACCCCTAAATATCACTAGTACATCTTTTCCCACTAGGGTGGGACAAAAGCATTCCTCAAGTTATCTGTTCCAGATGCTGATCCACAGAGCCTTACGAATAGAATTTTAATGCAATGACATGATGGGAGGAGAATTAAAACACCATGTCTCAAATGAGAAGGAAAATATAGGGAGACTATAAGCTACCTTCCTGAATGGCCGTCAGTTAAAATCTGGAAATATAAGGTAATGGGGAAGTGACGTTTGTTGGACTGGCTTCAGGGATGAACTAGTGAAGGAACCAGTCTACAGTGAGGTTTTTCTTCAGTACTGCAACATCTGGCTCACACATGTGACACACAATGGATTCTCCAGCTGGATGTCCTGATGCCTGGATGGTCACTGGTGGGATTGGCTTCAAATCTTTAGGACCTGTTTTGCAAGATTTCACAGATTCACAGAACAGCTGGGTCAGAAGAGGCCAGAAAGGCCATTGAGTCCAACCCCATGCTAGTGCAGGATTCCAGTTACACCATCCCAATCAGATAACCGTCCAATTGCTTCTTGAACTTTCCTTCACTTTTGGCATGTGGTCCACGGAGGGAATTTACAGGGAGAGGGGAAGGAGACTATTTGTCAATGTGCAACTACATACCTGCAGAGCTGTGAATAGTCATGCAAATGGTTTATTTTTTAAATCTATACTGTAGTATAGTATAGTATAGTATAGTATAGTATATGTGTAGTGCACATGTAGGAACATGTCTTTTGAAAAGGACTTAAAATTGCCCATTTGACCTCTGACTTCTGCAATTGCAGAATAATATTGTGACTTAGGTCCCTGCTATAAACACAAATGATAGCTCACCAGTGACCGTTCAAACTCTTCCTACCTCTCTTGCATTTGCAACTCTATGCATTGGTGTGTAGTGCTTGATCTCATTATAAACACAGCAGATATTGTGGTGTATTAATTAATGTGCGGCCGCAGAGCAGCAGTTGTTCACAGATGAAAACATATTGGCACACTGGTGCCTCAGAAATGAAGCAGGCCCCCTGTAGACTCTACCCTTGTCAGTTTCAAGAACCGGGGAAACGTAATGACCATGTCAAAATCAAACAATTTCATGTATAGGTCTAGCGCAAGAATAATCTGGAAAAAGGACATAGATACAATTAGAGCTGGGTAGGAAGCTGAAATATGGAAAGAACCGGAGCACAAGCTACTCCTGGGCTGAATCTTGCAGCATTTGAGCAAGATGGGGAGTGACCTCCTGTGAAAACGTGTTTCTGACTTTATTCAATCCAAACTTTTATCAGGTTGTAAATATGCACTATAACCATTAAGGTAAGTCCTTCTGCGTCTGATCAAATATTTTGTTGAAGATTAAGTGTGTGCAGGATTGTAGGTTAAATCTAGAATTCCCCCAAACCTAGATCAAATCAATCCAGAACTTTTCCTAGATGCAAAAATGGCAAAACTGAGGCTGTCATACTTGGCATGAGAAGGCAAGGCTCCCTGGAGAAGACAATCATGCTGGGGAAAGCTGAAGGCAGAAGAAGGAAAGGAAGCCCAAATATGAGATGGGTAGACTCCATAAAGGGAGCCACAGGCTTGCATTTAGAAGAGCTGAGCAGGCTGCCACAGGCAGGGAATTTTGGAGAGCTTTCATTCATACGGCTTCCATACATTAGCCATAACAACAACATCATCCTGAAATCACAGCAAATCAATCTAGAATGATACAGGAAAATATATTATCCTGTAGTGATAAAGCATAAAGGTAAAGGTTTCCCCTTGACATTAAGTCCAGTCATGCCTGACTCTAGGGGACGGTGCTCATCTCCGTTTCCTAGCCGAGGGAGCCAGCGTTTGTCCGCAGACAGTCTCTGTGGTCATGTAGACGGCATGACTAAACACTGAGGTGCATGGAACGCTGTTACCTGCCCACCGAAGTGGTACCTTTTTATCTACTTGCATTTGCATGCTTTCGAACTGCAAGGTTGGCAGGAGCTGGGACGGAGAAATGGGAACTCACCCCATTATGCAAATTCGAACCGGCGACCTTTCGATCAACCAGCCCAGCAGCACAGCTGTTTAAACCACTGCGCCACCTGCATCCCTTTAGTGATAAAGCATATTCCTTGTATAAAAAAGATTGCAGTTACACTATTCAGTTGAATCCTGGGGAAAGACCTACTGATAGTCAGTGTAGACAATCTTGTTCCATATTCATGTAATAAACTTCTTACTGGGCGCAAGTAATAAAATGTAGCATTCACCAAGACAAGAGCAGAAATCAAACAGTGAATAGTGACACATGAATAGCAGTTTATACAATTCAACAAAAGAAAACATTGGACAGAATCCATTGGACAAACATTGGACAGAAAGGTACTTGCTCCTTTCCTGGTTCTCCCCACCAAATCCACTGAGGAAGTGGCCATCAGTGGCTTGTGTATTATGCTATGCATTGGTAAACTGCATTGAGTTAAATGGGACTTGCTTCTATGGGTGCACAAAAATGCAATTATTCTTGCTTTATGTTGCATTGAACTTATCAGACTTTCTTTAAAACAGACATTCTCGTGTAATTCTTATCTGTAATATACAGGGCATGGCTACTGATTGCAAAGTCAATCATGCAGCAAACACCTCGTTAAATCATTTTAAGTTATGCAATATGGTGCTTGCATTGCATTGATCAAATTGATTTTGAAATGAGCAGAAATCCTGCTTTCTGGAAGGAGGCAGGTTGGCAGAGATTGCATAAGACGGCTCCCCCAACCTGCCTCCTTTCAGAAATGAAAATCTCTGCTCATTTTGGGGCTTCTCCTAGGAAGCACTAAATCCCCATTGTGAGACCTGCCTCCTCAAAAAAGTTGGCAAGAGCGGATGCTTGTGAAAGGGAATTGGTGAGGTGGAAAGGAATTGGTGAGGCCTAAGCACACTGTCGGGTTCTGCCCTTAGATTTTTAGTGGGCACTGAAACCTTGTAATATTTGGCATTGCTATGAGAGAGAAAGGCATTTCATAGGCTGGTTGGCTGAATTCAGAATGCCGTGCTTGGTTAGTGCATATGAAACTCCTGCCGGACGTGACATTACGAGAGCATTCCCACTTGATCTTAATAACTGGCAGGTACATGATGGGGAATAGGCCATGTCAGGTAACCAGTCTTAAGCCACAAAGGGCTACATAGATTGATAAGATAGTTTCTTATATTCCTGTGACATCAAACTCTTACCAGAAATAAGACTAACGTTTAAGATGCACCTATTTCTGCTATTCTCCTAGCCTATTGTGCTAGGAGAATGTGGCTTGGCAGTAGCATAAAAGCCTGAAAAAGAATGAACTGTACTAGTTGACACAGAAACATAAAGTCAGAGAGAAGACTTCAGTCATCGGTCATATGATGGAGAACAGTCACATATAGCAAGGGGGCTTGTTCCACAAAGTTAAGATGAAATAAAAACAGGGAAGAAAAGATACATTGAGTAAGCAAGAAAAATCCAGAACTCAGTGTGGCTGTGAAAGGCAGTTGTGATTGCAGAAAAACTGAAGTGTACTGTATTACATATTTAGAAAGAAGGATCCTGTTTAGGAAGAAAGGGGATACCTATGTGTAAGGCAGAAAAGAACCAAGCTGGGCAGCTTGAAAAGCTGGCATTGGGTTTAAATGCTGCAAGAAATAGGACCAAAAAAGATTCTCTTTGGTGCAATGGTGAAAAAAGAAAGTGCTAATATTTAGTACATGGAATGTGGCATCCTCACTCAGCAAATATGTGGTTTCTTACAGCAGGCAAGCAGAGGGAAATAAGCAATACAGCCTTAATTACACAGACTACTCAGACCTGGGGTATGTTGCAGATTGAGAGAGGAAATGATTTTTCTTGACAAAGTTCTCCATCACCACCACCACCACCACCACCGCTGAAGAATGAACAATAGACTGTGCCCAGTCAGAATGGGCACACCTTGGGTGTCCAGGAGCCCCCACCTTCATTCAGACCAGCTTCAGTTTTTCTTGTTCAAAACATAGAAACACAGAATTCAACAACAACCCTGTGGCAGCACTGGAGTTCATCTCTGAACAATGGCAAGCTGATATGGGAAAAAGCAGCCCTTCAAGTAACTTGGTTCTAAACTATTTAAAACAGGATTTTAAAGAGCTTGGTAACACACTGTTACCTAGTGCAGCTGGCACAGCACTGGTTTCAAATGGGCAGACTTCCCAGTGTCCATCAGTTTCCAAGTTATAGCATTCTGCACCACCTGAAGCTCATTAACTGCCTTCAAAGGTAGCCTTGTGGAAAACAAATTATGGTAGTCCTCTATGGATTTCACCAAAGCATGAATAACTGAGGCAAGATCCTTTGTCTCCAGAAAGGGTCACACCTGCTGTGCAGGCCTAAGCTGGTTAAAAGTACTGTACTCTCAGCCATCCTAAACCTCTCTGCGGACACCAGCTGAGACATTCAACAGCCTCTTGGCTCAGTAGAAATGTTAGGGAGAACTGAATGTCATCCTCATGTTAATGGCGCTTGGAATGTTTAACGCAGGCAAGTGCTTTAATGATAAAATGTAAGAATGCACTTCATTATGCCCTTGGTGGTTGGTGCCTTAGCTGGAAAAGAGCCAGGCTCAGACCATTCTGTTTGAAGTCTGTGAATTTGCATATTATGTTAGGAAAGCCTTGTGACAGAGCCCTCCCCCCCACAAAAAATCCTTTCACTCTCTAACCCCCCCCCCAACACCCCCCAATCCCTAAGGTGACAGAACAAATTGCAACACTTCAGAGCATAGGAGGGAGTGCATTTCTGGATCCTCTCAGCAAAGAGAACTCTAACGACACAGCAGGAAGTCAGGTTCTGTCCTGGTCCTGTCAGGCCAGTTTTATCTGTACTGGGACTTGTCTAAAATGTAATCACTCACTGTAGCCTTAATGGTACAGCCCATTCTCCCATCTCAGATCTGTAATCTCCTCACTGGGATGCCTGTTTAGACCAAGCCTGGGCCGCTTCTGGTGCTTCACCAGCCCTCGCAAGCCTAACTGTCTCTCTTTGCCCTTGTCCAGAGGAGGAGCAAACCTCCTTTGCCTAAGTTAGGGTGACAGCATAACAGCTGCAGGGAAATAAGGCTCCTGAATAATGGTTGTCATATTACAGAGGTTGAAGGATCCTTGAATTCAGCTCCTTCAAAACTTGGACTGAGGCCTGTGTTTCAACCCAGGAGCTTTCACTCATTCACATCCGCAATCAACTGTAAGTACAAGTTAGTTCTATCCATACCTTTCCACTTCTCCCTCTATGCTTCAATTTCTGCTGCAATAGCTTAAATCAGGCATGGGCAGACTTCAGACTTCCAGGATCTACTTTGTTATTTATTTACTAGGACTCAAACATCCAGCAACTAGGGCTGGGTGAAAAGCGCCTACACTTAGAATTAAAGAATTTGGAATACAAAGGAAAAACAAATCCTTACTGATTTACCACCTGTCATCCAGAGATCTTCCACTAGATCCAGATCTTCTCTCTGCCTACCACTGTTTAAGTTTTAATTTCCTTGAAGAATCCACCTTGTATCCTTGTGGTTTATTTTTTGGTTTTGTTTGTGTTTATAAACAACCGATTTCACAGAAACTGAAATAAAATATCAAAATAGCATTATTTTCAGTAATTCTTTGGGTTAAATATTGGCCTTGCTAATTAAGGTAATTTATAATTTTGCCTTTTTCTGCCTGGAGTGTACTTGATAGTTACAAATACTGTACAAGCATGAAAGCCCCATTTAATCAATACAGTTTTAGTCAACAATCCTGTATTTGAGAGACAGGTCCACTGAACTCAGTGGGAATTACTTCTGAGTAGATACTAGAGGATTTCACTGTTCAGTGATTCCACAGTGCCTATTGATTCATTTGAGGTAGAAGAATTATCAAGCTGCTAAGGAGGAAGGGACAAGATACCAGAAGATTTACTTCTGCTCCTCCCTGGAGAGAAAACAAACCATAGAAGTATTTCCAGATGGGTCTTTCTAGTTGCTCTGCTAATTTTAGTTAAGTGTTGGTGTTAAAAATAATTTATTATTTTATTTATTTTTAAAAATCACATTACACCCTTTTTTCCTTACAAAGAACTCATAGTGCTTTACATAATATTCCTCCTGCTCTTAATCGCAATCTCATCCCCACAACAACAACCCTCTGAGGCAGGTTGCACTGAGAGTCCGTAACTGGCCCAAAGGTGGCTGCAGTTGGCTTCATGGCTGAGCGGGGGCTAGAATCCAGATTGCCTGAGTCTCAGGCCTGTGTATTGAACCACTAGGCCCCACTCTCTTTTCATAGGATAATGTTTATTCTACGTCAGTTAAACATGTATGCAGTACCAGTGACCATAATTCATGTTATACATGTATGGGTATACAAGTATGGGTTCTCAAGCTAGGTCTGTAACAGGCACATGGAGATTTGGGATTTCTTCATGGCTGATCTGTCCAGGAATTGGCAGGGCTTTAGTGACAATCTGTACTGGTGGCCCTGTGCTTTGGCAGCTACTCTCCATTTTCCCAGCAGGCAGACCAAGTCCTTGCAATTGGTCAGTAACTGGATTGCCAGATACCTGGATACTTTTCATACAACAAACCAACTATAAGTTGGCGGCAATAGGGCAATGTCCATTTCTAGCCTATATACCGTAGTCTGGCTGCTGCAGCTTTGATCTTACAATATGCCTGTTCTACACTGCAAGCACACATGGAGATTGCCAAAGCAAGTGGCAAGATCTTCTTTGTGAAATCTTTGTAAAGAAGATACAGAAAGGAATAACACAATAAACGAGAAAACTGGTATGACATTTAAAAAGCAGAATGAGGGCAAGGGGTGAGCAAAAACAAAACTCTTAAATCAAGGACAGCACTGAAAAGAGGATTATGAGAAATCAAATTAAACTGTAATTCATGTAGCAGGTTTGTGGTTCTGTGTGCGAAGTCTGAAGAGCACCTGCTCCTGAAGCTGAAAATGGGGGTGGTGGAGGGATCAGAGTACAACAGTGTTTTTTCAAAAAGCAAACAGAACAGTTTATAAAGGCAGGGAAAAGTGGGGCAAGGCATGAGCTGGACTTTGACAGAAAGGGAAAAAGGGCACACTTTCCACAAACATCACTTGTTAGCTGAAGGTAAGAAAAATCTGCCTTTGATTCCTAGAATCAGAAAGGAAATGGAATAGCAACTAAGGAGCTGAAAGGAGAAGCCAAAGTAAGTTAAACATAAAAGCAAGTAATGGAATAAAACGCTTATTTTTTCTTGAAATAATTCTGTTTTGTCTGTTGACAAATTCCTTCCCTGAGCCATGTAAAACATGGTGTTACGAGCATTGGGAATTCAGTTTCAGAGGGATGCAAGACATACCAGTTTTCTACAAAAATAATAACACTGGAAAAAACACTGTTTAGGAAAAACTCCTCTTGGATGTTATTTGCAAATGGTTTGGTTCACTAGTAGTTTGGGAAAAGGGAGTTTAATTTTTCATTGTGTGGTGTAGTGGTTAAGAGTGGGACTGAGGTGATGGGTATTCTAGTCCCCACTCAGCCATGGAGCCAACTGAGTGACATTGGACCAGTCACAGACTCTCAGCCCAACCTACCTCACAGGGTTGTTGTTGTTGTGGAAATAAGATTGAGAGCTGCAGGAGGAGAAAAATAGTAGTTTGGAGTTTTGGTGTATTTGATAGTATCATATTGCCATATTTCTGACATAGGTATGTGAACAATTTTTAATAACCTTTAATAACCTTTAATAACCTAATAACCTAACAATTCACTGAGGGCTTTCCGCATTCACTGGAAATGCAAGCAATTCAGCACATCTTTCTAGCAAGCCAAGGTTCTTAAAGTGCCAGTATCTAGTTCTCCTGAATACTGTGGCAAAGTGCCTTTCCTGTTTTTTACAGCCTTCCTACAATTGCTATGGAGTCTAACATTTCATAACTTATATATGAAAAACAGTTTCAGCTTTACTTCATCTTTCTTATTGACATACAGCATGAAAGGGTGAAAGAAGGTGGTGACTTATTTGAATGTTCAGATTTTCAGCCTTGCACTTAGCATCCCTTTGCTTACCTGAAATTTTGGGCGAGTCAAAGAAAGCAGCATGAAGCGGAGATGCAGAGCGGAAAGGCAAGAAAGGTCAGGGTGATCAGCCTGGGTAGATGTTTATTGGGATTAAAAAAAGAAAGACTCTAGATAAAAAATATACCATAGGTACAATTTGGAGGATGTGATTCTGTATTTCACTCCCAGTAGGCGTCTCATTTGCACTTCACATTGAACTGCTGCTTCCTTGTCAAACAGCAAGAAGCACACTAATTTGTCAAGCTGTGTTTTCCAGTCATGTGAGCAATCTGATGCTGCTGAAGCAGACCTGATTCTGAATCGAGTTCTTCAGGAATTCTTCACATCCCCATTGCTGGCGGAATGGGGAAAGTACTCCGTGATCTTCTCCTGGGACTAGGGATTCTCATGTTTAGTGTGGAAAGAGTTCCTCACTGCAGAACACTCTATTGCCTGTAATCGTACTGATGTTTGATTTGCACTGTTTTTAAAATCCCTGGACTGCCCATCTCCAGGCATGTCTCCAAATCTAAAAACGTACACATCCCATAGACAGCTTCTGTGAATCAAGAAGCTAAGGAGCATAAAGATTGCTCAGGCTTGAAAACACAAGTTTAAAAGTGGTGATGCACTTGCTATTTTCAGGGGCACAAACTGTAGAAACAATAGTGCTGCCTCAAGCCTGCTGATTCTGCAAGTGTGAATGACACTATAGAATTTGTTAGTGCTGTTGGAGCAGTGGTAGAACACAGGAGTTGTTGAAGTTGCTTTATATGGAAAGCATAGTATTTAAAGTTAATGGCTTTAGGGCAGCAGCAGCAGCAGCAGCAGCAGCAGCAGCAGGCTGCCTTGAAAAATGCTGGAATTTAGAACTTCTCATTTCTCTCTTACACTCCTAAACATTTCACTTTTAAAAGCTTGAAGTCTAACTTAACAGACATAGTTATAATCTTCACATCAGAGGCTAGCTAATATGCATGGCACAGAATCTAAATGGAGATGTTTTTCTGCTTTTCATTTTTAGACTGAGAAATAACTTGAAAATGGATCTGTCATCTCAAGGCTCACCAGTAACCATTATAGAAACCATTGCCTCACAGCTTGCGTGCAGTCCAGGAGATAAGAAACTTGCTTTGCACTTAGACGAAGAGGATGAACTAAAACACCTCCGTGAATGTTTCCATATTCCCAAAATGAAGGATCTGCCTCCAAGTAAGAATTGCAATTATTCCAAGGTGGCTTTGTATCTTCTTGCATAAATCTATAGGAATCATTTCCACTTAAAGGGAAAATGGCTCACATACAGCCACAGCTCTGAACACAGCAGATCTCCTGCATTGCTAAATCAGTATATCAAGGTGATACTTTATGCTCTCATTCCCATCTTGAATAAAATGGAAGAATACAATGCAGCACTTATGTGGTGCTTATGCTGTCACTCAGACTCCTTGAACACTATGGTGACTGATTGAAAATTATAGGCAGGAGTGTTTCTACTTAATGGATTTGATCTGCCTTCCTCCCAGATGAGTATTGCCCAAAGACACTGCTGCTTAGGCACACATAAAAGTTTTGAGCTTTTATTAGCGTTTATTTTTAAAAAATGTTTGAAGGACTCCTACATAAGTCCCATTATGAATGAGTAGGAATGGTGATTGTGTTTGAGGCAAGATAACTTGCAGCCTAAATACTTCTGATGATAACTAAGGCTGCCACATTCAGTTCACAAAATGGCTATATCAGTTTTTAAAAACTAATTTGATCAATTAAGACAATATTCCTTCCAAGTTCATTGGGGGCAGCAGGTGTTTAAAACTAAGTTATATCATTTACCATCTAAGAAGATGCCATCCATTTAAAACTGTATGTGATTTAATTTTAATAAAAGTAAGACTCAGATTCCCCTTTCGCACAGAGGTGAGAACGCTTAGGATGGTATATACAGCTTTTTCTTATATCATCTAAAACTATGGAATGCTATTTAAAACTTAAAACTGTTGTTTTATTCATATATATCATGAAGACAGAGAAAGTTAATGGGTTCAGTAGGCCATTGATAAGAATCATACAATTCATTGCCTAAAGGGTTTTTTTATAATCGGGTGATAGCTTTTGTTATGGGAGTCATATTGCTTTGGCTAGACAGGGAATTAAAACAGAGCGATGGCTGAGGTAATCCATACTTGCCTTGGATCCACTTGGAAATGATCCAGTACTTTTTCTTTAACGTTAAAACGGGAGATTTCAAGTTATTTTTCTCAGCCAATCCAAGACTCAGAAAAAATGAACTATATCTCAACCTCTGAACCCTGCCCCAATCAATAGAACGGGAAAAGGAACCTGCGGGAGTCCTAGGGCATAAGAGGTTGCCCACACTTGTGAGCTCTGAGCAGGGGATGGCCTATCCTAACCCTTGATTTTGCTCTTAAAACTAAAGCGGGGCTAAGTGCTTCAGCAGGTGAGAGTCTGGCAGGTCATGTGATCTTTGATTTATTGCCAAGAGTTTAGCCCATTCCTCAAGATTCCCGTGAGATAACTGCTATGCTGGGATAGATATCTTTGCAGTGCTAGGAAAGAGATCTCTTATGGCCATGTGAATCAGGGAAGTTGACAGTTCTCCACTGCAGTTTTAATCATGACTTAGGAACAAAATTCAAGGGCCCACTTCCTTTGAGATCGAAACCCTTAAGTTCTTTTCCAAGAACTTTTTCCAAAGGAGAATTTCACTTTAGTGAAATTAAGAGTTATTAAGTTTTATTATTAACTGTATTGAAATTTCTAGGAACAGAAGTTCTGAAAGTGCATGCCTTTTAGGGCCATGGGTCAATTAGTCAAGGAATTTATAATCATTGGTCTCTATCTCTTTCTAAAGAATTGTTCAAATCTTCTTCTTCTTTCATTTATGTTTCAGAATTATTCACTAGCTAGTGTATTAATAGCAGTTGGAAATTCTTACTTCAATTTTGGCTTTGAAAGTTCTTTTAAATAATTCTTATTAACGATTCTGTCAAGTGTGGGGATAGTTGTTGCAAATGTGAAACCATACATAATACACAAAATTCATAAAACATTTCTCCAGTCTCCTAATTGGAGGTTGATATTGGAGGGGGATTATGCTGAAACTTCTCAAATATGCATTTGTAGGTCCTTCATATAAACATCCTACAGTTTTGATTTCATAATTAAGCAAGCAGCTTGGCTAGAAAGTAACACTTTTCATCCTTATATTTGTGATAACTGCTATTGTGACCACTTTGGTCCGACAGAGTGGTAGAGTTAGGAATTGAGAGTGAAATAGTCTGAAGTCATGGAGGCTGTCTCTTTCCATTTCTCATCAGCAACAAATCCTGCACACTTTACAAAGTGTTAATAATTACTAATGAGCAAAACAGTGGTCTCTTCAATAGATAATGGGAACAAAAGTGGGCGAGACTGTATATATATTCAGTGTGTCTCTCTGAACTCTCCATATGTACAGCTCACCTCCGTGAGGTCTTTTTCAGTGGAGCCTGGACTGTCCAATTTCAGAGTTTCAGCAGTGCCCTGATAGGACTGGTAGCAATACAGTTACATAAGAAGAACAGTGTTGTAATCATATGGGGACTAAACTGAGGAAGAAATTGTTTGTCTTGTCTTGAAGGGTAGAATTTTGCTGTTGGACACATTTGCTCTGTAGAACTTAATAGGATGTATGAGAAATGACTTTCTCTGCATAGACTTACCCTAGATTTAATGTGAACATCTGGTTGAACCCTGAGAATGTATATATCTATGTGCAGATTAAAGGCACTGAAGGGGTTACTACAGCTGCCACATCTGTACAGAAACTACTCATATTTACCCACATGTGCAATCTAATCTAATATACCCACAGAAGACTGTAGCAGCTATTTCCATGGGAGAAACCTGGTAAGATGGAGAGTTTTGTTTTGTTTTTTTACATGGATGACTCTATTGCGTTCTTCCATGATTCACCACACTGCTTCCGCAGTTCACCACAGTAATGTCTGCAAAGTTCTTACTCTGGCGTAGCCTTAGGCCTGCAATATGTTAAATGCTTATGTACCATTTCATCTACGCTGTAGCGACCACATGGCCAGATGGCCACTTAGACATTTCTATGCCGCTGCACGTGGCACTCAGTATACGAGCATGTAGTTTGATAAGAAGGGTTCAAACAGAGTAGCTGCCATCCCGATGCTGCCTGTTCGGCGTGCGAAGGACCTCAGAGAGGAGTATCAAAATGTGTGCCTGAGGCTACTTTGTTTTTATTATTTAGTAAACTCTTTGGGATTTGTTTGAAATGTGAAGAGGTATACAAGTGTTGTTAATAAATCATCAGCGTGGCTCTTTTAGAACAAGTAGTTATTGGTTTGGTTTCAAACACTGCATGATAGCTTAATTCAAGCCCTTTTTACAGCAAGAATATAACCGTCTGATTATAGCCTAAGTATTTGCTCCATCGTTCCAATTGGAGTACTCTCTCAGCTGCAGCCCCATAATCATGAGGAAAATTTGAGGTGTTGGAGTTGCCCTAATAAAAGTTGTATGTTTTATACTTTAGAATATGGAAAACTTCCTGTTTCTCTTCCTCCCACCCTCCATTCTGCAGGGTTTTTGCATTCAGGTTCCGGCTATGGGAAGAGGAGACCCATACCTGATATGCAATGATTGGCAAATCGCTCTCAAATACAGAGCTAGATTGAATACTTACATACTGGGCCAGCTTATCATTGTCTTCCTGAATTGTTTTCGTCCCTGGTTGTTTTATCTTGCTGTGTCATGACATTTTTCCTGATATCTGTAATGATTTTTCAATGTTTCTGTGCTTCTACGTTGTTCTTACATTATCACCCATTCAGAATCCCATTCTTCTCCCTGTCATGCGCATGTGACCCCATAAAACACTCTGTCCATGCTCTGTGCTGTGTAGTTGGTTCTGCATACTGACTACCCATCAATGTTGGCATTTTTCTCTGCCAGAGAAGGGTTGCTTGGCTGTTCCCAATAAACCGCTGAGTCTGAGTGTAGCATTTCTGTGTGAATTTGAAGATTCTTTCTCTCCAGTCCTAAAGAGAGGTTTCCTGACAGTGGCTAAATTAGAATGCCTTGTATGTTATTTTCTTGCATTTCTGTATCTGTTGTCCAAATCTTGTGAGATTTATTGGAGCTAATCAGAAGAATGAGCAGTACAGTGCTCTGAAGCTTACTATCTTCTCTGGAAAGGGAATGCTGTTTGTGAGGTTAGACTAGAGTTATAATTTGACAGTGAGATTTGTTCTTCCCTGTGTCCATAAAAAATACGAAGCCATAGAAAACCTGAAAGAGCTCATCCACTTACCAAGCATACTTATATTAGTTACTTGAGTTGCATTGATTATTGCTTTGGGCATTTCCCTGCCTTGTTGACTGAAACTGATTCTTAGTGCAAGCTACCAGCTGTGTAGATCTTTACATGTTTGCCTGCTGGTATTGTCTTCTCCTCTCCCATTTCCTGTACAGTTGCTCTTCTTCTATGCTGTCATTCATCTACTGCTGGTGCTGCTATATTTTATAGTTTAGGAACTGTCCTGAAAAAGAAAATTACCAACCTGGTAGAGAGTCAAATCATACAGTAGTGTTAAATCTATCCAGGTGAGTAACGCTGAATACAAAAGTATTGCCTGTTACGTTTAAGGAGATCAAGATCCGACCTTTATTTTGAAGCATGCATTTTTTTAAAATTTCATACATCATCCTAATATTTATAATGTGGTTAAAATAGAACCATCATTGACAGAAACTAATCCTTTTTGTAAGTTTTTTTTGGTTAGTCTACCAGAAATGAGATAATTAGGCAGTTTGATTGATTAGATGTCTTTAATGGCTTTGTGTTAGCTTACCGATGGCACTTAACAAAACACCAGGCTAAGACTTCCAGTCATTTATCAGCTAAGTGAAGCCCAGATTAATAAAGATAAACTGAATATATAATCATAGAAGACCCTCAAGATTTTGCAATAGTTGTATAATCCATGTAACTAATCAATGAGACTTAAGTATACCAAAAGTTAAGAAAGCAGTAAACACACTTGTGGTAGGGAGGAAATCGTGGTGATGATTTCAGGGAAGACAATTAGCTTTATGTACTACCCTTAGCGAGGAGAGATGGACCGTGGAATATTTAACAGAATTATTTACTCTTATGCATCAGCTTACGAATTGATTTTCCACCATGATTTCATTCCATTAAAATGTGGTTCATGTTGGTAGTAGGATGCATATATTTTGCGAGTGCTTAACACACTTACTCCTCCCCCTTCCTCTGTCCAGCAGCACAGAGTCCACAAATCTGGCTGTGACAGAAATGGGGGGCACAGCAATTGGCAGAGCTGTGCACCAGTAGAACGTGGTTTCTCAATGGGGAGGAAATAGGAATGACAAGTTCCAGGATCTACTTGGGGGGAAAAAAAATGCATTTGTGTCAATTTCCCATACCAAGCTGGCCCTCCAGTGCTTATGGCCTTGATTTCCTTATGTAATCATAAGGTTACATAAGGTTAATGGTTGCAGTTGCTTTTGATTTGATTTATTTTTATTGATTATATATTATGTTATTATATTGTTGTATCAATTGTTTTTCTTGGATCTTGATTTTAATGTTGCAAGCCATCCTGAGATGTTATACATGAAGGACAGCATATAAATGTTTTAAATAAATGTACTATCTTGATTTTCTTATAAACTGTTGTACTGGACTGGAAGAATCCTCCTCCTCTTGAAGCTAGACTTCCCAGGGATGGATAATACTGAGGAAAAGTCTAGGCCAGGAGGCCCAAGGGTTCCTGTCCAATGAGGGGAGGCGACCACAGATAGATAAGAGTAGTTGAATTCATTTCTGAAACAAATGCTGAGTGTCTATCCAGCCATCCCCGACAAAGTGTCATTATTTCAAGCGAGAGACCAGTAGGACTCCAGTGAGAAGAAGGGCTTAGTTGGAAAGGAACATTCTTCAAAAGTGTAGCCTTCTTGTGGAGCTGATTCCTAGATGGGATCCTGGAAATTCTGGCTGTGTTAGTTTTCAGGTACACCATGGTAGCTGCTGGAAATACTTGGTGCTACCAGCTTTCGTGCCTCAAACCCTTTTTTCTCTGACCATGCTCTGTGATGGAAAACCTGTGCTGCTGGTCCTTTGTCTTCTGCTTGACTTGGCAACTTGGGCTGCATTTGGGTTTGACTGCTTACACTTGCTTGTGCTTCAGTGTGCCCCAGACTGACCATTTCCCCATGGTTTTCACTTGCCATATGAGTTGTCCCTTAATTTGCCCTACTGCGAAATCTGATCCAACTGAAGCAGGTCTTGCACAGTGTTTGGGTCTGGTGAAGATACACCTTCAGTTTATGAAACAGTCTATGTTTTCATATCTGCTACAAAATCTAAATCTTTTACAAGTTTCAGATGAGCATGTTTGAGCACATAGTTCCTCCATCCAAACTGATTTAATTCTGGATGCTGTACTGGCACCATGCTGTTTGCTTAAATAGAATATATACATTTCAAACTTGTTCATGCCTGCTGTTCCTGTCTACAAGGTGATGTTTAATCAATAATTCAAAGTTGTTTGAAGCTGGTATTTGATGAACCTATATAGGAATGGTTGTTTTTACAATGTTTTATTCTCTTTCTTTAGAATATCCTAGAAGGGGTCTGCCCACCCACCCCTAAAAAAAAAGCTAAAAGCTTCACAGCAAGCTACTGCAAAGAATGTGAGCCTTGGCCCATGCTACCAGGACTGTTTGGGAGAATCTCTGAATCCAGTCCATTGCTTTAACACCAGGCCAAGATGTTCAGGAAAGATCCTTTGAAAAATAAAATACACATGGCATACATTAATTCCATGGCACACTGTGCAGTGCTTTAGATGGATGACATATCCTGTAAATTCCAATGTACTCCTACCTGCCCACTGAGATCAGGAAATGAGGTCCTGCTAAAAGAACCATCCCTAAAGGAAGTAAAAGGGATGGCAAGTAGAAGGGCCTTCTCCTTTGGAACGGACTTCCCAAAGAGGTCTGCCTTTTGTTTCAGTACCAGGTGGAAACTGCCTCCTTTCACAGATAGTCTGAGACCTGATTTTAACACCTGACTATAATAGCTCACTCTACTACAACAGATTCCCTCCCTCTTCCCCCTGTACCTTATAATGTTTAATCAATTCATTAATTGTCATTAATGCATTTTAATGTTGTTAGCCATTTAGGCCTGTTGGGCTATTCAGCAGCATATAAATTTGAAAATAAATAAAATAACTGGTGTACCATCTAAATGAAGGGAAGCCAGTGCCTGGGCCTAGATATTTCCTTGAGCAGGAATCAGTAATACTGCAAAAAGTCTCCATGTCATTCAACATTCAGGTGAAAAAGGCAATCAGATTTATTGAAAAACAAAGCAATTTTCTTGGTGCCTATTTTTAGAAGTTTGAGTAAGTTTCTTTAAGAGTAATAGAACTTTGGGGAATGGTTGCTGATCTTTTGTACAAGCTTCAGTGAAGTCCACAGATTTTGCTTTTGATGCTAATAACTGTAAAAAATAAGTGAAGGATATATTTTTATTAACTTTAAATAATCCCATAGTGTTAAATTCTCAGTTGCAACAGCTTGAACACTCATTATCTCTACCATCTCTTCCTTACCTTTGCTAACAGAGAATTTTAACCAGAGATAAACTATTTGAACCAGTAATGAGACTGTGTGTGATATATGTCAGATGCATTTGGGGTAGTATTAAGAGGAATATCCATTTCTAACATTCAACAATTAAATGTACCACTCTATGTGTATTTGCAGTTATATTCTGTGTAGTCCTGCCACTGCTGAAATAGGATGCTGACAATTTGAACAGCGCATACAGAAAAGTGGTTTTATATATTATCAAACTTCTGGAATATGGTTGCAGTTGTATTTCTTAAGCTGTCTTCAATGCCACCTACAGGTCTAAAGAACAGTAGGCATAAGTATAATTTGCATGAAGCATACTAGCATGAGTGATCTTGCCTTACATTTATTTGTACATTAAATGGACCCCAGATGCTCAGTGCGATGTGGTGGTTATAAGCACAGGACTAGGACTCAGGTGATCCATTTTCTAGTCCTTATTCAGTGAGGGATCCAACTGGGTGACTTCAGGCCAGTTGCAGACTCTCAGCCCAACCCACCTCACAGGGTTGTTGCTAGGGGATTGAGAGCAGGAAATGGAGAATGATATAAGGCACTCTGATTTCTTTATAAGAAAAAGGCAGGTTATCATTCTAATAAATGAACGAATGAATGAACAAGATCATCCAGGTTCTTTATATACTTACATACTCCAGTGTGCAGTACTATTGTCTTACAAATGAGGGAAAGCACATCCCATAAAGTAGGTGTATCCTTTAAATGGGGAGAGGAAGAGAAGCTTATAATAGGTTAACCTCATGCTCAAACATGCCTTTTAGTGACAGCTCGCAGTATGAAGTCATGACATCAATCACGGGCAAAGCTGCCAAATGACTTGCAGCATGCTACCTCCTTCCGCAATTTCATGGCAGATATTCAGCAGGTTCACACAAGAAATGCAGAAGGCAAATATAATAGACCCCAGTAAAGCCTGGTGCTTGTTCAGACAATTAATTTATCCAAATAGTTTTGAACAGGTGCCTCAGACACCTTGATTCAGAAAGTGCAACATCATATGTAGAAACAGATTTCTCTACGTAGGACCTTGCCAATTTTCCCAGCTTGTGTAGAAGCAAATTATGTAAGGAATATTCTGCTCCAGCTCCTCACATAACTTCTACATACATTGTGCAAATTCCAGTGTACAAATTCAAATAGTACAAAACAAAATAGCTAATAATCACACTCCGTTGTTTACCTATTTGGTGAGGAGTTTATTGTGTGCAAGCCTTTTTTTATTATTTTCTTCAGAGTTTTTCCTAACAAACCTTTTAATGGAGCTAATGTAGAGCTGACTAGTGCAAGCATGACCCAGCAATAAGTTGTTTTGTTAAATCCTTATTGGAATTGCATTAAAATTAACTTAATTTTACAGTTTCAAGATGAAAATATTAGTACAAAGCCACATGATTTTAGTTATCAGTTAGATTGCTTTTGAGTGATAACCAGTCTCGATTCAATCCTACTTTATAGGAAAATAATTTTACTTCATAGCTTTCCTAGTTTGTCTTATACTCACATACTTAAAAACATATTTAATGTGTTATTTTACTACCCAATAACACCACTGCTTCAGGCCATGTACCACTAAGTGGTCATTTTATAAAAACATATTAGAATGACCAATAGGATAAGGAAGCAAAAGTTCAAATAACATCTTAATGAATAAATGAATTACATTTATATCCTACGTTTTTCTGTTTAAAAAACTCAGAGCAGCCTCCATCATTCTTTTCCTCCTGCTCTCAATCCTCTTTCCAAAACAGCAACCCATGAGGTAGGTTGGGCTAAGAATCTGTGACTGGCCCAAAGTTGGCTCATGGCTGAGCAGGGGTTAGAATCCAGATTGCCTGAGTCCCAGTCCCACGCTCTTCACCACTGTACCATATGACCCTTAAAAGCTATTACAAAGCAAAGAAGTAGTTGACACAATTTGCCAAGATACTGTGACTTGTAGGTTCTGGAGATTTCTAGGCAGGAAAATGGAATGAATGCAAGAACAAGAAGAGTCAGTCTGGATCAGAACAAAGGTTCGTGTAGTCCTGTGTTACGTTTGCAGAGTGGCCAGCAAGCGGCCCTGGGAAACCACAGACGGCCTGTGAGTTCAACAGCTCCCTCTCAGCCAGGTTCCCAGCACATGGTGTACATAAGCATACTGGCCCTGATACTGCAGGTGGCATATAATCCTAAGGACTAGTATTAGTCAGTAGTCTTCTCCTCCATGCATTCATTCAGTTGCCTTTTAAACCCATCCAAATTGGTGGCTGTCAGTGCATCTTGTGGATGTGAATTGCCTAGGAATACACACTGTGCAATGGGAAAATACTTCATTTTATCTGTCCTGAATCTCCCACCAATAAACTCTGTGGAAGAAATCCATGTTCTCACATTATGAGAAAAGGGCAAAAATGTATCCCTATCCACTTCTTCCACCATGCACAATTTTTTACACTTCCATTGTACCTCCTCTTACCTTTAATGGAAAGGACAAACAACACATCTTGTGGCAGCTGGGGAATAAAATTGCATATTCAGGTTGCAAGAAAAGAACAAAAAGTAATACTTTATGAAGAAAAAAGTTTCTGTTCCAGTATGAGCCTGCTGGTTGTACAGTTGGGTGGGTAACAAAGCAACAGTGCATTTTAGGGAAAACAGCTTCTATATGTTTTAGCAGTTTGTATTTTATGCCTGTAGATAGAAAAAGGAGAATGGGTATGCTCCTTTAGCTTTTAACTCATTACCTCTTCTAATGCTTGACTGGAATTGAAGGAGTCCTGGTGAAATTTACTGTTCTGAGACCCAAATAAAAGACTTGCTTCTTCTAATCTCAATGAGACTCTATTATTGTCCTTCAGGATAACAAAGGCCTGTGAACAGAACCAATTTGGAAGTGTGAATAATATTTACACCTCGGTTATTGCTCATTTTAGAAGGGAAGCTGATGAAAAACAGCAGAAGCTTCAGTAATATAGATTAGATTGAAACTGCTCTTGTGATTTAGGCTTTTTAAAAGCCTTTAAAGCTTTAATTAAGAAGTTATGTTGGTTGTCTCTTATTCTGGCAAATGCATTAGTGGCTGAATTCAAAGTAATATCACAGAAACCTAGTCTGAAGAGCTTTGGAGTTATTTAATCTGTTTTCCTACAGCCCTGAAATGAAATTGCTTCAGACAAATGTAAACTCATTATTATGCCTTATTTGTATAATAAGTATTTTATGTAAATTTTAATACATTTGCTCAAGCTGTCCACTTGTACACATTATACTACAAGCTATCAATGGCTGATACATGCAAAAATGTGTTTTGCCAATAAATGGGACACCATACCCTATGACCTGTGGCGGAAACCAACACCATACAGATTTAAAGATGATTGTAAAGACTTAATCACCTCTCTTGAACTCTGATTTATGGACATGATGTCTTTTTTACCCTGTAAGAAGAAAACATTTTGAACAGCTGTCTTCCTTTTTTACAAATTCTCATTGCCCACAGGCATTTCATGATGACGATATGATAAAAGTATAAAAATAGGCTTGTAGCTTAGGGAATGGACTAATACTGGGTATAGGCTATAAAAAGTATATACAAAAATTATGTATTAATTATATTTCTAGGAAACTAAACTACATTATAAATACATCTACAAATACATTTGTTTTTGTTTCTTAGCTGTTGTTGCAGTTTAAAATTTGGAATTAAATTTCATGAATGCTGGTAACTCCCTTCCAGAAAAAGGCACCGGCTTGGATCCTGACAAACAGTGGCAGAAGGGGGCTGGCAGAAGCCTGTTACTTCCACCTTGAATCCTTTTCTTATCTGAGTGGTCTTATTTGATTACTATTACTCTTCTTTTGTCTGAGTATATCAGCATCTGGGTTCCTCATTTTACCAGTTTATTTCTTCCAGAAAATTCAGTTTTGCTTTTGTACTCTGACAACTATATCATGTCAGAATTTTCATTTTATGTCTTTACTGATGGGAATGTTCTCTAGTTGGCCAAACCAAAACAAAACAACACGTAGTCATAGCAAGGGGCTTGTGAATTTGTTCCCTTTAGATAGTCTGTGCAGGTCCAGTCTTCAAGGTCAAAGTTAAACTTTGTGAATTGGTTTGACAAATTTCACCTGTGTTTCCTTGAGGAAAGTTCCTCATGTCCTTCTAGTTTTCAGAAATGCTGCTGAAGTTGACCCATGACTGGTTATGGCAGATTTTCCTGGAGCTGTCAGGGACCTGAAGATAAAACAGAAAGACTGAGAGATGCCCAGTAATCGTCATCCACCTGTGTTAAATTGTCTTCAGGCTTGCAAATTCTTGGTTCCTTAACTCCGATCCTTGCCTGTGAGGAAATCTCCATTACTTCATTACATTATTTACTTCAATAATGTACAGGAGAGACTCAGAAATAGCTTTGTTTTTCCCTGGAGTATTGTTCATACTACTCTGTGATTTCTGTATACTGTTTGATGTGTTCCCTGGCCTGAATAAACTTTCATCTATCTCGAGATGTTTGTATTTTCTTCCAGGTAATCCTTAATACTAAGTTCACTACTTTCTGCAAATCTACTTACCACAATGTAATGGGGTTTAAAATAGATGGTATTGGCTAGAGCCTTTATTTCTATGCTCCCCACAGTGTTCTGAAAGATTGTGGAGCCAACTGGTTCAGGCTGAGATGAATGTAAAGGAGTGATGGCAGTCTACCAAAGTAATCTTGAATTCTGTCTGCACCACAGGGAGCTTGGGTAGCCACTTTCTCTTTTCCAGCATGATCAGTGGTAGGGGTGATGAGGTTTGTAGATCAAAATGTCCGGAAGCCACAGGTTTCCCATATCTGCTCGAAGCAAACACGCAAGAATGCACTGTCCTGGGAGAAATTTGCCCTGACATTTCACTGATAGTACTCTCTACATTACCTGTGACAGACCTCCATCTTCTCTTGCAATGTAGATGAGCTGGGCATTGCTGACAGAACTTATATCATCCTGTAGCTTGACGGTTTGGTTTCACTGACAGCATCAACTCCTTGCACATACAGTTTTATATTTAAATGTAGGGACGGTGTCAAATCTTTGTGATGTATAGCATCAAGCATACCCTTAGTGCTGAATAAAAGTCAAGCTGTGATACTAATATTAATAATAGAAGCCATCTAATGCTTCAAGTGGGGCTCCTTTGGTAGATTTCCTACATTCTTGATCTAATGTTTTCCCCGTGGTATTTGCTGTTACTGTGCTTTTACACAGCTGATATATTTTCCAAATTTGTACAGGCATGGAACTGTCCCATGTAAATGTTATGATGTGTATACTTAATGAATAGAGGGAATAGAGCTGTTTATATGGTGATACTGGGCGTGTACAGGTTATGTGGATTTTAATCTGTCTGAAAGTACATCCCAGATTTGTGTATCAGAGACTTATCACTGCAATATAACAATCTAATGGTCATGTGCTGGGTTCATCAACTTTGAATCTGTCACCTTCTATGTGTAACATTTTATAGGAAGGATAGTGACAGTATTTTTAATGGCTTTCTTGGATTTTTCCCCATTTCAGCTGATCCAGTTTTAGTGAATGAAAATGAAGACTGCATCTACTTTGCTGGTAACTCTCTTGGCCTTCAGCCAAAGAAAATTAAAACTTACTTGGAAGAAGAACTTGACAAATGGTCTAAAATGTGAGTAATTCCCAGTGACATAAACTACTCAGTATGTGCATTGAGGACAACACACACACACAAACTTTAAAATGAGCAGAGAATTTAAGCTCATTTCCCAGTAAAGAATATTGTAGACACAGTGCTTTCACAGTAAATGAAGATAATTTTACAAAGATATGGGCTTTAACACAAAAAGAAAAGAAAATAGGAGAGGAGAGGAGAGGAGGCTGCAGTAATCTGTGCCTCCTCCCATTTCTCCTCCCATAGTGGGAGAATCACATTCATTTTATGATCAATCTTATCCAATTACCATTTAACTGTCCTGTTTCAAATCTCATTGCTGTACCAAATACAAGTGTGTAGTTATTGGTTGTTGCTCTTACATGCCATCACATCATCTTCCTAGGCACCCCTATGATTGAAAGTCTTCCAAAATGTCCAGTCCTTTCCCTGCTCAGCTCTTGTAAACTTGAAGCTGTAGCTTCCTTTGTAGAATCAATCTGTCTCATGTTTCATCTTCGTCTTCTTCTGCCTTCAGCTTTCCCTACCATTATTGCTTTTTCCATTGAATTCTCCTGAAAAGGCCAAAGAACAATATTTTCAAGGAAATTTTGGCTTCTAGGGAAAGTTCTGGCCTGAGTTGATCTAGGACTTACTTGTTCATCTTCTCTCTGTCCAGGATATTCACAAAATTCTCCTCCAGCCCATCGGTTTTCTTCCGATGATCTTTCTTCACTGCCTAACTTTCCCACCTATACACAGTGACCGGGAATAAAATACAGTGGATGGCTTGATGTCCAGTGAAACATCCTTAGACTTTATGATCTTTCTAGTTCCTTCATTGCTGCCCTTCCAACTCCCAAGCTTCATCTAAATTCTTAACTTCAATCTCCGTAGGAAATGATGACTGAGCCAAGGTATGTAAAATCTTTCACCATTTCATTACTCCATTGTTGACTTTCAAGATGTGTAATTCTTCTTTAATCTTGATGTGTGTTCATTAATATACAGCTGCAGTCCTGTTTTTGCATTTCTTCTTTTCACTTTCACCAGACGTCCTGATGCATCATCCATCAATTTTCACTCCTTCCTCTGATCCTAATCCAACTTTCTTTATTATGTTCTACATACAATTTGAACAGAAAGGGAGATAAAATACAGCCCTGTCTGTCCACAATATGGGTTGTGCATCAGGACAATCGAGACACACCCATTTATTTCAGAACCATCCATAGCTTCTCATGCTCCACACTGTTAAAGGCTTTGCTGTAGCCTATCAATTGATAGACTGATCTTTTCTGAAATTCTTTGATTCTCCCCAGTAGCCTGAATATATTTGCAATATGATTTCAAGTGCTTCTTTTCTATTTGAATTTATTTTGAACAAGAGACATTTCTCACTACTTGTAGAGCAAGATTATTTGGTATAACAACTTGCATTAGAAATTAGTCCAATGATCCTATAGTTCAGTGAAGGTGGACCTTTTAGAGAACGAGGGCCCAAACTGCAACCCAAAACCCACTTATTTATCGCAAAGTGCCAACACTACAATAAAACCTGAAAAATAACATTTTAGTTTACAAAAAACACCTCACAGCCAGTCCAGGCAAATATATGTATATATATCCTGGGCAGTGCACTGACCGGCCATGTGAAAGCTCGGATGAGTGGCGGCTCATGAGTCGCAGCTTGTGATGTCATTGCCAAGTGTGCCATAGGTTCTCAACCACTGGCCTAACCCTACCCTGGTGCACACCCCTAACCCTAATATAGGGCAAAAGTTCCATTGAAAAGGGGGCAATTTTGAAAAAGCCTTCCTTCAGTAGCTTTTTCTGCACAGCTCAACATTTCTGCCCATTCTAAACACATTCCAGCCAACAAAACCATGCCAGGACACCTTGTTTTTCTAACCCTAAGCCTGTCCTGGTGCACTCCCCTAACCCTAATATAGGGGTAAATTTCCACTGATAATAGAACAATTTTGAAAAAGCCTTCCTTGACTAGCTTTTTCTGCACAGCTCATAATTTCTGCTGTGCAGAACCATTCTAACCATCACAATCATACCAGGACACCTCATTTTGCTAACCCTAACCCAGTGATGCTGAATCTTTTTGAGACCGAGTGCCCCAACTGCAACCCAAAACCCACTTATTTATTGCAAAGTGCCAACACTGCTATAAAACCTGAAAACTGAGGGTTTCGTTTACAAAAAACACCTCACAGCCAGTCCAAGCAAATATATATATATCCGTGGCAGTACACTGACCAGCCATGCGAAAGCTCAGATGAGTCGTGGCTAATGCGTCGCAGCTTGTGATGT
Source organism: Varanus komodoensis (assembly GCF_004798865.1). Taxonomy (NCBI): domain Eukaryota; kingdom Metazoa; phylum Chordata; class Lepidosauria; order Squamata; family Varanidae; genus Varanus; species Varanus komodoensis. The sequence continues at coordinate 20,557,605 of NW_025335798.1, forward strand.
CATCACCTGGCACCACCACTCCTTTCCGAGCATGCGCATGGCCCCTGTGTGCACTGTTATCCGATGCTCGGCTGCTGGAGCGCTGCTGCGGCAACTTGGCTTGCATGCCAACAGAGAGGGCTCTGTGTGCCCACTGTGGCACGTGTGCCATAGGTTCACCATCACTGCTATAGTTTCTGTACTCATTAACTTGGAAATGAAATATATATTGAGCATTCACTTTTACTTTATTTTCTAACAGTTTGTTTCTCATAGGATTGCACTTTGAAGGAATTTGTCATCCTTTCATCTTTTCTGTATAGTTCTCTTGTATATTTTTCCCCATTTCCTATGGTCAGTAAATATGTCCTCTGTTGGCCTTTCAGCATTCCTAACAAAGATTTGTATTTCCCTTTGATTTCTTGAATCTTCTGGAAGAGGACTCTTCTTTTTCCTCTTGGGTTGTTCTCTTTTATTTCTTTGCCCTGGCCATTGTAATAATGTTTTTTAATGTGATAGTTTCTGAAAAGTTGCATTCTGTATTCAGATCCAGTTGCTGTCAACTTTTACTTTTGCTTTTTGCCTGACCTCTACGAATGAGAGAGTTTCCTCTGTCATCCGTCTAGGCCAGTGGTGCCCAAACTTTTTGGGGCTGCCACTCCCTTTCTTCTTGGACAACAACCCTAGAAGTGTCTTTCTTTCTATTATGTCTGTTGCTCTACTGCAAATGTTAAACAAACAAACATTGCCCCCTTTGATCTTTCCACTGTCCCCAGTGGGGAAGTACTGCTCACTGGGAATCACTGATCTAGGTCTTGCCTTTCCTTCTCTTCTCTTCTCTTCTCTTCTCTTCTCTTCTCTTCTCTTCTCTTCTCTTCTCTTCTCTTCCTCCTCCTCTTGCTATAAGAATTGTCATTTTGCATTCAGTCTGATGCTCTTCTGCTTCAAAATAAATTCTTTCTGTGTCTTTATGTTTGTAATGCAGAGTTTAAATTCCTCAGGAATGTTATGTAAGTTGTATTTTGTCACTGTGCTTCTGCCGGTGACCTTTTCCAGCTTTACTTTGATATTAATAGTTCATGGTCACTACTGGAGTCTGTTCCTGGCCTTTATTTTGGCAATAAAATGCTTCCCAAATATTTTATTTCTGGACTAATAAAAATGGAGCAAGGAATAAAAGGAACACAGTGATTGGAGTCTATTACCAACCACACAGTCAAGGAGAAAATGAGGATGCAATTTTTGAAAAGCAAATTGACAGTGTTTCAAGGAGTCATGATATTGTCATTATGGGGGACTTCAATTTCCTGGATATCTGCTGGGAGACAAACTCTGCCGAACATACCCCTCCATGAGATTGCTAATATGTGTTTTTGATAACTTCCTCCAACAAAAAGTGGAGGAAGGAACAGGAGGAACAGCTATCCTTGACCTGACACTAACCAGCAGGGGAGACCTAATGGACAAAGTGGCAGCTATGGAAACTGGTGGAAATTGACCATTCCATACTTGAATTCTTGATTCTAAAGGAAGCAAAAGCCAAATGTCACCAAATATGTACCTTGGGTTTTAGGAAAGCCAATTTTAATAAATCCAGAAAAATGATCAGTAAAATCTTACGGCAAGTGATTCTAAGGAGAAAAGGAGTCCAAAAATGGGTGAGAAAAAAAGAAACTCTAAAGTCAAAATTACAAATAATTACAACAAGGAAAAAGGGTAGAAGACAACAGAAGAAGCTATGCAACTTCACAAGAATTTAGAAATGATCTGAAAACAAAAAGGGACATGCCTTGGAAGGAAGGCCAAGCTACAAAGGAATACATGCAGGTAGCATGGAATTGCAGGAAGGCATCAGGAACGCTGAAGCTAGGACTGAACTGAGGCTAGCAAGGGATGCTAAAGCAACAAAAACAGCCTGGAGCACTGATAGGAAACAACTGGCCCAGCTTTCTCCCCTCCCTGCCCCTGGTGCCATGTCTCTTTTCATGCATTTTGAGGACCATTTGCAACCTCAGCAATGCAGCAAGTGTGCTTCTTTCTGCATCAGCTGTAAAGGGTTCGGTGTGGGGGGCTTGGCATTTGGCGTCTCAGCACAAGGTCACAGGACCATGGAGTTGGGACTCCGAAACCATGATCCCCCAAATTATTTTGGGCAGCCCAACTATTGTACCCAAAGACAAAACAAAATAAAAACTGCACCCAAAGTCAAACAAAACAAAAACTGCATTTCTCAGGCTTTGGAGATACATATAAGAGTCCATATTCTGGCATTTGAAATTCACATTTCAAAATATGAACCAGAGTTAGAAGAGTTCTACCATAAAGCTTGTCATAAATTCAGAATTTGGTACGACGTCAAAATTTAACATTGCAAAATTTAAAACCTTTTGCTGCACTGGGAAAAACATTTTATCTGGTCTTTGTTATTGCTTGTCATCCACTAAACCCCATATGTGCTGTGCATTTTATACAGATAAAAGTCTCAGCATGCTCCATTCAACATGACAGTCATTTACTCCAATTGTCTATAGTCACATCCTTCCTAATGTGATTTCTGCAAGAGTAGTAGCTCAAAATCAAGTTGGGACAACTGCAATGCTATTCAGCTTGCCTCTTAATGGCAAATGGCATGCAGATCTCCAGGAGAGGAACTGTATAGAAGGGTGAATAAAGCCATGTTCTCTGCTGACTTTCTAGGCATGTTTTCTTATCCATGAACAAGTTAACACATGGCAATCCTGTTAGTGCAGTTTGCATTAACTGCACTGACTTGGGCACTCATATTTAAGACTGCCTTGACAGTATGAAGAAGCATCACTTACCTATTCTCTCTCTAAAATAGGCTTTGCACTTAATAGAAATGACAGGCTGCTTTTTAGATCACCAGGAGTGAAGGAAGGAATGAACTTTGGATAGCATTTGTCTCTCTGTTGTTCATTTAGCACACCTCTGCAGTTTTGTCAGCCATTAAAAAAAAATTGCAGTCTTGTCCATTTATCTATGATTTTCGTACTAGATCAAGGAAATGGCTGACTTCATTCAGGAGGTTAAAGTTAAATAGCTCTCTTCACCATTCAAATGAGACCTGGAGAGAAATATTTCATCTCCCATACTTTGCTTTTCATTGGTTCATTTTTCCACATATTTGTCCTAGTGAAGGAATTTTTGGCAGAATTAGACATTCTCAAGTGAGGTAGCAGCAGTTTGAACAGGATTAACTGGATTCCATGGTTTTTTGTTGGGGCAAACCATATATGTTGAAACTGCTTTCCTCACACCTATAGCACAATCCTGGATGTGTTTATTTAGGAATTACTGTTGCTCAGCACAGCCCTCCAGTGTGAAGTACCGGTGAGCTACACTGCAGGATCGCTGTATACTGCTCTCTGGGCCAACCTGACAACAAGTGCGTATAAAGCATGGCGTCATTGTAACTATTGTCTCTGCTTCAGTTCAACTTGCAATAGGGACATAAGACATTCATAAAACATTACAGATTAACCATTCTGGAGGGGCTCATACGCAACCCACCCATAGCCCATTCCAGTTTGCAGTATAGGGACAATTAATTGCACTTGCTTTGGAATTTGTGGTAAGGAAGGTCATTTTTAAAACATTTCACACTAAATAAACAGTTGGACAGTAGGAACTTTTCTTTTTGCTACTGCTTTCTGGAGCTTGGAATGGACATGTTTTCATGGTTCAAAGTCGTGTATAATTTCAGTGCTTTAAAATCTTGGATGTCAGCATTGATTTCTGTCTCGTTTTCCTGAGTACATGCAAAATAGTCTCCCAGTGTGAACCAGGGAAGATCCAGTCCAGTAAAGATATGGTTCTATCTACATTTTTTAATATGGATCTGTTACAAATCTGAGAGGCGAATAAATTCCCCTACCAGTGGAGTTCTTCTTTACAGAGGGTAGCTATGACAGTCTATTACAGCAAGACAACAAAGAGTCTTGTGACACTTAAAAACCTAACAATTTTGTTCTGGCATAACTGCCGATTCAGTTCCAGATTCTTTACAAGTGTCAGCCAGTTGGCTGCCACTATAAGTTAATTCTTGCCAGAACACCCTAGTGTGTCTAGCAGGGCAATCAAAGCTGTTCTTTAGTCCAACTCTTAAGAAAAAAAATAAAAAAGATGCTTTGGATTTACTTGCCAAAAGCTTAAAAATTAATAAAACCTTGTGCGATATCCTAAGGATACATGGAAGCTTTGCAACTGTGTGGTCCTGCAGGCGGTGATGGGTTTAGTAAAGAGTCTTTTTAAGACAATACAACAAAATTCTAGATGTTAAAAAGTGTGTCTTTGTGAAAAGTGGGGAACATAAAGAACAAGAAAGATACAGGAGTAAAGCTACAGTCCATGCAAGGCACGTATGGCTGCCATTCAACCTATGTTTCGAGGCTTTGTTGTGCAAACAAGTAACAGAAGCCTTGCATTGCCTGTTGGTTTAATTCCACATTCCTGGCAGAACACAGATGCAAAAGAATAAGAAAAAAGATGCTGATATCGAACATGTATGGTTATGTGGAAATATATGCAGTAGTAGATCCATGTTAGTTCAGATCAGGTGGACAAAATGAATATTTTACAAAGAACAATTTGCAAAAATTATATCAAGGTACACCAAAGAAATTTATTGAAGAAATAAAAGAGGTACACAGTAGATAGCACTCTGCTGTTTCAGGAAACCTAAAGAAAATGTAATGTCAAAACAAGGCCAGACTAAAATAGAACAGTCGGAGAGGAGTGATTTATATTTTGTCAGTGAACAAAATCCAGTACAAACACATGATGGGAAAGGGTAAAATCTTTTGTCATCAGATACCTTTTGCTTCTGCTAAGCCAAGTAGTAGTGGGTGAAATTATTTAGCACTGATGGATACTTGTAAAATCATAGAAGAGTAGAGTTGGAAGGGGCCATGAAGGCCATCAGGTTGCAAGACACCAATTTACACCATCCCACTTAGATGGCTGTCTAGATTTTTTTTAATGTCTCTAGTGTGGGAGAGTCCACAACCTCTAGGTAACTAGTTCCACTGTCATATTGCTCTGACAGTTAGGAAATGTCCTGATATTTAGCATGAATCTGGTTTGTAGCAATTTGAACTGATTGTTACATGTCCTACACTCTGGTATGAGCAAGAAGAGACCTTGTCCTTTCAGGTATTTATAAAGTAATATCTGTTTCCCCTCAGTCTTCTCTTCTCAAGACTGAACATATCCAGTTGTCTCCTCATAGGATAGTGTTTCCAAACCCTGGATCTTTTTTGTTGCCCTCCTCCAGACCCTTTCTCATTTTTCTGCTTCTTTCTTAAAACTTGGTGCCCAGAATCTGGAACAGTATTCTGGATGAGGCCTGACTATTGAGCAGTATAGGGGAACTACTACTTCTCATGATTTGGAAGTAACACTGTTAATGCATCCCAAAATAACATTTGCCCTTTTGGTGACTGCATCACATTGTTGGCTCATATTTAGCCTGTTGTCCACAATAAGTCCAAGGCCTTTTTATTTTTCAGTTCTGTTGACCCATGTATTCCCCATTTGAATCGATGCATTTGGTTTCTTTCCTAGGTGGAGGACTTGGTATCTGTGCCTATTGAATCTCATTATGTTGCATTCAGCCCATTATTCAAACTTAACAAGATTGTCCTGGAACTTCATTCTGTCTTCCAGGGTGTTTGCTATTACAGCCAGTTTTGTATTGTCTGAAAATATGATTAACATTTCTTGTACTTCCTCATGTAAATCATTAGTCAATATGTTGAAGAGCTCTGGGCCCAGGACTGAACCCTGTGGCACCCCACTAGTTACCTTCCATTTTGAGAAAATACCATTAATGAGCACTCTTTGTGTCTGATATAGCAGCCAATTCTGGATCTACCTAATCGTTTTTCTATCTAGTCCACTTTTTGCTAGTTTTCTTAACAAGCTGTTGCGGAGCACCATGTTGAAAGCTTTGCTAAAGTTTAGGTAGATTATGTCCACAGTGTTTCTGCTGTCCATTTTGAAGGTTACCCAGTGAAAAAATGGGATTAAATTAGTCTGTCAGGATTTATTCTTGATAAATCCATGTTGACTTTTATTATTCACTGAATTCCCTTCAAGGTGCTTGGAGACTGATTTTTTAATAATTGGCACCAGAACTTAATGACTTCTATCTGGAATAAGCAAACTAGGATTGTACAGTGTGGATGCAAAGAAGACTGGTGTTATGCAAATCAGTTACAGAAACACAATTCTATGCAAATTCATAGTACCTTTAAAAATACAGTATCTCTAATTCTCTTTAGCAAGAGAAGGAGTAACAACTCTGTTACTTGCAGTTTGAATAAAGAGAATGTTTTGTATCATGCCACGTAACTTAATTGGATCACCACTGCAATGAGATCTTGGTTATAAACCAACATTTTACGGTAAGGTAATTATTAACTTTTAATTAATTTATTAATATAATTACCTTTTAAGGTAGTTATTACATTGCACAGCTCCCAGCCAAACTTGGGTATATAATGGTGCAAAGTTTAGGATAAGACTTTATCAGGCAGAGCGGGCTGTGTCCACAAAAGCTTGTGTCAGAATAAATTTCTTAGACTTTAAGGTTCCACAAAATTCTTTGTTGTTTTGCTGCAACTAACTAAAATGCCTACTGCTTGAGATTTATTAGAATGCTCTACTATCTTTAAAAAACTCCTTGTTTTTATTTTGTTCAATTTAGCAACAATGTTGCTGTTGTGACAAAATTCAAAAGTATCCTGCTTAAAGGAATTTTAGATCATATTTTACCCATGATCATGTTAAAACCATCTCTTCTTATTATCAAAACCATTCTGAAACAATGTTTGTTCAGATGTTACATGAATTAGTGTCTTTTTGTTTTTTCTCTTCAGTTATGTAATATATATACAGACCTGATATATCGAAATGCTGAGAAAATTGGGGCTTTAGCTAAAGTTTTGGAAAACCTTTTAAATAATCTTACTTTTTTATATCCTACTTATTTCATATGCATCCTTCAACTCATTCTGTGAAATGGTTAGCATGTCTTATATGCCTTTGAGGTTGGGAATAAGCAAAAAATAGGACTTGCTTTGGCTTGTAAAATTATTCTGATGTGTGTGTGCTTTAGAGTATTTTTTTTTTAAAAATCTAGGGCCATTTTCACAGTCCTCATTCTGTTCTTTGCTCACTATTTGAGATATTATTACACGCAAAACCTATAACTTATCTTCTTACCTTTTCTCTTACGCTACACAGAAATGGGCTAGAATAGGATAGTTAATAAAATGTTGAACTGAAATTCTTTTGGGTCAGATAAAATATTCGTCCATAAGACACATCCAAAATAATCCTATGTAATTATAAGTTTTGATTCCAGTGAAGCAAGTGACATGTACATTACTATTATTGTTTAATGCATATTTTTTTCTTTCGATTTTGATTTATGCTCACAAATTCGCCCATCCACCTCAGCTGATAAACACAATAATACCTGTAGTGGCTCATGGGAACTTTACATAAAAAATAGGTATATTACTGCTGTGGATCACTGAATCTTGTAAAATGATGGAAGAAATTGAAGTGATGCTATAAATTCTACTAGTTACAATGAACAAAGTCATATACTTCCCTTCCTGTGTTTACTTGGTATCACTGCTTCTGCCACATTTTCCTCCCTTTTGCAGCTGGAAGAAGCTAACAATATGCCCTAGAGCAGGTTGCCTGAGACAGAAGAGTCAGTCAGGCCTTGGCTTGCAAGCCACTTGGCTGACTTTCCTTTACTAGGATAGGAAGACATTCCAGTAGTAGCAAACATATGTGGGGTATAATGTTTGTCTGAGGACTATTGTGAGGATGGTCTCAGAGTACTATGAACAATGTTTTTATCTCATGTATTTTATTGCTTTTATTTATTGTTTTTATATTTCATTGTAAACTGCTTAGAGCACTTCAGTTATGGGCAGTGTAGAAATTGATGATGATGATGTGGCTCCTATTTTCATATGGTATTTTAAGCCAGTCAGAGTGACACATTCATAAATTTGCTTTTTCAGGTTTCATCAAAATGAATACAAAAAGTTTCCTGGACTTTATTCTAAATATTAGTATCACATTGGAAAGCTGGGTTGTTCCTCATTTGTGCAATGTAAATCATTTGAAAAATGCTTCCAGAAAAGTGTTCAAAATGTGCTTATAATAGATTATAGTGACCCAGAGAAAACTTTTTGCTCTGAAATGACATGTGGGAGTTGCAAACACCACTGCTAGCTCAGCACTCATTCAATTGCTTAGTAGGTCCCTTACCTACCTGCAGATACAATGGAAGGTGTATCTTAACTTACAAATGTTGGTTAAGGGTGATGTGTAAATACCTAGCAAGAAGCCAGGTAGAACATGTGGAATCAACAACATATCATTTTAAGAGTGTTAAAGGTGTTAAACTATCTGACTTGCAGCCAGACAGCTTTACTACAGAATTATGCTGCCTTGGTGACTGATTGTAAACAAAGCCAGTGCTGGATCAGCATGAATTTATGAAAGGCCCATTGGTCAGTTAGAGAGCATATTGTATATTTTATTTCTTTGCAATTTTTGTATGCCTCTCCACATCAAAGCAGATTCTGGAGCTGTGAACAGTGCAGACATAAAGCAAATACAAGAATAAAATCAATGTATTAAAACAGTACATTTTAAGACATTAAAAGCAAGAGACCATTAAGGCTGTGGCTGATCAAAACAAAAGCTTCCCAGAACAAGTTTGTTTTACACAGGTGCTTAAAAACAGCACACTCTTGGTCCCTACCTGCCAGACTTCCCAAGGCAGGACACTCCACAGAAATGGGGCTGCCACACTGAAGGCTCTTGGCGTGGCAGACTCCATCCACAGGTGCATGTGGAACCACTAGAAGAAAGTCTTCCACTGATTTTAGTGACCAAGTGGATTTGTAATTGAGCAGGAGCTGCGTACACTATGTACACCATGAGATTTAGGAAAGTTCTCTGAGATACGTATGGGTAAGCATTTTGTTTGTTTTTATAATAATTTACCCAAATTTGCAAATAAGTTTGTATTTGAGATGCAGAGAACTTTAAAAAAAAGTTGGAGAAATCAAACTTCATAGGTCTGTCCATTCAGATCTAGGGTTTTGAGTGCTTAGCTCTTGTGGTGCTTCCGTACTGTCAGTAGCCGCACCTGTTGAGTTGACTTCTTATAGAAGATTGCTTCCATGTTTCACTTGCCCTCCAAAACAATAATCCATTTTCAAGGAGGAAGGGCTAGGGCACTACCACAATTCCTCATTCCCTGGTGGAGCATCCTTCTTCTCCTCACTGCTTTCTTGGAACACAGAAACATAAAAACACAGAAACAGAGTGAGTCAGAAGGGGTCCCCCCAGGCCATCTAGACTGACCGCCAACTCCAACCAGCTCCACTCATGACATGCCTACCATGTGCATGTCCAGCCTATCATTGAACGCTATCACCAATGGGGCTTCAACCACCTCCCATGGAAGCCCATTCCATACCCTCAGGTCCTAACCATCAGGAAGTACTTCCTGGCATCCATCTTGAATCTTGGTTCCTTGAGCTTTGCTCGGTTAGAACATATCCTGCCCTCCTCCACAGGGTAAAACAGGTCTTGACCCACCTCTGTGTGACACCTTCTCATGTACCTGTATGTCACCAACAGATCACCTCAGAGTCTCCTCTAGACTGAAAAGACCCTCAGTCTTGCTGTGACCTCCACCCCCATTTTAGTATCATCTGCAAATTTGATCAGCAGACTGGTCACCCCCTCTTCCAGATCATTGATGAAAAGATTGAGCAGATCCCACTCGTCACCGCCCACCATCCCAATGATTCCCCACTAATAGTTACTCTCTGCTTTTGGTCAGTCAACCATGCCCTAATCCATCAGATAATGCATTGGTCCATCCCCAAACTCCTTAATTTCTTAATTAGGATATCATGGGACACTTTGTCAATGCCCTTGCTGAAGTGCAGGTAAACCACATCCGCTGCATCCCGTCCATCTAGCCACCTCAAAACCTTATCATAGAATTCCACAAGGTTTGTCAGGCAGGACCTGTTTTTGCAGAACAACAAAAACATAACAACAGCCATGCCCTCTCCAAAGTTGCACCTGCAACCCTGGAGCTGCAACTTGTGCAGAAAGAACCATGCCAGCTGTGAGGGTGGAGGAAAGTGGCTCCAAATTCAGAGTCCCAGTTCTGATCTCAGATAATTTTTCTGAAATTGAAACTGGTGTAAGTCCATTTCAGTAATGTTTTTACAGTTAGCAAAAGCTTATGGAGCATCACATGATTAGAACGAAGGATGTTGCTCCAGATATCTGCATTTAAATCTCTTTATGTCAATGTATGTAGATACATAGAGAGATAAACATACAGGAACACTTATGAATTTATATTGCTTGTCACAAAAGTATGAAAGCCACTAAATAATAATAAAGACTAATATAATTAATAATTCTTCTCCACTCTTGTGCTATGCTTTGTGTAATTAATATTATAGATGAATATGACTCTTTCATTCCACTCTTTTGCTAGTCTTTAAATGTTCATACTCTTCCTAAAATAAAATATTCTGCTATCCAAGGTTTATATCAGTTTTCCACAATAGCTTGGGAATTAGTTTTGAAATTGTGGATTAGAACTGCACGTGGGTGAGGGCAGCTGTCAGCAACTAAATTCAAAGGGGAAGTACATTGGAAAATACAAAAAGCAGGGAAATGGAAAATAGCATTCAGTGCTCTTTCATTCCACTATCTATAACTCATGGTTATTGAGTTCTTTCTTAAGTGCAAATTCTGTTAGAGTTTTTGAAGGATTAAGTGCAGAGAAATCTCTTTTAATTTTTCTTCACCTTTTGCATTTTCTCAACGTATGTCAGTGGTCTTAACCAAACAAACAACAACAAACATTCAAAACAGAAATTAGTTCTGAGAGTTTCATTCTCCCAGTCATAATTTTAATTTGTTCTCTGCAATTTTACAGTGTGCTTCAATTAATATCATATATTTTATTTAGCTTATAAACAAAAAAATCTATTGCTGCTGCTTCTGGTATTCTTTAGCATCTGCACACTATAGTACAGTCCTGAAAGCTGCACCAGAGCATATTTAACACAACTTGTAATTAACAAGATTCACATGACTGTTATTCACAGGATGCAGTCCCTGGAACAAAGATGGGTGAGGCTTTTCTCATAGCAAACACACATTCAATTTGTTTAGCAATAGCAAACATGAAAATGGTAAAAGCACAAGTCCTGGATGGATTGCCATTTGAGTGGTATAAAACATTTTCCAGTTCTCTGGCTCCCGTGCTTTACTGTTCAGGTTAGATTTGTATGTGGAACTTCTACAGCCTGAATTAGGACCTTGTCTAAGTCCCATCCTTCCCCAATGCACTTGACAGAGGTAGTAGACAAGTATGTCCTCTTCTGCACTGGTATTCCATTTATGCTTGGCACATCTGATTTGTGCTATTCAGAATTCATGGATTTGTCCATAAGGTGTTAAAAATAAACTTATTCGCTATGCTGATATTCTCCTGTTGCTTAGCTGGGAGCTCCAGTCCTCTCTTCTGGCTTTGATACAGACAATTACTGATTTTGAGCATTTGTCTGGTTATTCTGTTAACTGTTCAAAAAGTGGAACTCATGTCTGTTAGACATAATAGACCCCATAGGGTGTTCAGTAACTGTCATTTTAAAGTTTGGGAAGTGTTTATTACTTTTTTTGGAAATACTTATTCCTAAAGATATATCACAAATTCTTGAGTTAAATATAAGTTGATTAATGAGAAGTCAAGGAACATTGAAAGACTGGCATCCATAAAGTTAAGTCTAAGGGGTAGGTTAAATACCTTTAAAATGGAAGTATCACTTGGAATTGTTTATGCTTTATGCAGTATTCTTTTATTTATACCTGGCAGGTGTTTCCAAAAGTTTTGTTTTGGAAACTGTTTTGTGATTTACTCTACATAAATATCCTGGAATAGGATTAACTGTCAGCCAAGGAAGATTGATTTGGCCTCCCTAAGCTTTCCTTATACTATCAGCCTCTTTGTTGACTTGCATTACATTTTGTATTTTTCTGCTTAAATGAATTTCCTTTCCCTGGTCAGTTTTGGAATTTTCTTTACTGGATTGCCTTCCAAAGTAGACTGCATTGGGCTGCCATCATGCCAAAACAGATAATGTACCTCCTCCATTTGTGGCAGCTAGAAAGCTGTGAGGTGTATGTTCATGTCGGTTGTAGGTTGTTGTTTCTGTCTCTCTGATTTAAATGTTTTAATACTCTATTGTAAGCAGTGCTTTTTTTTGTCATAGAACGCACCGGAACAGAGTTCCGGCACCTTTTTTCAACAGATTTTCCAAGTTTAACTTTTGAAAATTTGATATTTGGGCCACGTGGATTTGAATCACCCTGTCAAACATAGCAGGTCATCGGCAAAATCTTTAAAACGGTGCATGCGGACTGCTTGTGTGTCGAATCCGATGCATGCATACTTTGTCCATGCTGGTTGTGATGGTGCTGCTCGGCTTGTGATTGGTCGTGTGGTCGCGTGCTGAGTGCTTACTGTGGGTGGCAACCATTATGTTTCATTACACAACTGACGTGTGTGTACAGTGATTGACTACATGTGAAAGGTAAATAATTTCATGGCATCTTTTTCTTACAAAAAAAGCACTGATTGTAAGAATGTGTTAAATACAGTCACATGTACAACCTTATTCATGCCTCTTTAAATAATACAATTAGAATGTTATATCTGTAACTAATTTGTCTATTTATATGCCAGATTAGAATCTGTTGCTCCAGAAATCAAGCTGATTAATTGGGAGTTGATATTCACCATTCTTTTCTGAGAATATGTTAAAAGTGGATACCAAGACAAAATTTTCTTTATCTCTTCACCAGTGCTATTCCTTACATTCTACTGAAGTATTTACTCAATTAGTGTCCTTTGTATTTTCCCAGCAATGGAAATCTTGATTCTACAAGCGCTGCCACTTTCTCTTTACAATACAACCTTTACTGTATCCTAAGAGCACTTAGAAGAATCGATTATCATTGTCTTGAAGAATCTGGTTAAATAAAAAAGCATATGTTTTAGTCATCTGTAAAACTGAAGAAAAATATGGTAGTGATAAGGTAGTAATATGGGAACCAAGATGACTTGTGAAACCAACCAAACTTTTAGTATTGGACAAGAGTCAAGGGCAAGAATATGGTCCTCACACTGCTATATGTCTGTACTGACTAGAAAACAGTGCCTTAAAACTATTAAAACAGTTCATAGATAGAACTTCTTTCCCACAACATTGCATATGATTCTGGAGAAACTGCAGCTTAAAGGTACTTGAACATATCTGGATCTTCTGTCTGATAATCGAAGCATTCTGGCATGACGTACTAAAGTGTTTGAATAGTGTTAACATGCCCCCCCCCCAAAAAAAACCTTCCTAATGAAACTGTATTGCTGTTTTCATTGTTTACTGGATAGAATAAGGGTTGTATTATACAGAGTTTGTGGCAACACTTGTAGAACCAAGTGTAATTATCTATCCCCTTCCTGTTAGAGATACAACACCACAGCATCCTTGAAGGATGCAGAACAGTTAAAGAATCAAATTCACTGTGCCTACACTATTATTTTCACCCTTCTGCTTTTTTCATTTGCAGTTACCTTCTCATCTCTTGAGGCTTCTCTTTATCTTGTATCTTCTTTGGATCTGTCTCACATACACAACTCTTCAACTCTTTGCAAAAATCTTGCATTTGCTCTGCAGTAGTTATCATTATTTTGCATTCAAGTCAGGCAATCCATTTAAAGAGAAATCCCCATGTAATGCCTGCTTTCTAAGAGCTTCTCTATATACTTCTGTTGTCTACTGATATTTTTAATTGACAAAAGTCCTAGAAAACTTCCACATTCTCCTTTTTAGACTGCGGGTCTTCTGCATCACTCAGTGCACAGAAAGTCGTCAATCTCATTGTGTATTAAGCAATCCTTGTAATAACACCTCTCCAATGGGCCCCATGTATTTGTTTAGGACCCATGTTATGAATTCTTCTCAGTCTCCTGATGTGATTTTGAATCCATTTCACCATTTTATCTTTTAAATCTTCCATCTCTTCTGCCTCTATGAAACCTCTCAGACAGACACTGAGACACTGATCATGATTTTCTTTTTCCATCAACCTTTCTCTTAAGTCATTTATGCCTTCTTCATCTCAAAAACCTTAGCCTTTTAGAGCCAAACCAAATCCAAGCCTCCACTTGCTATTTTTCTGTTTCTTTAGTATTTATGCTCATTTTGGCCAATGTCTCTTTTGCAGGTGTTAGAGCTATTTTCAAATCTGTTTTCCAGTCTTTCCTTAAATGTTCAAAAAGCTTTTTATATCTTTGTCAAGTTTGTTGGCCAATTTCATTTTCCTTCATCTCACTCTCTTCACCTTACCTGATGCTGTCTCTTCCACGTTTAGCAGATGATTCTGATAAATCAACACCTCAGTTTTGTTCCTGTTGCTTTTGGTTCTTCACTTTAGTTTCTACAAATATTATTGCTTCGATGTGTTGGCTTGAGTCATGTTTAGGTACTAAATACAGGCTGTCAGGGAACAGGGCAGTTCTGCTTTGCTGCCAGAGAGCCATGCCCCCCCTTTTCTCTTGACATTGCTTCTAATCCATTTTGACCATGTCCTGAGTTGACTTCTACATTTTGATAATCCTGATCAGTGCTGAATCTTGCACAAAATTACAGATGCCTAAGCATCAGGCACTTTAACTGGAAGTAGGGTTGCACTGTGCAATTCTTAAATACAGACTGATTTCATTTTGAAACTTCATAATCTTATATAAGCAAAAGTCGTGGTTAATCCCTTTCCTGAACATTGCTTAAAATGGCATATTTCTACTGCATAGTTTTGAAGTATTTTATGTCTTAACAAATTAATTTATTAATTTATAATTATAACTTTATGTCATTTGGAGACCATTTCCAGGACTTGTTTAAAAGACTTGTAGACCAGTCTTTGTTGAATAGATTCTGTGATGGTGAGCTACAAATATATTATAATATCTAATTAAACTATAACATTAACCATAACATGAGAAGCAAACTAAAAGCATAGAGTAAGGTAAGGAAGTTGTAAGTTAGCTTCCAGCATTTTCAGTTGAGCCTGAAAAAGAATAAGCAACTGGGGCTGTTCTTTTAAGTTTCTTTTAAGATAAAGTGGGCAAACTTGACTACACCAGTTGACATTCTAGCATCCATATTGAAACGTGCAGGTCTTCTGCAAGAGCAAGGGATCTGTGTTTATAAAACCATGCCTTACTGGATCAATGGACATATTTGGAATTTTGAAGGAAGTGTCATGGGTGCTATCAAAATAATTGCATAGCTGGTAATTAATAAAAAAACTCATTTCCAAGAAGGCATATTGGTGAGATAAAAGGAAAGCAACTTTCCCAAATAAAGGCAGATGTGGGGGCTGAGCTCCGCAACTGAATCCCAAAAATGATGGCACTGGAGAACAGCACTCCACATTGCAGCATGCTTGTGTTCATATTTTTAATGTTAACAAAATAACTTTTAAGTCTAGCAGGTGCAAAGGAAGGTGTACATTGGCATATTGGAGCCATTGAGCCCAGTGTTGGAAAGCCCAGCTTTACCGAAATCCAACTGGGACCAGAGCATGTATCACCATGTGTGTTAATTGTGTGTCTTAGCTTTAGAGAAATAATATATTAAAATGTTGTAAACATATTGCAGTGAAATAAAGATAGAAACTCTCTGGATGCTGGAAAAATAGTTTTAGTCCTTGAAGTAGCCCAGTGCATTTCAGCCCTGTATGATGTATGGGCTTTCTTCTGTGGTCAATATTAATAAATATGCCTCCAGAGATCTCAACAAACATTTATCTCCAAGATGAATCTTACTGCAGCTTGATCTAAAGGCTTGTCTGAATGACTGATACAATTTATGAAACTACATTATTGGTTGCTTTTTAAATTTCACCTTTTCAAGTTGTCTTTTGGGTTCCTAGGAGTAACACACAGCTGAATACAGAGGGATCTACTTCTGTAAAAGCATGCCTAGGTTTGTGAGGTTGCGGTCCCCTGCTCTCCTAGGGCTGTCCACAGTCTTGGGATTGGGTGGGGAGAAGAATCTGAAAAACACTGTGGGTCCAGGTCAGTCTCCAAGGGATCATAGGATTGCTTGTTAAAAGTTAATGTATTTTTATTTTACTGTACAAAATTATTTTCTAGTGCCTAGCAAATTCTTCATGTACAGAGATCACTACCTTGTTTTTGAACCCAATTAAAACCACCATTCTTTTTTTCCATTTGACCATCCAAATTCACCATTAAATATGAAGATCTGTCTCTGGGCATGACAGATCAATACCGGCTGATAGCCAGAGGTCTCTCATTACATCCTGGGGGCAACATGGACAGCCAAGTAAGTTTGAAGTCAAAACCATGACTGTCTCCTTTTGCATTCAGACTCTAGCTGGCCCAGTTGAATCAGAGCAAGAGGAGAAATAAGCAGAAATGAAGCTAACTGAGTATTAGATGTTAGGCTGCATTCTTTTTTTTTTTTTTCTTTTTGGACAAAATAAAGAGATAAGTTCTCCTTATCTGCTTTTTGAATACTGCAGCAATTTGTTTGTTAGTTTGTTTTTTTGTTCTAGCCAAGTAGAAAGTATCTTATTATGCTCTGTCCTAGCTTGTTGACATGATTTTGTCCAAATGCTATCCCACACTATACTAGATAATGGTAGATGTATTGCTTGTTTGCTGTGACTGCACCCAGTCCACTAACACAATTTCGTTTATCTTCTCTGCACATCACAATCACTACTGTGTTCTCACTGTTACCACCATGCCAAAGAGATTTGGATATGGATTGCCATCTGTTCTTTTTCAGGGGCGTTCATGGTCATTTCAATGGTAAGCGACCTTGGGCTTTAGGAGATGAATGCATCGTGGAGCTTATGGCTGATATTGTGGGTAAGAGAAGACAAATCACTTGTAGCCTTAAAAAAAAATCTTTCAAAGGTCCTGGACCTCTCTCCTCTCGCCACCACAATTGCTTCCTAAAAAGTATTAGATGTAACATTGTATTTTAAATCTGAATATCTAATGCTGACAGTAATATATGACCAAAAATATATCAAGAAACTATATATCAAGAACAGTGCTGGGCTCTGGAATTGCCGTAAAATACTTGGTCTAGAGCATTATACCAGAAGAAACTTGGCAAGTCTGCAAATGTCTTTCATATCACAATGAGCACATTACTATTCCTTTAGTTTACAAAGCAATGACTGCTGTTTCATGATAATGGCTAATTACTATTAAGGGAGCCAAATGTTTACAAATCTTAATAGAACAGAATTTCTTGAAATTTACTATTAACTGTCGGATTTTCTAAATAATTTACAAGGAAGGCCAGGGAATGTGAATAGTTAAACTGCAAAGTACATCACAAACAATATTCGATAGATCATGGTAACAGTTGCCCATTTGTATTACCCAAGGTCCGAAAAACAAACAAACCAAGCACCTGGAGATGTGCTCACTATCAAGGGTAAAGTTTATATTGTATATTCCCAGTCAGAAATGATTGGCGTATGAATGATATGAAAACCGTATCCTCAGTGTACCTTGAAGGACATTTCAAAGCATACAGAAAAACTTGACTGTGCTGGGGGAAGGATAGCACAGAAACCTTCTAACATCTGGGTTTGTGTGACAGGGTCCAGTTATTTTTGTTGTTGATAAAAGTATATATGATGATTTCTGTAACTATTCAAAGGCAAAAATTGGCAAATGGAAACCTGTCTTCAAGACAATGTTTCAACAAATCTGTCTTGCACACATATTGCTATTCATGCAGTTCTTGTAACTGAACCAGGTAAAAGACTACCAGGACTAAGACATTTCATATTCGCACCATTGTTTATATAGCTTGATACAGATAAAATGATGAATAGAATGAAGTATGGATTCCTTTCCAAAACAAGAGCTTCTGTTCCTTTTCTCTGATACATGTGCTTTTATCCATACTTCCAGATGGCAATGCCTGAACAAGTAGACAACTGTATATTGGGGCTCTTTTTTGCTTTAATCTGCCAAATAATATAATGCATACCATGGATAATTAGGAATGGATGACTTTGTTTGCCTGGTTGTCAGCTAAGCTTACATTACTGCTGTGGAATGGAAATTCATGGAGTCATTGCACTGTGTTTGTTAGAAGAGATTTACCTTCAATGGGAATAAAATGTGGTAACTTTCTGAATGTCTGATAGAACAATAGTTCAACAGATGAAAAAGAAAACACCATGCAAACCTGTTTTGGGCTCTCTGCTTCAATTTTTCCAATATGTAGTTTATTTGTGTGTGTATAATTTATTCACAGATTCAGTCATATTATACTTGCTGGTCAGTTAACTCATCCAGACCCTCCACATAAGGCAGGAAATCGCTGTATATTATATTTGTAGGCAAGTCCACCCCTCACAGTATGCAGATGACCCTTTGAAGATCTGCTGGGGTCTGGGCTCCGAACAATGGCCTGAGTGGAATGCACACTACTGAATGAGTAGTAGAGAAGGGTAGTTCGCATAGCAGTCAGTGTAGCGCCTCTCTGGGAAGTTCTGCCTTCCTTGACTTGGCCATAATGACCATCTGGCATCTTCCTCACACCAACGTCAGGATTGACAACCTCAGACATGGGGCCATATCTGTCTCCCAGGTAGCCACGTCCTGTACCATTGGCCCCATACCTTTCCTCTGACCACTGATCATTTAGTGATTTCTCAGCTTCTGTGTGGATTTTTGCATCTTGCAAGGCTGAAATGATTTTCCTAATGCTTCATGGCTGGTGGTAAGTATTTTAACGTAAAATATGCAGATATGTGACTCCACACATTTTAGTTTTGGTGCTGCCCACCACAGGAGGCTCATTGAAAGCTTTTTCGAAATTGAATTTGATTCTCAGGCTGAAAGAGATTCTCCATTCCTGCCATCAGTGATTATTTTCATCGTATGTCTAGGAGTTCCTCCAGCCACTGCAATGCTGGATCTGGCTTGTGTGTTCTTGCATGCCCTTCTCGTGTTCCTTCCTGTGTGGCCAGCATGATCTCTGAATGTGAACGCAATGGAGAGAATCCTCTGGAACTGAGAGGCTTCCTTTCCCAGTTCCTTTTGGACTGCTTGCTCCATCAAGAGACAGAGTTGTCCAGTCTCTGTGGCCAAGTGTGCCATACTCCATTCCCTGCTGCGGGATTGCCTTCTGGTCTTCAGCAAAGTCTTTGTAAAGCTATTGTTCCCAAAGACAAGCAGGGTCCCCAAAATAGCAATGGTAACCAAGAAGATAGGGAGACAAGAGAGAACAGCATAGCAAGAAACAAAGCAATTACTGGCTGTGAATACAACACGAGAAAATTTAATGTAAAATCTGCTAGACAGCCAATAAATCTGTTTTACACTTAGCTTGTTTCCCTGGTTAGAAAAAAAAATCTAGTTATTTTAATATCTGGGACCCACATATGCAGCTAAACCATTTGACATTTCTCAAATAAAAGGAGAACAGTAAAATAAAAATAAAACTTGTATCTAATTTTTTGCATTGTACCTACAGAATTCAGGTGCCCTCCTTTAATACAAGTGATTTTTTTAGAATTTATTGGAGCGTTTATCCACCCTTTCTCATGTCCGGGGTGTCAGCTCAGTGGTGCCCTTTCGCTGCCCTTGGCATTGCAGATCTTTATGTAGAAGCCTGTTCGTATTCTCTAGAATGAGGTTCCATATTGTACACACTCCGCAGCTGAAACTGTGAATAAAGGTCTGCACATTTTAAACCTGTTTTCCTGTCTTCAGGCATTATCTCATAGCACTATTTCAGACCAGAAGCTACTGAGTTTGCTATTCTGTTCAAACCCTCATGACCTCCACCTCCTAGCCCAAGTGGCTGTAAAAGTGAGTTGTGACTTGTTGCTTGGCATTAGCATCCAAGTCTTACGATTTTATGGTAGCAAATTTAACTTTGTTGATTCCTCATGTTAATATAATATCCTCTTTTTCCTCAACTGGAACAAATTACGTTCTCAAAAATTCCAGATTCTGATCGTATGGTAGCAGCCTCACCTGGGAATCAGCTACCTCTTTTTCCTTTAAAGTAAAAAGAGAAATGCAACAAGGGCAAATATAAGATAAAATGTGATTACAATACTCTTTGCTCAGGGTAGTATTTAAGATTAATATGTATTGTTTCCAGTAATATGTAGCACTGTTATGTGGAGGGCTAAAAAAGTAGTCTGTTCTCCTGGTAAATTTGACTTGAGAGAATAAACTATTTTTTGTAGGTGGCTTTCTTGTTAATGTTTTATACTTTATAGAGGAGGAGGAACTGCTGGAGCTGGGTCCGCAGAACAAAAAGTGCAGGTTGCCTTGTGGGATTTATTCTGGAAGAGAATCAAGGCAGTAAATTGTGTTTCTTTTGGCCATTTAAAGGTTTATGGCTCTATAACACCTTGCTTATTAAATGCGCACACATTTTCTTGTTAAATAAATGCTGCAATAGTAAATACATTGCAAAATGCAGAGCCAAGGTCACCAGAGGCCTAGATTCCAGTTACCTCCCTGCCCCCTAGTTCCAACACTGAACAATGTAACAGGGGAATAGAAATTCTCCTTTTTCCTTCTGCACTTTATTAATGCATTACAACCTGGGTAGTATCAGCTTCTCAGGGAATAAGATTAACTCTGTTGCTCATCTTGTGCTCAGCCAGGTCTGTACTGAAGACAGAATGAATACTGAACTGATTTGCAGGGACTGGAGGCTAAGAGCTGTTTGAAATATCCAAACATATTTTTATATCCACCCTTTTACTCTACTTCACACACACACTTCTGACAAGAGTTTGGCTGTTGTTGCACTAACCGTCTGACACAACACACTCTTTTCCAAAATTACAGTGGGAGCAGTGGCAGGGACATAAACCCTGCTTTTTTCCATTATAAAGAAGATTTATCAGGAAGGACTTACGGACATTTATGCTGCCCAGAATATGTGTTGCTGAGTAATGAGACAGAGAAAGAAAACTTCATTTTGTCTACTGGATACTTGTCTTTGAATATTGTAATAGATTAATTGGATCACAGAAGCATCATTTCCGAAATGCAGTGCAGGCTATGAAGAATAACGATTTTCCTAGGGCATAGATAAGGTTTGTTTTGTGGGCACTGAAATCCAATAAAGAAAAGCTTTTAATAATTATATAATTTACAAGGGACCAAGGCTTACATGACAAATGTGGTGTCATATTCAATCTAGAATATTGGCATGCATCTAAAGGTGAACTTCAGATTAAACATTTATTTTTGTTCAATGCTTTTGAACTGTAGCTGAAAAAGCAGTTATAGTTATACTTTGAATATACTTTGAAAAAGGATCAATCAGGTTATAAAAGGACCATAATATGGGTCTTACATTTCACCAGGTTGAGATGATTGTAGTATATACATTTCAAGAGTTAACATTTTTGACCCCTGGTAGAATAGGAAAAGGGGACGTAGGAGTTGCTACCACACTTATTTGGGATACGCATTTCCATATACATCTGCAAGGTTTTTTTTTCTTTGTTCAGGAAATATGCCCTTTCAGAAAACAATGACTTTGGAAAATGTAGCTCAGATGTGCTGAGGGAACTGCAACTGTACCCTGGAGCTGTTGTCCTGAAAAAATGGACTGCTGCTCTTTGAGAGAGCTGATCCAGACATGAACGGGTTTACCTGAATACACAGGAACACAAAGTTTGGACAGTAGGGTGCCTTTGTAGGGTAATTGGGGACCAACAGAGACAAGATCTAAGTTTTTCTGGAAGGAGCTTTATTGAAGCAATATAACACAATGGCAAGATACTGGTTTATTGTTGACGGCTGTCCCAGAAATTAGAGTAAGAAAGACAGGGGGATGAGAAGTGTGGGCGCCAGGGAGGCTGCATGGTGATTGCTTCAGCTTTGAAGACAAGAAAGGAGGGAGAACTGCAGGGGAAATGAAAAGCTGATAAGAGAGAGACTACCCTTCCTTACATTATACTGTGAGAGCAGAGGACCTTCATGTCAGGGTAACATTTAAGCAAACATTTTGCCTTGCAGAGTCCACTGGAAGTGTAGAAGAAAATTATTCAAAGCTTTGGGAGACTGCAATAGGCAGGTCACCACTCAGCAACCTGTTATCTGTTTAATACATGCAAAATGTATTTGTATGATTCACATCTCTTAATTTGGCTTTGTGGGTGCAGAGAGTATAAACCCCTGTATTGTGGGAGACAAAAAGTATTTGCATATAAATACTTCTCTTTGCCCTATAGCTATAAAATCATTGGCTGATGCTTCTATTTTCACACCCTTAAATATTAATCCTGAAGTGCTTCCTGCTGTGTTCTGTCTTCAAAAGTCAAACCAAAATTATAAGCTTTATAAGGTGCTCATGTGACATAGAATCTATGTCTTTTTGGTTAGTGTTAGTATTTTTCTCCAAACTCTTAATACTTTTTCTTAGACTATGTTCTTCCATTTATAAGTTGAATTTAGTCATCCTTTTTTATTTTATTCATTCACATCAACTAATAAGAATTAGAGGTACAACATGGCTAGTGTATTGGAAAGATCCATTAGATGTGCCTGTGATAGCCGTTGCATTTAATTACATAATTGGTTACCACAAGGTCCAGTGTTCATGACTGAATGTGATAGACTGTATTCCTGGCTTCCTACTAGTTATCTTATGAACCAATATTTTGCTTCCTGTAATGAAGGCTTGAATAATTATTCAGCAAATCTTTTTTTGCTGCTGCTGCTGCTGTTACGGACACACATTAGGCTATCAATGCATTTATGAATGTTTGCCCTTACACAATTTAGGCCTTTATATTGGAGATGCATTTAATGGGAAAAGTACACTGGTGCTGAATTTCGCCAAAGTGTTAATGGTTATAGTATATATGCAAGTGGATTTTAAGGAAGAAAATGCCACTCTTTGCTTTATTTGCTACAACAGATTGGTAAAAAATAATATTGTCCCTTCGAAATGGTGTACTGAAATAGTCAGGGAAACTTTTTATAAAATTGCCTATGGTGACACATGAACTATATATTTACTTTTCATTCATTAGGGAGACATTGACTAGAAGGCAATGTCATGTGGTATTGCACATCATTGGAACAGACCTTGCACAGGACAAAAGGAAAAGGGAAACATCTGTGTTATTGCTTTTCAGGGGCTCGTAAAGAAGAGATAGCATTAATGAACGGCTTGACAGTTAATCTACATCTCCTAATGGTAAGTCATAAAGAATATAAGAATTGCCTTGCTAGATCAGATGATGGTGTACAGAGGGAGAGAGTACAGAATTCTTTTTCCAAGAGAGCGTGATGCCTTGATAAGGTATTATTTGTTTCCTAGTAACTGATATTCAGAACTATATTAACTCACAACATGAAGATTCCATTTTAGTTCCCATGGCTAATAGCAGTTAATAGATGTATCCTCCATGAATTTGTCTAATTCTTATTTAAAGTTGTCTAAGCTAGTGAGCATTGCTATGTTTTGAAGCCATGAATTCCACAAGCTAATTATAATTGTACACTGTGCAAGGCTTCCTTTATTTTGTAGTCCTGAATTTATGAGGACATAAGAATATAAGGGATCCTAAGAGATCCACTCATTGTTTGTATGTAGCATTTTCCCTTAATTATCCTAAAGTCAGAGCTTTGATTTTTAATTAATAAAAACATTAATGTAAAGGTCTGCATGAGAAATGGATACCAAAAAGAGAGACCACTGTCCCAAGATGCCAACCATATGTTATTTATTACAAGCTCAATTATTCCATCTTTTCCCATAAGCACTTTGGTAAGACATCTTGCTTAGAATAAGTCTTCATAACTGGTCCCATGTATAGGAAGTATAAATTAGAAAAGATAAGCTTAAAAATAGTTTGCACAAACTATTTACGAACTAGGCATGTCAGTTGCCCAAAGGTGGCATGTAAGGCAATTGCTAACATACCCCTCTTACTTGCTCCTTGGGTTTTCACATAAGTCTCCATGCAGTAAGGAAAAAGTACTGAATGAATTAGTCCGGAATTTAACTAGAAACACACTTTCATCCATCAGTTGAACTGGAATGTGACCTAAGCTTTTTAAAAGGTTTTACATATGTTACATTTACAAACTGGAGGTTAGAGTATCTTCTTTCCAAACATTCACTGTTTTCATACGGTAATGTAATAGATTTTAATTATCTCCTATATCTTCAAAGATAATGCATGCATCCCTTTAGTACAAGGATATTGTGTTGACTACCACAGTTAACAGACTATGGATTGTTTAGAAGACACATGGGACTGTTTGTACATGTTGATTTTCACACACATGCCCAGGTGTCAGCAACCTGCGGCTCCAGAGCCGCACGTGGCTCTTGAACCCCTCTGCTGTCGCTCAAAACACGCACCGGCACAGCCGCTGATCTGCTCGAAGCTCCACTCAGGAAGGCAGCGCTAGCTAGTCAAGTAAATCAGCTAGTTAAGAAAATCGCTGCATTGCTCTGCTAAACAAGCTTCCTGCAGGCTCTCATGTTACACAAAACCTGCTGAAAGGATTCTCTTTGTCCAAATGTAATCTCCTTCATCTGAATGTTTAAAGCTGCACTTGGGACCTGTCACAATTCACAGCACTTGACTGTTTATCTGCTAATCAGTCACTAAACACACCTATGTCTCCGGCACAGCCACCCATCTGCAGACCCCTGCTGATTTACTGAGTCCCCCCCCCCCTGCCCCCATAGGCCAACCATGGATAAATGGAAGAAAAGAAACAATTCTGAAGAAAACCAAACGTCTAATGATACGTGGGTAGATTCATTTGCTTTTACTGCTGCTGAACTTATGTGGTTTGCTGTTTAATGCATGCAGCCCTTTAGCACTGACTTTGACTCTTCAGGAAGCTGTTTTCCTATTCAAAATATATGAAATGAGTCCTACTAGTTTATAATGTAAGATTAAAAATAACAGTTTTTAGTGACTGAAGAAGAGCTGCAGCTAAATCATAATGAAGATATACATAGCATTAAGGTAAAAAATGATATATGCAGTGTTGTCTTCATTTTAGATGTCAAAAGGGTTTTGCGGCTCCCGGTGTTTCCTTTTGTGTGGGAAATGGGTCCAAATGGCTCTTTGAGTGTTAAAGGTTGCTGACCCCCGCCCATGCCCATTCTCTCCATGATAAACAACCCAGGGTCTCCACCACAGATTCAAACTCTAGCTTGTTTGCCCTATACCAGGGGTCTCAAACTCAACTTACCTGGGGGCTGCTGGAAGTAGAGTCTGGGTGAGGCTGGGCCACATCAAGTATTCCACCACCGCGGTGGTGGTGGGCCGCTCATCCCGCGGCAGGCCCGGGTGCCACCAGCGCTTTGAAGGCCACAGGGCCCCTCCCCCGTGCCCTGCCCGTCCTGGCAATTGGCCCGTGGGCCACGAGTTTGAGACCCCTGCCCTATACTAAGCCAGAGTTCTGGGTCACAAAGCATTTTGGCTTATCTCAGTGTGGGATTTCACATGGGAACCAGAATTCATGTTTGTTCCTACTCATCTTGGAAGCAACTTGTTTGAAGGGGGTCACTGAGTCCACAGTGACTTTTATATGTGAATTCATGTGGGATTTTAAAGACATTTTCCCACTGAAGTAATTACTATTGCAAAATTTGAAGACAGATGTTAATTAAAGTACTTGATATGTAGCAATATCTGGAACGGCGTTCTTTCTTATCAAAAATATTGATGGCCAGATTGTATGGCATTTGATTAAACCTTCTATGTGTCAGTTACAAAATCTGCTGTTTTATTTTTTACAGTTAACATTCTTTAAACCTACATCAGATCGCTATAAAATCCTTCTGGAATCCAAAGCTTTTCCTTCTGACCATGTAAGGAATCTATATTGTCTCATACCTGTGTTCTAAGTTGAATGTTTCAAAGGCATACTAGCAGTTTTATCTGATTATTCATTACCTTGATCCTATCAACAACATAATTAAAGAAACACACACATACTAATCTGTTTGCACAGTTCTGGGCTTGGCATTTTTTAGTGATCGTGCCTTTATTCTTTTTGTTCAAATAAAACCTTGCAGAAGGAAAGATTGAATGGCCATGTTGATTGATTAGTCCTTTTAAAGACATTGAGGAAGCTGTTGGCCTAAATCAACAACTAGTTGTAAATGTTTTATTAATTCTTGTTGCTGTTTTACTTTATGAAACCAAATCAATACAAAGCTTACAACATTAACACTTTTATATCCCCAGACAGATAGGGAAATGCTTGTCAATGGTGCTTCGGATTACTAATTCAAACATCATTTGTGTGCTATAAAACAAGACAATAGTCCATGCAGCACGGATTTCAGCAAATTAATCTTCAGATTTGTGACTCACTGCTACTTTATCAAACTCAGTAAACACTTAGAAATTGATGAGAAGTTTGATCACTAAGGCACAATAAAAAACCTTCCAAATGCAATTCATATAGAGTGTAATTCTGAGCCTTTCTAGACTGCAAGACAGAGGTTTTGGGTAGCATTATCAGTTTTTTGGCTTGAGCAGAAGTATATTGTTGCTGGGGAAATGTGATTTTCCAGCATGAGGGCTGTTCCATTTGGAATACTTTGCAGCATACAATTGCAGGTGTCACAGTCACATGCAACAGTACTGAAGATGGTGCGAAAGCAAAACATTTGG
The DNA here is from genome assembly GCF_004798865.1 of Varanus komodoensis. Taxonomy (NCBI): domain Eukaryota; kingdom Metazoa; phylum Chordata; class Lepidosauria; order Squamata; family Varanidae; genus Varanus; species Varanus komodoensis. Next base: position 20,584,437 of record NW_025335798.1, read on the forward strand.
AGAGCAGCATGTAATCCTGTAATCCTGTGGGATCAAATAAAAATGACAGGTCCCAAACAAGGCAACGTTTTCTGTTTGCCCATATGGGTTAGGCCATAAGCCAATCAGATGCCTGCAATCCTTCAGACTCAGAGGATTACAGGCATCCTGTGTTGGTGAAGTAAATGCAGAGGTCACTTCCTCTGTCAATCAAGGTCACTTCCATATACCCCTTCCCTAAGTGTGGCACCTTAGAGTGCAAGAAGAGGGGCTATTGCATAAGGGGGTGGAGCTTGCCTCCATCCCACCTCGGAAAGCCAACATCAACAGTGCCAGTATCAACATTAAGGTTAATCAATACCCATCCCAGATAGTCTCTGTAAGTGCTGAAACAAAGCGGTGACCAATCTGGGCAAAGCAGGAGCATAGAGACCTGTCCTGCATCAGGCCCAAGTATTTGTTTTTCCAACCCAATATTTCTCATGGCTTCTCAAGCACTCAGGCCTTTCACATTACCAGCTACCTAATATTAACTGGCACTGCCAAGCATCACACCTAGAATCTTCTGCATGCACTCAAAGCATACACTCTGTCATTGAGATATAGAGGGTTCTCTGTTTAAAAAGGAAAAAGAAGAAGTGATAAAGTCTGGAAACTCATTTCTTTCCTGATTGAATGTGGTTTTGGTGTGCTGCTTCAGTCAATGACTGTGCAACCAATCCATAAAAACAATTAAATACTGTTATTTAAATTGTATATCTCTATGGGAGGGCATGGAGGGCATAAAACACCTCTCTCTCTCTCTCTCTCTCTCTCTCTCTCTCTCTCTCTCTCTCTCTCATTCTATTTATATATATTCCTAATAGCATAATTCAATAAATAGTAACCCATTGCAAAACACTAAAATTAAATGGATAAAATATGTGTTAAGCAAAATGAAAAGAGAGTAACCTTCCAAAATGAAAGTGCAGCATGAATCACTAAAAGCTGTGCAGTACAGTTTTTAGCACTCACCTAAAGGCCAATAATAATGGGATCAAACTAAGCTTCCTGAAGAGGAAGTTTTGTAACCAGGATGCTGCTTCACAGAAGGACTTGCCCTGAGTCCTCAGTTCTCTAGGAACTTTGACAGAACCTTTGGCTTGTGATCACAGACTCTAGGCCATCCATACATGAGGGAGCAGGCTTTCAGGTACATTTGCCCCAAGCTTAGGGCCACATGAATAAGAATTGGGCTTGGAAATAAATAGAATTAAGTGAAAAGGTTTTGAGAGTGGTGTTACACAACCCAGTTGTAATTTCCAAACATTTTTCAAGAACAGCTCCACCTAGGCTGATCTATATGCAAGATGATTAAGGCATGGACTGCAATGGTCACCTTGCTCAGAAAGGGATGCATCTGGCACACTCCTGGCCACAGATGCTACTGCCGGTCCAAGAACAGAGCTGGATTGAAGAGCACCCCAAGGCTGCACATACTTCCCCTCTGTGCACATATTTCTTGGTGATTCTAACTGCTATAAACTGATAAACTAATGCTTATTTTGCTGTTTATGCCTGCACACTTGAAACACTCAGAATCTTTTGATTGCAGTATGCTGTTGAGTCTCAACTCCAACTTCATGGGCTTGATCTGGAGAAGAGTATGCTTATGATAAAACCACGAAAGGTTTGTAAAGAATGGCTTATATTTCTCTTCACAGGAACAGAGGTGGTGGTGGTGGTGGTGGTGGTGATGTGATCTCCCAGATCTGCCTGTTTTGTGAGTCTCTGTTAGGTAGGCCTGGCACACTCAGGGCATATCCTTAAAGTAGTTTCCATGCTCTGCTCAAAATAAGAAGTTTAAATAGTAGTCCAAGTGAGAAGAAAATACGACGTGGTTCAGGGCTCTCTTTGGTGACTTCCTTATACATCCTAGAATGCCTTGTATATGCTGCACAGATGAGTGAGAATCTGTCTGCACTCCTCTATGTTCTTGGGAATACACCTGTGACCTGACAGATCTGCTTCTCAGAAGACCTGTACAGGATTGTACTGACAGTTCTCTGTATAGTTTTTGCAGGCCCTGGGTATGATGAATGCATGCACATACTTGAGACCTTTAGACCTAGCTCCCACGTGGGTCCATTATAAAACCCTTACTGGGGCAATATTGTCCATACTTTTATGTTATACTTCATAGCAAAGGTGGGCAAATTGTGGCTGCCCAGATGTTTCAGCCTGCAGCTTCTCCTCATCCCTCCCTATTGGTTATGCTGGCCTAGGCTGATAGGAGTTATGGGCCAAAATCAGGAGCACCAAAAACTCTCAATCGCTGCCTGAGAAACATTATTAATTCCTGTCTAGGATATAACTTTGTCTTTTTCTGTTAGCTGCCCACACAAGGATGGGATGCAAACAAACACATTTCAGGTGTTTAAAATCATGCACGTATTGTAGGACTGTGGGCTTCTCTATATAAGTTATTCTGCGTGCATTTGTGATCCCTAACTCATGGAAGTTTGCCATGCCTTTTCACAATGTAGTTATCCTCTAGGGGTTCTTTCATGTTTTCCAGACATTTTCAAAGCTTATTTTAGAGTAAGGAAAATCTGCTGTTTTTATTTTAAATAGCACCATTATTTGCTACAGAAGCTTAGTGTATTTTCACAGTTCCACTCAGTACCTTATGTTGTGGAATGTAATATAGGAAAAGGCAGAGAGGAAAACCTGGATGTGTGGGGATGCATCTTGTGTTCAGGATCCTTCAGCAAAGAATCCAAAGCCTTGGTAAAGTGCTGGCTTCTATGCCTCATATAGAGAAGTCCTAATACAAACAGGTTAACATATTCACATATGGTGGGTTGAACTCAACTGATGCTTTCCTTTTTTAGTCCCTGTGTGCTCAGAATCTGCTGTGTACAGCTGGAACAGATTTTAGGGTGGGTCAGTGGTCTGTAAGGGGAATGGGGTATAAAACATCTAATGAATGTTGGATTTACCAAGCCATAGAGGAGGGCAAGGGGACAGGGATGTGGATGGGGACAGACCCCACTAAGGTTTTATTAAACATTTTAGTTTCTGAGCTTCCTAGGCTCAAGATGTGTGTGTGTGTGTGTGTGTGTGTGTGTGTGTGGATAACAAATGTAAATGCATGAATAACCTCAAGAATAAAATTATTACATTCCATATTTCTTATACTGCACTTCCTTGAGTATGTATTCATAAGTGTCACTCTGTATAGATACTATCTCCCAAAGAGGTCTTCTAAAGGAAACATACTTTTTCCTTTTATTACCACAGCAACAACTGACTTTTTCAAGGAGTTTGCAATTTAGATCATTATAAATGATTGCATTACTTTTTTTCCTTAGCATGAAGAACTTCTGTTAGTTTTCAGCAGAACTGTTATTGACCTTTTGATTCTGCTAAAAAGTATTTTCTAGAAAAGTGAGAAACTAGATGCCCTTGATAGATGTTCAAAGTTCATTACAATAATAGAAGTTACTTTCAAATCAGCAAATCTTTTCCTCGCTCTTTGCAGTGCTGTGTCTAATTTCATTTGGAGTCTTCACTGTTTAATTGATCCCTGGGTGGTGGTATGTTTTACATGATCCTTGATAAGAGGAAATGAGGGAAGGAAGTACTGTCTTTAAAGCTTCAAAAGTACATTTTTTCTTGTTGAAATGTCTCTATATTCAATGGCTTCAGGGGTTGTTCATTTTTGGATCATATTAATCCTATTGTTTCTGAAATACAAAATACAGTAAAAAATAATAGCCTTCTGTGGAATATGCAGTTTGTGTAAGAAGTGAAGGGGGATATGGAAGACAGTTTTTAAGACTTTCCAGGAGCAGGATGGCACAAATTTAAAATGTTGTATGAAAGTATTGCTGAGGCTGACCCAGCATGGCATTTTTATATTACTGTGTGCATGCCATGATTGGTAAAGCTTTCTAATTCTGAGAGCTGCATGCTAACATCTTGATATGGCTTAGAGACAGAAGATACAGAGTGATTGACACAACTTCTTCCTTAAGGTAGTATCTGTTGCAGCATTTGCTTTCCCCAGTAGCTTAACAATAGTACTTTTCTGCAAATTCCCAGTTTGACATCATGATTTATTGTTGTTGTGTTGGTATTTTTTATAATATATCAGAAATTCAGAATACTTCAAAGTAATTCTCTGAAATCCTTACAACATCCCTATAAGATAAGTTAGTTATTCATGTTACAGTTTACTGATCATGGGCTAAGGCATAATGAATAGCTTGCTTGAACTGTGGATTTCCTAATTTAAATTTCACTCTTTTAGTCACTACATTGCACCAGCTGTCAATTTTTTTTAATGACATACTGACATACTGAAAGGTTTTGAGAGTACATACACAGGTGTACAGAAGAACTCTGCAGGATCCATCAAGAGTCCATCTATTGCAGCATCCTATTTCACACAAGTCAACCACAGTGGCCTCCAGTGAACTTGCATGCAGAGTTTAAAGGCAGTAGCTCTGCCCTGCCGTTACTGCCCCAAAGAAGTTCATGTTGGCTCATGTTAGACATCATGACTAATAGGGATTGACAGACTATCTACTCCATGAATTTTTAAAACCAGCCAAGCTAAAAGTAACCATTTTAGAGAAATTGCCCAAGCATTCAAATTAGTTTGGATTTCCATGTGTCTGATCTGTGGATTCCACAGTGGACCAGCTTTTTTCAAGTCACACAGATTCTCCAGATTTGTAGATTCTGGCACATTAGCACAGGTAGAACAAAATGTTGGTCAAAAATCATCCAATTCTGTCAGTAGACATCAGAATGAGAGATTCCTGACAATCCTTGAAACATAGATGGAATGGATAGACAAACTTTATACATCTAGATAGTGGGTCATTGGCCCATCTTGGAAACAGGTTGCCCATGTAAAAATACATGAGTAAGTAAGTAAATAAATAAATAAATAAATAAAGTGTAGTATTCATTCATTCACCATTTAACTTTGTCTGTCATCCACTAGTTCAACAAGAATCCAATGTGTATGGACAACTGCAATTTGTTCCTCTGGTAATACTGTATTTTCTATTAGCCATTGTTTTTAGACAGATAAACTGAATGTTCTATGGGTAATGCATCGTCAGTAACAAGTTGCGTGAAGGTTCATAGCTTGTCCACCTCAGTGTATGCTGCTCTTTGCACTGGAGTTTAATTTTGTTTAATCCAACCAATTAAGGCAATCTTGAAGTGTTCAGGCAAGCAAAGCATGTAAGGAAGCAAAGTGAACAGCCTTTAAGAAAGATTTTACCATCTTGAAGCTATGTTACTAATGATTATTTGCCCATTGAAAGGTTACCCCAGGCCACTTATGTTTGTAGATTACTGAGCTTGCTTTTGATTGCTTTCTGTAGTCAGTGAGGCACATCATTAAAAAATAGATTATGAAACAAGAAATGGCAGTTTTGCTGCTTCCAGGGCTGATCTAAAATCTGTGCTTTACTTTATTTCAGGGAGAGGAGACCTTGAGAACTGAAGATATCCTTGCTGTAATCGAGAAAGAAGGGGACTCTATTGCCACAATTTTGTTCAGTGGTGTGCAGTACTACACAGGACAGCTGTTTGACATCCCCACAATTACGAAGGCTGGTCAACAGAAGGTATAATTGCTGCAAAATTCCTTAGATAAGTTTTTAAAAAATCACACACCAGCCCCACTGGAAAAACAATTACACATCATGTTTTGAACTATGTTCTGTCACTTTGAGAAAATGAACTACAGAGAAATGTCATCAGACATGGTTCCAGTAAAAATGAAAAGTAGCTCATTGCAAATGTAGATTGATTGCTGCTAGCGAACAGTTGTGTTGGTGCAATTTTGACATACAATGGCCAGCACATTAACCAATACTGATGTTGTTTTAAACCACTCTAAATTTTTACCTTTTAGATCTGTCAGTTCAGGAAATAATGTTGCAGATGGAGAATGGGAACTGGAAAGTTTGTAATAACAGATGTTATGGAAATTGCATTCTTTTTCTGCCATTAAGCAAGGGAACAAAACTGGATTAACCATGGTGCTATATATACTACAGAGCATAGCTGAGCAGAACATAGATGCGGTAGCTGTTGGAATAATTAGGTGTAGATTAGCAAGGGTTTCTAATGGTTTAATGCTAGCAACAATGAGAATCCCTTTCCTCCCTCTACATTAGACCTCGAAATCATAAAATACCTGTAGATATGTATGTGAAAGGATCTGTGTGAGATCATCAGTTCTAGTACTGAAAACAAATTCCTAGCTTCAGCATGAACTTACAACAGAGGAGGGTTTTCAGTTTATCTTCCTGATCCACTATTTTGTGACTGACTCGGGTGCCGGTGAAAAGCAGAGTAGATCCTGAGAGCCCAAAGTCTGCCCACCCTTGCTATAATGGAAGTTTCAGTTTTTATGTAAGTGATTGTAACTGACAGCTGTTAAAGCAAAACTGTGATCTACTCCGCTGTTGTTTGCACTTTTAACATGGTGACTGTTCATAGTCTATCACAAGATAGACTATCAGCGTCACTATTCTCATCCCTGGCAAAGATAATATGCAGTTAATTGGCTTGGCTAGCATAAGATGTGTATATAAATATACAATTCATATCGTTTATATACCTTTTCGTTCAGCACTGTATATGGTAAATGAAGATTAGCTCATCTGATGCTTGAAGCTGTTCTCCTTCTTAGGCTCTAGCAACATAGTATAAAATTATCACCAAAACTGACTACATTCACACTTCTCATGTGCTGTTGAATGTACCATGCCAAACCACCTAACTGGTAGGCCATCCTTACCTCTCCATGTCCATTGGAAAAATCATTGCCCAACTAGCCAATCGTCCTGTTGGTGAAAAAAATTACTCCCCTAGTTCTCTAGATTAGTTTTTATACTTGAAAGCTAGCTATCTTAGCTGTGAGAAGCATTTCATCTATGGATGGAACCAGCAAAACTAAATTCTCAAGTTATGGTAAATTATTATGCTTCCCTTTACCTTTTTCTAAACTATACTAAGTTCTATACACAATTAATATTACAGGCTATTAAGATCTGAATATATTCTAGGCAGTATCCAAGCAGTATGCTCTGCACATGGAGACTACCAATAAATTCATTCCAAAAGTGTCAGACACAACCAGTCCCATTGTACATGCAGTGCCCACTGTCTGTGGAATAGCTTTTTAGTACTTCCTTTAGAAAGTTCTGAAATGAGTGAAAAGGCTTTTTTCTGGATTAGAACAGGTTGGTAGAGCTCCCAGAAGCAAACTCTGCTGTTCCAGAAACAAGCATATCCACTTGTTTATGGTAGCTAAATAAATGCTTATTGTACAAGCATTTGGTGTTGTTTAGACTGCAGAATTGGTGTAGCTGGATACTGCTGTCTGTTAATCTGAGTCACATAGAGCATGTATAATTTTGTATCCTATAATTTTATATTCAAATGATTTCAGCATACTTTCAACAATAAAATCCTATGCATATTTACTTAGGATTCAGTCCCACAGATTTCAACAAGAGATACGTTCAAGCAATGTTTTAATGTGTCTGCTACAAGGCATTTTCTCATTTCTTGGCCTATTAAAATATGATTGAAAATACTTGGGTGAACTAAGATGATAGAAAGAGGCTCAGAGTACTGCCCCATCTAGCTCAGGATCATCTAAACAGACACTGAACAGAGTCTGTTTAGCATTTAGCATTTCGGGCTGTTACCTTTGTCAGCTGTATCTGGAGATGGCAAGGGTTGAACCTGGAAGCCTTAGCATACAAAGGGGAGGTAGGGCCTTACTCCTTGCTGTAAGATATGAATTAAATGGTGCATATATATGCACATTTTCTTAACGTGCATAATTTTTTTAGCTGGTGCAGTGTTGGCTATTTATGGATTTGAATTTGGGTTTTAGTATTTCATAGCAGACAAGACAGTTTCCTTGAATGGTTCTTGAAAGTCATGCTGAATTTTGAGGGTTTCAGTTCACAGGCTTACCAGGGAATAAATATGTGAGTTCTTTGTATTGTGTAGTCCTGCAAAAAACCTGGTGGAGTACAAGTATGGCATAGCCAGCATTTTTCCATGTCTTTCATGCGGTGCTTGGGATATGGGTGATCGTGTATTATTTATTTTAAGGTATGCATAGATCGCCTTTTTGCCTGACAGGAGGACTCCAAGGTAACTGATAAAGTATCACAATGTATAACAGTATACTTGCAAAAGAAGGTGACTTGTAAGGCTTGGGTGGAAAATGCCCCAGTGTCTGTTCCCTAGGCCTTAGGTGGCCTACTATTTCAGCAACAGCTCTTTGAAGGTACCATGTTTCAGGAGAGCGGGGGTGGTTCCCTCCCATGTGTACTGCCTAACAACTGGGACCAGCGTGGTCCCTTGGATGGGGTATCATCTTACGTCCTGGGCTGTTGGATACTTGGAATCTGCTGTCTCTTCCCAGGGACAGGGCCTCTGATGAAGGCCCTGGAAGGTGGAATGGTGATATAAAAACCCACACTCAGATCTGAGAAGCTGGTGCTTATACTGGTAAGTGGCATTTCTGCAATATGTCACTTCATGGAATCTTCATCCCAGCTTTTATGGAGCCTGCGGCTGCTGCTAATTTAATTTTATGCCCTAATTTAGCCTTATAGAAGGATAAAATTAGAGCCATTTTACATGGAAGGTTGTTGTTCTCAATGCACTTGGTTGTGCTAAACTGATTCTGTGGCTCCCCTGAAATACCCAGATTATCCTGGTCCCATTTACTTTATTTTACAGGACATGGTGAGTGGTTATCTATACAATTACTAAAGTAATTGCAAGACCGATTCAGCATAGCCTGATCTGCTGGAAAGTTGCCTTTATTTTTACTCCAACATATTAAAAATTATCAAGAGAGCTGATGCTTAATTTGTGTCAAGATAAGAAGAAGAATCTGTGTATTTCATCAGCAATTGGCTCAGGGCATTTTCCTCTGCTCCACAGCATCTGCTATTGCAGTATTTTGCCTTCTGTCAGGAGGGCAGGTGAGCTCCTGGTGGTGCTGACACTATTCTTATTCAGCTCAGCAATTTAACAGGAGACAGGCAGATACTGAGTATATCACCTCCATGAGGTAACTCATTTTCAGTGACTTAGCCTTGGGGAATTCACTAAAAAGACAGGCTCTATGGACATATCTCAGGGATTCTTTTTAACCTGAGGAATCAGAAAGAACAATTGTCAATTAGGTTTTCTTATCAAGAGGTCAACAGAATTTCAAGAGGTGTATCTTTTATTGGCTATGCCTTATCTAGCTAGACATGCTTTTAAAGGAAAGCAACTGCAGGAAGGGAGAGCTTCACATTGGACATGCTAGCAATGCTAAATAGTGAGCTTCCCTGTAGATATCCCCCTATTGATTAAGGATAGGTCATACTTAAACTGGTGATCTTTTCTGTAAAATAGTATATTTGTTCTTCATCTTTATTACATTTGGATGGTACCTAACCAACAACAGCATCAAAAACAGTCTAGGCAGGTTATAGCAAGTCACCAGTTTTCACATAAATATTTGAGTCTCATGAAACAAATAATGAAAACAGTCATTGTGTTGAGAACATTAAATAGAACACAGATTAGTCAGACTTTAAAACATAAAACTTATTGTCCATATTTATCTTCCATTATGACATTTTGTGGGCAGCAAACCACAGTGGGTGGGTTATCATATGAACAACCCATAGCCTGACAGACTCACCTGTCAGTCTTACCTTGGCTTGTGCCCCCCCCCCCATTCCACCTTCAGTGTTCCCATGGGTATTCCAGGTGGGCAGGGAGAAATGAGTCATTTCTAACCTCTTCACTTTCTGTTGGTTTTCCCAATCTCTTAAAAAAGTTTAAAAGGGAAAAAAGCCATGTTGAGCCTGAAATGGCTCATGACAGGAAGGTGGGAAAGCCAGTGCAAACATTGCATACATGGTGTTCATGGGCATTATATGACTGCACCTTAAGCCACACTGCACTGAAATATTGTGTGGACCAGGTTTATAGGTGTTGTGGTACTTACTCAACAATAAAAGAAGGGACCCACAATAAAGCTTCACCCCTGTGTGCATGGCAACAGCAGAGAATGGCTTTGAAAACACTGCAGAAAACTGTTGTTTAAGAGTGGCTGGGAATCCCTTTACCAATATAAAAAAGAGAAGAAGCCAATTTAGAACCCATTAACAGTTTCATAAGCTTATTATCAAATATTCATGTGTACCATGGCCTCACTGCATAAGTCACTGTTCAGAGGGTTGCAAGTTGTATTTGTTTAATTTGGTTTAAGCAATGACTATGGTTTATGATTTAGCAGAATAAACTCACCAGCCCCTTAGCCATTTTAGGAGAACAATAATTCACCTAGATGAGTCATGATATAATTTAATGTTTAAAACACTCTGAATGTCATTAGAAGGAAGTACATGGAAATATTACTTTATATATAAAAGTGTATTTGGAATGAAAGCTACATTTGGAAAGAAGTCTAGACCACAGTATCTCCATTAGAGCTTATCAGTTGATTTGTGTCCTGATAGCTAAATCACACTTTTACATTGGCACATGATAGAAATGCTGAAAAGGACTTGTGGGGTGAGGGTTATGGCAACATCTCTCTATTGATATTCATGAAAAGAAGCTAGGTAATAGCATTATAATATGCAAAATCGCCTCAACGGAGTTTTTCATGAGTGCCTAATGGAATTGTGCCTTGGTCCAAAGCTTATTTACTTGGATGTAAATGCTACATACTAAATGGGGCACATAAAAGTCGCTAGGATTTCCATTTTAGACATCTTACTGTCATGCAGAGTCAAATGCTTGACTATTATGATACTGTGAAGGCTAATTGACTTTCAGTATGCATTAATGTGTTTACAGCTATGCAACCTCAAATATTTCTTTGCCGTGTCTAAGGCAAAGGGCTCAGGATTCGGTGATTTTTTTTTTTTTTTCAGGGCTACAGATACATGTACCTGCATGTCTGCTGCTTACTCAAGTGCCACACTTAGCTCATTTTTCCTCCGGAGCCATGGGCACATTTTTGTCCCTGCCCTTTATACTTTCCCAAGGCATGGAGAGCGTTGAGAATGCACTTAAAGATTACAATGCACAAGGCATAGCTGATACCCAAGCCAACTTATCTTGTACTCTTATTTTATTCAAGAGGGAAATCCTTAAGTGAGGAGCTGAATGTATTCGAAGATTCCCGTGAAACTTTATTTTTAATGTATAACATATTTGTGGTATTTTTCATACACATTTTAAAAGTTTTGTATTCACATCCAGTGCCTTGCAGAAGTATTCACCTGCCACTACCCCACCTTCCCCCACACACTTGAGTTTTCTACATGTTGTATTTCAGCTTGGAACCAAAATGGATTTAATTGGCATTGTTACCACTTGATGTACACAAATATTCAACACTGAAAAAGTGCAAAATACTTTGCTTGTGGCACAAATGTTAAGTAAACAGAAACAAACTGGCCCTTCTTGGTAAGAAAAGTATTCACCACCCCTGGTATGCAAAACCTAAATACGCTAAATGCTTCCAGGAGACATTTGATGTAAGTATTTGCACTGAGTCTAACAGTGTGCAGTACCAGTACCACATGATTTCAGACTGAATAAATATACTTCTGGAAGGCCCCAGAGTATGTTGGACAACATATCTAAATAGACATTAAATATGGAAGTTTAATTTAGAAATTGAGACTCCAAGTCTCTACTACTGTTGAAAGCCATCTTGCCTAGTAGCCTTCAACACAGTTTGACTGCATTAGTGTCAGGTCACTGTGGCTTTGAAACCACTCTGGCTTTGAAACCACAGTGGCTTAGCCTGTTGTGGCTACAAAGCCTCATGTCTTCCAAACCCAGGCAACACAACATGTCCAAATGAAGCCCTCAGACCTCCAGAACAGCTTGGCAGAAACACAGGCAGCCCTGAAGACAGATGACCTCAGTGTCCAAACATTTGCTTACTTGCCACTGAGCAGCCCCACCCTGAAGTCTTGCTCGGGGCTTGACCAGGTGGCCCATGGGAGCTTGACATAGCACAGGTTAGTTCCTCACATTCCTGTTCATTGCTGAAGCAACAGGGGAGGGAGGACATTCTGCTGCTTCTGCCTACTGCCAGCCCTTTTGTCTGAGCATGGGAATGAGTGCTCCCCCCACCTAATACAGCTGCCAAGTCCCCAGTATAGTTCTCACGTGATGGCAAGGAAGGGCTGAAACCTTGATCTCCCCAGGAATACCTGCAGGAGGACCAATGGGAAGGTGGTGGCCCCAAGGCAACCAAGCCATACTGAGTAGCTTCCATGAATGTGTCTCCTGAAGTCATCATTGTGTCAGCAAATTACTGAAATGAATGATGGAAGAGCAGAAACAAGTTTGAATATTTCAGATAAGCCGAAGATACCAGAAATATAAAAGGAGGTGGATTTGCTTTATATTCTTGCAAAATAACTTACAGATTACTGAACTATATTGCCTAAAGATTTTGAGTGCAGCATTCATTCTTACCAGGAGGTTGGTTCATGAATGCCTTAGTAAGCCTTAATCAGGTACATCTCCCTATGTGTATATCCTTGAATGAAAGCAGGGACACACACAAGCGGGTTGTGTGTGTGTGACTTTTCATGTAAGTTGCAAGCCATCCACGGCACAAAGAGGGAATGAGCAAAGGAGAGTGGGATGCAGCATTGCAGCTGTGCATGTGCGCGTTCCTCTGGCCTTCTTAAAGGGCGCATGGCACAGAAGCCTTTGGCTTGCTGCTGTGCCTACTGCATACATATCATCTATAACTCTGGCCCTTATAGGCTTCGGAGAAGCCCCATGCCAACTATTTACTAATTAAGTTACTTATTTTCTTTTCTGTTCCTGTGCTGCAATTACTGTCAAAGTGAACAGCTTTGCACATAGACAGCTTTGCTATTAAATATTAAAGGAACTAAATTAAGCTTGAAAAATCACCTCAAGCTATTTTTCCATCTTCATTGTATAAATCAGAAGTCTGGCACATTGTGTGCAGATCTCAGCTAGGTGTGGCCTAAGATCGCTGTATGCTTCAGTTTTGTATAGTACAGTCACCCAGAGAGATGAATCTTCTGTGGGGCTGAATGCAACCCACCAGCCTTCTATTATTATTATTATTATTATTATTATTATTATTATTATTATTATTATTACATTTCTATGCCGCCCCTTGCCGAAACCTCGGGGCGGCTTACAACACGATAAAATACATTGAAATACGATAGCACATAATAAATTACCATTAAATACAAAAATACAAAAATTATATTGATTTACAAATATAAGATTAAAATTATCAGTATAAATTAAGTAAATAAAAATATAGGAGGAGAAAGAGAAGGAAGAAGAAGTTGCCCTGGCCAGATCATATGTTTTAACAATTAAAATGATGTTTAAATAAAAAGGTCTTTACCTGGCGCCGAAAAACCAGTAACGACGGTGCCAGGCAGACCTCTTTGGGGAGTGAATTCCATAGGTTGGGCGCCACCGCAGAGAAAGCCTTCCTCCGAGTACTTACTCTCCTAATTTCTTTCATGGAGGGTTCCCGGAGAAGGGACTCTCCCGCAGATCTCAAAGGGCGGTCGGGCATATACGGACGTAAGCGCTCGTTCAGGTAGCCAGGACCCAGGCCGTTTAGGGCTTTATAGGTCATAATCAACACCTTGAATTGGGCCCGGGCTTCAATGGGAAGCCAGTGAAGCTGACAGAGGACTGGAGTCATGTGAGCATAACGCCCTGTCCCCGTCAGCAACCTGGCAGCTCTATTTTGCACCAATTGAAGTGTTCGGACTGTCTTCAGGGGAAGCCCCACGTAAAGCGCGTTACAGAAGTCTAGGCGGGAAGTCACCAGCGCGTGTGTCACCGTCGCCAGGCAGTCGTACTCCAGGTAGGGGCGCAGCTGATTAATCAGCCGAAGCTGAAGGAATGCGTTCCTTGCCACCGCTGTCACCTGAGCTTCCAAAGAAAGCTCCGGGTCGAGGAGTACTCCTAAGCTGCGGACCTTATCCCTAAGAGGGAGTGTTGCACCATTCAGGACCAGGTCAAATCCACCCTCTCCGAAACCCGATCCGCCAACCAACAGGACCTCCGTCTTGTCTGGGTTGAGTTTCAGTTTATTTGCCCTCATCCATTCCCTTACCTTGGCCAAGCACCGGTTCAGCACAGCCACTGCCTCACCTGGATTAGTGGAAAACGAGAGGTAAAGCTGGGTATCATCAGCGTATTGATGATTCCGCAGCCCACACCTCCTGATGACCTCTCCCAGCGGTTTCATATAGATGTTGAATAGCAGAGGGGATAGAATGGAGCCCTGTGGTACTCCATGGCATAGCTGCCATGACGTAGAGACATGGTCCCCCAGCACCACCTTCTGGAATCGACCGTTGAGATAGGAGTGGAACCACTGCAGAGCAGTGCCTCCAACCCCCAATCCCGCAAGTCTATCCAGAAGGATACCATGGTCGATGGTATCGAAAGCCGCCGAGAGGTCCAGAAGAACCAACAGGGATATACTCCCCCTGTCCTTCTCCCTGCACAGGTCATCGTACAGGGCAACCAAGGCAGATTCAGTACTGTACCCGGGTCTGAAGCCGGACTGAAAAGGATCCAGATACGCCTGGTACCTGTTCTTCTATTCCAGATGAGCAGCCACATCAGAAGCACTATCAAACCCCAGATGAATCCCCATACACAGAAGCTGTGCTTTGCTTGATGGAATATGTGTCATGTGGGCCCGGCTTATTACAAGCTATATTTTAGATGCTGATGTCAGGACAATGGTTCCTTCTCGCTGATCCTTCCCTTGCTTCTCTCTCTGATCCTGAAGGTCTTTCTCAGTAAAGGAGAAAGAGCCAGCATGCAGGGAAACAAAAGGGACATTAGTGAATCCCATATAGTCCTGTGAGTGCAGCCAAACTGCCTAGACTCATTCTACTTCCATCTGCAACAAATGAGCAAACATCGAGGGATTCTTGTTCCAAGCAGATTTTTCTTTTTAGCTTTAGAATAGAAAATGCCTATTTTTCAATCTTCTGAAAATATTGTGCAGGTACTCTAGAATTATAATTTAATTCTAGCCAATAGGAAATATATTAAATACCTTTTATTTTTCTTCCTGATGTATTGAAGTAGCCTAACTTCATAGGTATAACGGATACCCCTTTTCTTATCTTCTTTCTCCCCAAATGAGATTTTGGCTTCCCCCGCCTCACCCCACCCTTTGGCCTGTTGTTGCCTTGAAGACACTTCCTAATTATTTCTACTTAATTTAAGGTTAAAGTAAGAAAAGATGTAGCTACACAAAGCTCTAACTAAAACATTGAGTTACATAAACTTACAACATGAAGTTTCCTTAATATAATTGCAGTACTAAAATACTTATATGGTGATTCTGTGATAGCAAAATTAGTAAAGTTATTTCATCACTGCTATGATTATTGAATTCAGATTTCAAGGATTCCAAAACTCAATGCCAGTAGTCCTTTCATCATCCGGTCCACATGTTAATCACTTTCATTTTTCAACAATTTGTTACACATTACTTGATGACTAGGAAGAACAGAATGTCTAGTGCTGTAATGAGAAGAAAATTGGAAAGCACCCACTCTCTGTTTAAAGCTAGGAATGGGGGAAAATTAATTTGCTTTGCAGTTCGATATAAACTGACCTAATTTGCACATCTCACAATAATATTTGGATCATAATACAAATCATATTAGTTTGGGAGTTATTATCTTTTGATATTTGCTTTTTCTGATTTTGCAATGCATTTGTCAGATCAAAACGTGTATACAAACTGCATACCTTTGGAAAATTGCATTAAAATACATCAGTTAGATAAAATAGCTTCTGGTTAGTTGCAATTGCTTGTAAAAAAACCATGTTTGTTATGGAAATGTATAAACACTTTCAACTTAAAACACAAACAATGCAAACTGTTGCAGAAAGGATATGGAATGCTGTTGTTTCTGAAAAGTTACAAAACTGTAGTTTGTTAAAAGTTAAATTTCATCCTATCTTGTTTCAAAAACTAACTTATGCTATCCAGAGTTCCTTCCTCTTGGTCACAAATGTCAGAGAGTTTAAAATCGTGATGGACTAATTTGTCTGTGTTGCTTTCCATAACGATAACAATTTTTCAGGAACAAATTCAGTTGGTCTGCTTTTGCAGAGAACCATTTGCAAAAGAAGCAACTCTTCTGTTCCAAGCCTCTGTTTGCTCATGTAATGTTAAAGTTGTTCAGCAGTATTCCAAAGGAGGTCAAACTCTATTTTTATTAACTTGATTGAAAAATATTGCATTTGAAGAAGTGTTGGGGGATGCGTATTGTGTGGTGGCTCATCCCATACATGGCTGCAGTGCTGGTTGCAGAAGGTGCGTGTGTCTACTTGCTTAATGCAAGAGCATAGGAACTGTACTGGATCAGACAAAGGCTCCCTCTCCTCTGGCATTCTGTGGTCAAACAGCTGCTTGTGGAAAACACACAGGGAGGACTTGGGTGCCATAGCACTCTCCTACCAGTATTCCAAAGCAACTGCTATACTGATGCATACCGAACGGAGGAACCAACTATCAGGATTGGTAGCTATTGATCACCAGCAGAACCTTATATTCATAGAAACATAGAAACTGAGGGAGTCAGAAGGGGTCTCCTGGGCCATCTAGTCTGACCCCCGGCTCCAGCCAGCTTCACTCATGACACACCTACCCTGTACTTCTCCAGCCTAGACTTGAGCACCCTCACCGATAGGCTTCAACCACCTCCCATGGAAGCTCATTCCATACCCTCAGGGTCCTAACTATCAAGTCCTTCCTGGCATTTAACTTGAACCTTGGTTCCCTGAGTTTTGCTCCATTAGAATGTGCCCTGCCCTGCTCTGTAGGGGAAAGCAGACCATATTCAACCAACTCTGTTTTTTAATCATGGATATCTGCCATTACCCTAATTTTCCACCAACATATTTTGAATTTATAAAGTATTGAATTTATAAAGTACTAATTTATAAAGAATTTATAAAGTGCAAACTCAGGATGTAGGAAAATGTGAGCTCTTAACCTGTGCTAAACAATCCTGCTGTGTGTGAACATTGGCAGTACCTTGCCAGATGAGAGCACCATTCATTTAGCCCAGCATTCTTTCCAAGAATCCCAGCCAGTCATCCATTATTATGTTATTGTCTACCTTTTGCCCACCCGTTCTGTAGTTTTTTACCGAGCACTTCCAGTTATATTTGGCAAGTGATAAGGCCTGCAAGTTCATCCCTTCATTTTGAGTGAATTTTATAGGCTGACAGCCTCATTAGTGGCTTCATTAGAATTAGCATGTCACACTTATAAATGCAATTACTTTCTGAGCTAGATAGTTTAGAAGAGATTTAATATACCAAAGTATTGCTTTAATAATTTAGATAGAGCAAATGACAGAACCAATAGTTCGAAAGCCTTTGTGTTATTATTGGATAAAAGATTTGGGTATTTATGACCTCACTGTTCCTTTTCCCACCTTAATTATATAAGGCTTTTAAAAATATGTATAATATTCTTCGATTTGTAGTCCATACAAAAAATGTACTATCATTTTTCTTCAGCTTCATAAATACTATAATTTTATACCTCTACTTTTTGTATTATTCTTTAAAAATGCTGCCATCAAGTGGCAATTTCTATGTATAAGACTTAAGTTTGTGTCTAATATTTTCTTCTGGTTTTACAAGTTCAATTCTTATAAATATCTGTATGAAACAATATTCTGCAGTTATGCACCCCAGACCCTGCTTCTTCATTTGCTTCTGCTTGTGAGGAATTTATTTCCAAGCTATAGAAATATGAGAACTACTTCTGGAATAAAGGAAAAGTACAGATACTTTAGGACCAAAATAAGCCTGCAAAACTGTACAAACTGATTTCCAACTGGAAAATAAAACCCAACTTTACAAAATATAGATGGATTAAATCTATAAACTTGTGCTGTATTTTCTGAATGCTTCTAAATGCTGACCTGTAATCAATGTGAGAATATTTCCATATATTTCATATAGTGTTGTATTCTTTTGTGCTTACACGTTGGACTTCCTACATTCATTTTCCCAAATCAATATTACTTTGATAGAAAGCAATTCAGGATCTTTCCAAAAGGGTTATGTTATTATGGAATACATATGCAAGATACTGACCTGGATTCCTGATAGTCTTCCCACAACTAGCTTGCCTGTTGTTGAGAAACAGTAAGGTCCTGGGGTGCACAACTTTCAGTCTACTTTCCTGTACCAGCCTTGCATGGTGATTCACTATAGGCAATGTCTTTTGCTTGGGTGCCTAGGACTGAAAAAAAAAGTTCATACATGTTTTTCCTGCAGCACATGGCAGGCAGCATTACCTTTTGTATTTGCTTTAGTGAGTCGTGTGGTTGGGTGATATCAGCATCACACATAAGGCCTCATTGCAAAGAGAAATACCAGTTTCCCTTCAGCGTGCAGTTCTGTTGCAATGATGCTGTGTGCAGTGAGGATACACAAGGGCTGAACAGAGGTTAATGCCTGTGACATCATGTCTATAGAAGCACCATCATTAAAACGATAAATAATACAAGCAGCATGCTAGATGAGACCTCTAGCAATATGCAACCCAGTCAGCCACCTCAAGGATCTGGCAGTTTATTTTATTTTTAAAAATTATTTTTTTAATTTTTAGTTTATTTTTTTCTCAAAATTCACCTTTAGCTCTCATGTTGAACAACAATCAGTGACAACTCTACTACCTTCTTTCAAAAGGATTCTTCTGCAACAACAGGAGGGAGCTTCCCTACCTGGACCCCCATACCACAATGTATATACCTACAACTGGACTAGAGCCAACTAGCAGCAGTATTTCACTAAATGTAAAATGTGACTTTTCAGTACCATTCGGAAAGGTCTTTAGGTTCTTGTTAACGTACCTCTTTGCCCCAGCTATTTCTAAGTCAGAGAAAGCATTATACTAGACCTTTTTACACTGTTAGGAAGTATGTATTTGCATGAAGAAGTGGAACAGGGAAAATTGCGGTTTTAACAACATGGCTAACCTGGATACCATATTGACAAATTGTGCAAAATCTCTCTGAAGCAGCTGTATGTCTGACTCTAGTTCTACCCCTTAACAGTTGTATAAAGATACATTCAGTTGTACGTAAACACTGATTTATGCATTTGCAAAGTAAATGTAAAATCCTTCTTTATCCACAAGGGTTGCTTTGTTGGATTTGACCTGGCTCATGCTGTTGGCAACACAGAATTGTATTTACATGACTGGGGAGTAGACTTTGCCTGCTGGTGTTCCTATAAGGTGAGAGCATCTTTAGCCTTCCAAAGTATTTGCAGCTATTATTTTCAGTAGTTGTGGACTGTTGGTTACATGATGTAAAAGGCATTTCATTATTTATTTTATCTAGCCTATCTTAGCTGTGTTACAGTTTATATCAGATAACCCATATGAAGTAATACAGACGGATTAGTAGAACTTACGTAAGATGATTGACATGAATTGCGTTTGGTACCAAATTAAAAATGGCTTTTAAGGAACATTCCCAAAAGATTCTGGAATGCCTGCTAGTTTCTAGCAAAATGAGTTCCAGTAATGTAGAGAAGCCACTGAAGAAACTACTTTGCATATGTTTATCCAGCATTACAAGAAGCTGTGCGATGTAATAGATGACACCAGTTCAAGGAATATCTGTCTTACAGGTTCATATACAAGTTATGCTTGAGTCAATCTGCAGTTTACATGAATAAAGAGGTTTCTTTGCTCTTATGTGCATGATAACAAGAAGAAGATACTCAAATGCCATCTTCTATTTTATAGTACCTGAATTCAGGAGCCGGAGGTCTAGCTGGTGCTTACATTCATGAAAAACACTTCCAGACCGCAAAACCAGTGTAAGTATTTTTCTCATTCCTCTATATTAAGTTCCATCCCAAATTTGAAAAGTGTTGATGGATACAATTCCAGGATTCAAAGTTGGGCAAACAATTCTACAAATCGTTACAAATGCTTGGAAATGTACACATAGAGTGCAATCCTATTCACACATACTTGGTAGTAAGTGCCATTAAGATTCAGAAATAACTTCTGAACAGACATACCAGATTGTACTGCGACAGTGTTTACTCAGAAGGAAGCCTGATAATAGTGAGAATTATTTTCAAGCATAGACACAATTACTAGGGAGTTTACTTGTGAGTAAATATGCATAGGATTATGCTATAAGCCAGCAAGGGTTATTTGTTTCAAGTTACTGTGCATTAAGACATCATGTTTTTGCATAGTACTATTAGTAGAAAGCTAAATTGCTGTGACATTTATCAATTAATACCATTCTATGTATTACAAGGTGTCATAATTTCACAGGCAGTGGACTGTATTCTTTTTCAGAAAATCATTCTGAAGATATCGAACAGGCATTATCATTATTGCCTTCATATCCAACTTTTTTCTGCCTTGTAACACAAGGCAATTTACATAGTCCCATTCCATGGAATCGTCAGAACACTGTGAGGTAGGTTGGCCTGAGAGTGAATGGCTGGTCCAAAGTCACCCAGTGCCATGAAGAGCCATCACTCCATATTGACTCTCAAACATAAACGATATTGCACACTGCATTTTAATTGCTGTTTCAAAATTATGCACCCTTTTGAAACAGGAATGTACATAAGTCTTCATACAGTCTTACCCAGACTGAGGCTCACATTTTTAGTTTCACACTGGAATGAAGAAGACTCTCATGATAGCTGGCCAGAGTAAAATGTGGACAATAGGAGGTTCTTCATGTCTGTGGACAGGAACTTTTCTAACTGCCTAATTGTATCATCAAGAGGGCAATTTCCTCCTATATAAGCTGTGGTTTATATAGTCTGTGCACAATGCTTGTTTTCCATCTGCCCACCTACCTGTGTCGGTTCCCTTGAGTGCTCTCTGTTGCGTTAGCTAGTCCTACTTTGTTAAAGCTGTATAACACTGTTCACACCAAAGAAATGACACAGTTGCATTTTAAGCTTGGTGTGATGTTCCTGTAAGTAAGTGTTAGTAGCACAGTATCCCAACTTAATGTAACGGATATAGGGTAGATTTGCTGGGGGGAATATACTCTTCTTGCTGCTCCTAGGTGCTAAGTTTCTCTGACAGTGGGAAAAAGAAAAACTAGACATTACAGCATGGAAAAAGCATGCAAAATATTTCCTTTCGCTGCATGTGTGTTTTATGGTCATTCTGAACTGCCTCTTTGTGATTACCCTATGAGGAATGCAGCTGAGGAAGTTTAGCATAGAAAGAACTCAAGTAAAGGGAGACATGAGAGAGGTTTTCAAATTATGTATGATGTGGAGGAAGTAGAGAAGGAAACATTTTTCTCCCTCTCCCGTAATGGTAAAATTTAGGGTCATTCCATGGAGGTGGAACAGGACAGATAAAAGAAAGTACTTCTATACTGTGCATAGTTAAAACTATGGAATTCAATGCCAGGAAAAGTAGCAATGGCTGCCAATTTGAACAGCTTTAAAAGAGGATTGGACAAATTCATGGAGGAGAAGGCTTTCAGTGGCTCCTAGCGGTAATGGCTGTATACTACCTCTAGTATTAGAGTCAGTGTATGATCAGCCTACTTATAGTGGTTACTGGGAGCTTGGACAGGAGGAAACTGTTGACCTTATAACCTTCTTGGGGAATCATGTGGGTAACTGGCCTGTGAACAAAATGTTGGATTACAACAGACCATCAGTCTGATCCAGCATGACTTTTCTTATGTTCTTACCCAGGTACAAGAGATAGAATCCTCCCTTTTACAATCAGTTGCAGGTCTTTGCTTAACTTAAAGGTCAGGCTACCTGGATGCCGGCACTGCGATATAGATGCCCTGGCTGAAGTAATCTCAAGACTATGCACTTCTGTTTAGTAAGCCTATTGAATAGTAAACTGCCCAGGTGCCTAAACAGTTATAGAGTTTATCTCAGAACTGGGGATTGGCCATTATTGGACAGTCAGCAGAGGAAAACCAAACCAAATCAATTCTTTTGGCACCTCCACCCAGCCAAGGGCAGGCAGCAAAATATATTGTAAATCTTTGTTTCTTGGTTCAGGTGCTAAGAGCATCTCTTCCAGGAAACAGAGAACTTGATGCAAGCAACAGATGGGATTGCATGAAGGATTGTCTGTGGTAGACAGCTGATTGTTGGGTTCTCCAAAATGAGAAACCTTACAGAGACATCAGGGCACTTCGCTATGGAAACTGTGGGTCTTCAACGAATCAGATAGGCAGCTTGTAAAGGACTGTGCTAGCTAGACTGTATGTTCTATTTAATTTGTCATTGGCCTCTTTAAACAGCTTACTGCTTTGTGTTCTGAACACTTTTTCCCAATGTGTTCTTGTTCCTAAATCCCTAATAAATCTATTACCCCATTTTCACCAAAACCAAGGCAGTGTACTATGGGGATGAAAAGGAAGCCCTCAGGAAAGGCCATGCCATGCTATTTGCCACACTGACTTCCTCCACAAAAGCTATGATGATGCAGAAAGGCATTTCACACATAGGCCTGTGTTATTCTTTTGAGAATCTGCTTTCTATTATAGACTTTTTCGAAATTATACTTTTGAACAGCATCATTAGATTCCTCTGGTTGGTGAATAAAATCAAAGTGAAATCTATGGCTAATAGCACTTTAATGGTGGCATGTTTTTATTAAATTATATCCAGATATAAAGCTAGGAGGCGTTAGGCAAAGTTATGTGTTATCAAAGCCTTTATAATCTATAAAAATGAAGTGTTCTTTGATGGCATGATGCATAAAAATACTTTTCAGTCCAGTTATTGCATACTGTAAGTATAGTAGCATAATTATATATTTAAAAATATCTTAATACATGTAAATATTTCTTTCCAGTGGTAATCTTTTAAGAGGCATTTTGATGCGAGCTAGAGCTTTAAATCAGGTTTCAGAGAAAATAGCTATTATGGAATGAGCACTGTTGCGTTAGATACAAGGCCTTGTCTGTCTAGACAGATAATAATATTATACACAACAGTCTAGACACAATAATTCTGATTAATTCTTGGAATCATCTTGGCCATTGCAATTCAGAACTGATTATGGGACTTAAAAGCAATTTAGAAGCTGATTCTCACACACTCTGACTTGCTTGACATAAATGTCAGGAAGGCTGACACTCCTTTAAACTCTTTTCTTTGCTTTCCATTGACTTGTCTACCTCAACTCTCTTACATTTCATGAATCTACTTTACTTTGTCTCTGAGCTTATACAAAGAATGATCTACTGCACTATGTAATTACAGTTACAGTTATGTACTGCAATTATATTTCTGCAAATATTCAGAAATGCTATTTTCCTTTAGTTTTCATGGTTGAGATTAATGAAATAGAAATAGTCTGAGGTTGTAAAGGTTAGTGTTTCTTTTAGGCAATCAACATGTCCAATTATATTCTTTTAATTATATAAATTGTTGCAGCCTCTAGTATTCTGTGTGTGTGAAATTTAGAGGTGCATATTTAAAATATTCAGATACAATTTGAGATTTCTTTTGGAGAAGGAAGGCAGCAGAAGGGTCCAAGGTCTACCATGTAGAAATTGGTTGTGTACCCTGTAAAAAAAAAAGCAGTAGCATTCAGGGAGAATTTACCATAATAATCCTCTTTGAAATTGGATATCAAATGCTGCCTATTAGAAATTCTAGCTGCTGGTGATGATGTCCCAGCAATATTGTAGGGTCCCAGTGGTGTGCGTTAAAAATGTAGCTCAGGTCACCAGTTGGAGGAACTGTATTGGGCAGAGATAGGTCAGTTATTTTCTTCAGTGTGTATGTGAAGCAGAGCTCAGTGTTACAAAAAGCAAACAATCATATGGGTGAAGATTCTGTATACTCCCTACATCATGCTATTGACTTGTCATAGGCACCATTGGGATGATCCATTTACAGATGAGTTCTTCTTTCCCTGATCCCACAAAAGAAACAAGCATTTGTGAAGCCTTGGGAACTTGCACATCCCTCCTTTAGACCACTAAAATAGCCTTTATATTTTATATGATACAACCTTCGTATAGCCATAAGGAAGGCTAAATAAGCCACAGTCATTCCATACTTCCTTTATTCACTCTTTCTTCTGAATTCTGTTGGTTGGCAGCAGAAACCACTAAAGATTTTTTCTCTTCATCCTGCAATTTCATGCAAGCCCCTCATTCTACTCCAGAGGGTTGAACAGTTTTGAAAGGTACAGGGCACTCCAGAGGGAAACCATCAATGCAGCTTCCTGCTGCAGGAGCAAAAGTCTATTTAAACAACACTGGATTTAAGTCTGTTCAGACCTGAGCAATATTACACAGGAAGAATTGTTTGGAAGCCTTGGGAACAACATTGGAGGTGAAAGTAGAGACTGCAGGGAAAGAATTGGCAGAAATGTCCAGTCCCTTCTTGCAACAGGAAGCATCTGCCTGAGGTAGACTGATTGAACTTGATCTATTCATGGTGATTTTTCATTTATTGTCTCTCTGATCTGTGACATTTCTATGTGGACATTTAAAGAAAAATACTTCTAAAAATGCACTGCTTAAGCATTATACATTTTAGTCAAGTCTTATGAGGTGGTAGAAGGGCTGCTCGCTCTCTCTCTCTCTCTCTCTCTTTCACAAGTTCAAGCCTTTTAGAGGAGCTAGATAGTGTGGCACATATGACATGGAATGAAAATGCTTCTAAATATGTCCAATGAGGGGGCCAGCCATTACATACTGCTTTTTCCTGGATAATTATACTGAGAAAAGGTATCATGCATGAACTAATGTGGGTAGTCACCTGTCCTTCCCTTCCTCCTTGTAGCCTTTGCTGTATCCATGAATACAATAAGCTCTTCTACTCACAGTGGGCACATATGGATCCAATCTATAGTCTTCCATACTTTGTGTAGTAGCAGTTAGGAATTAAAAGTAGCATTTTATAGTACTATCTACAGTCACCTGAACAGCTTACCATTAAAGATCAACAATGCGGGAAGCTAAGAGACAAAACCCAAACCCAGTTTAAAACTATGTATTCCTGGGAATGTGACATCGTTAAATAACCCTGTGTACGTATTTAGTATTTACATTAAGGTGACTCCTCCAATTGTGTTTCTTAGTGTAAAGCAGTCACATCCTCGTAGTCTTTCTCTTCTTTTTGTTTTCCACCCACATCACCAGGATGTTTCAGGTCTCCCAATAAGGCAGTGAGACAAAAGCGAATTTGTCTGTGTCACAGTATTCCATTTTATAGCTGATTTAAATGCAGAACAATTTGCTGTATGCCATACAATCAAATAGAGTAGAATTTAACTGCTATTGAAGTTGCAGACATTCTGCTGTGTCTCTTGAAGGTCTTTAATCGTCGTTTGGATCAAGGATGACACCCAGTGGCCAGACAGGTTCATTCCAATATATAACTAGCACTGTGATTTCATTTCCTTGCCTTTTAGCCTCCTATTAAAGGTGTAATTAAATTCCTATCTACTTGATCTCATGGTTGTCATTTAAATGATTTGATCTATTGTCTTCACCCTATAGCCAATATTATGGCAACCCTTTACTTTGTTTAATATAAATTTTTTAAAAAATAATTCTCATCTTTCATATTTTCTTCACATTATTGATAAGTATAACAAAGTCATTTGTCTGAAATTTATTAAATTATAACATATGCTTCAAATTATAGCTTTGTTAAACAAAATGCCAACAGGTGAGTAAAAGGTCATTGTTCTTATTACCAGTAAAACACTTAATACCTAATATGTCTTATCAAGATGTATTGAGAAGCAATTGTGGTCTCTAATATAATTTGTCTTGCTTTGGTTCATATATGAACATTATACCTTCTCAAAAATAAAAGCAGGAAACTGCATCTTGTGCTGCCTACTCTCTCTGCATTATGGGTTATTCATATATCTTCCTTTAACTTTGCTTCTGGGTCCATAGCACCACTGCATGCTAATGCTGGTGCTATTAAGTTTATGAAAGCTGACATAATGTAGAGGTTGTAATCTTGAGCTATATCAGGTTAAAATTTCCAGTTAGCCCTGAAATTCCATTGGTTAACCTTGGACCAATCATAGGCTCTTCCTGTCTAAACTGCTGGACAGGGTTGTTGTGAAGGCAAAATGTAGGTGGAGTGGTGAGAGGAAAACAGTATGTGCAGATCTGAGCTTCTTGGGGAAATGGTGGTATAACATGGTAAGTTCCCTGTAGGAAAGACCTGAAGCCAAAAGATTTCTTTCCATAGGGTTTGCCATGTTCCCAGTTTAGCATGTTTATGTCAGGCATGAGAAAACTCCAGACTGGGATAGTGCTATAGTGTGAAATAAAGTGGAAAGTTTCAGCATGCACCCAAACAATTATCCCTATGAATTGTTTAGAATAATCTTAGCTGCTATGTACAAAGCAGAAACTATTTCTAGTTGAAGAAGAGATGAACTAGGGAGAAATAACAAGGTGAGATCAATTTGGAATAGAAGGGTTGAGAGAAGCATAGATTGAGGTGGATTTTAGATGCTTGGGAATATTTGGTAAAATGAAAACATGAGGATGAATTTTGTTTTAATCAAGGCTTCTTAAGTAACAAGTTGCTGGATGCCTATGCTAGAAACTATAGGATAGCTTACGCTCTCACTATGGATAATAATTCAATAAGAATGTAATGACACATGATGGCCTAACAGTAGCAACAGGCTACAGTAAAACTGTGATGCCAACCATATTGGAATTAGCGACTGTCCCCAAAACTTGAAAAATGGTTCACTACAAAATAAAATTACATCTTTCCATCAGAAGCATGACAGTATTCTACCCCTTCTCTCCCTTCCCCTGCAAGCCTCTTTCCCACCCCCCATCCATCTCAAAATCTTCCAAATTGCTTCCCACCCACTTGCTCATTCTCCCACTTTCTTACCTGACTCTGTGCTGCTGACAGCCCAAGAGATCCCGTTGCTTGCCCTAATTTCTGATGCATCTGGGAAATAAGATACATAAGAAGATGGGAAAGCATTTTCCAGATCTGCTTGTACTTCTAAGTAACAACCTACTAGGCATCATAGTGGAAAGGAAGGAAAAACCAATCTGAAGTAAAGGCAAGAGAATGCTCCCAATATGAGCTGAGGAAAGCTTAAAGCTCAACTGGCATTTGATCTACCCTTTTCAAGAGATGAAGTTGTGGTTGGAACTTCCTGATATCAAATATTTTCTTATCCATAAACTAGTCCCTACTGTCTGTGACAAAACTTCTCACCAATGAAGAAAATTTAATAAAAGTTAATAATATTCATCTAGAATATATCCAGAATTCTTTTGCACCTTTTTAGAGGGCCTAATGAGAGATAATTACTATATTTTGCCAACCTAGTTTTTGAACTCACATGCAGATACACTCAGGCCTGTGAACTGGTATGGTTACATGGCTGAAATACTCAATTATAGATGTTCCTATACCTGTGGCTATAAAAGAGCTGCTGCAGGTGCACTCATTGCTTCTGTTGTACATACAAGTTTCTGTGTGTACTTCAGTGCACACAGTGCCTTGCAGTTGCACACAACAGACACATACGTAGAGGTCCAAGGATTGGTATGCAAGCCCAGTCCATCAAGTGGAAAGAAAACAGCTCTGGCAGTTCAGTAATGACAACCATTTATAGTGTCACCCACATATATAGTGGGTGACCAGATGAGAGAAACAATAGTGATTTGCATTTAGGCAAATGCTTACAGTCTAACTATTTTAGAGATCTCCTTATAGGCAAATATTGTAACTATTTGAGATTGGGTGCCCATTTCATGCTAAAGAAGGCACTGTTTTAGTACATTCATGTGTGCCAGCTTCTGCATGACTTTGTCTGCAGTATGTTTCATGACAAGAAAGAAGCAACTCCTTTCAGCCTATCAGCAATGGATGCTGAGACAAGAAAGCCCTGCTTGTAAAGTGCTGTCTATTCAGTGATTCATAGGATGGGTCCATAAAGATGGCTTTTTGTCCCTTTCCCTCTTCCTTTTCCTACCTAAAAATAAGAATTTAAAATACATGAAAAGTAGGAGCTCTGCCAAAACTAAATGAATACTCAGCATCCTTCATCACATAAGATAATTGGGGAGTACTCATTATCAGTTTCAGATGACAAACTTAAAGAATCACCATACATTGAAAGGGTCACAGATGAGGTTTGTAGAATAAATACATTAAGTAAGAATGAGTTGCTACATATAGATTGGGTCTGAAAGATCAGAATTTTAGATCATTAAAATGCAGACAGCCTATAACACTATCCCCTCTTTTAGAGAAGGCACTAACAGCTAGTCCATCATTATCACACACACACACACACGGCTCCAGACCCAGGCCTACAATTGGAAGGCCATCAAACAGGATTTCAGTACCATGCAAATTGATAGGGAGAGGATGTGTATAAATTAAATCTAGTTTGAGAACAGTGAATAGGGCATATTTATCCTTTCACACAGTACTAGATCTAAAAGACACTAAAATGAGCACATACCAAGTGTCTCATGCCATAAGTAAGTTGGATAAAATTAAACTGAATGAGATAAAAGAATAGTGAGGAAAGGTCAGAGCAGTATTAACTGGTAGCAGAAAGCATTGGCAAGCTATTGGTATAGTAATGCAGAAAGGCTTTGTAGAATAAATGGTTCAGAAAAGAAACAGAAAGGGGCATGGATGGTCTTGTCTTGATGGAAGACAGAAACAGGTGCGTTGCAAGACACAACAGGAATGTGCAGACACAGGAATGATAAAGACTGGCAATTGAAAGTGAACTGGCAATGAAGAAGTGGGAAGGGTGAGCTTTTTGCACCTCTTGAAGAACTGGCTGATCTCAGTTCATGCTGACTTAGCACAAGCAGAACTCACAGTTCCACCCAGAATTTCTCTACCGCCTCTTAGCTTTCAGTGGAAAGTACCAATAAGCACAATATATTCTGTTGGCTCCCAGCTGTTCCATTTTATGGTGACCCAGTTGTTTATATGCATCCACTCTAATGATCAGCATTCTGCTTTTGACATCAAAAAGCTTTAAAAAACCATTTACAATACAAAAATAGCAAGAAGTTATCTAACCCTTTTATTGTGATCGAAGGATCTGTCAACTAGAGTCCTCTTCATCAGAAGTATGAAATATTATCCTAATTCGGTAGGCACAAAAATAGAGGGGTAGATGGAAGCAAACTAAAAGGGCTCTGGATGTCTTTTTATACCAGTAGGTCTGTCACTCTTCTATAAACCTAGATGTATATGAATAAGCACATGTGATGAGTGTATCTTTTCTGTCATTCTAATTTAACACTTGGAAGAGCAAGCATTACATTACATAGTTTAAGGATTACGTTTAACCCCATTGACTTACTCTCTGTAAGGCACAGCAGCAGTGCTGTTAAGCAGAGGATGGTGATAAAGAAAGGTAAGCAAGTAGCAGGGGAAAAAAGGATGGGCAGAAGCAGCAGAGGACAGATGTGCACTCATTTGGTGACCTGTCCAGGATCATCTTTATGAGACAAAGGGATCACTTTGGTTCATGACAGAGCAGGCCCTGTTACCTTCTGGGAAACATTCCATAATTACAGACTCTGTGAAAGAAGTATCTCCTTTTGTCTGCCTGAATCCGATTGTTGAGTTTTATCGAATGACCCTGAAGTCAAAGAGAAAAACATTTCTTCATCCACTTATAATTACATTTATCTCTGACCTTTTGTTGTTCTTTCGAGGAACCTAAGGTGGCTTCTATGGTGGACCTCATCTCCAGCAACCTTATGAGGTCATTTAGCCTGAGAGTCAGTGATAGATTGCTCAGTGAGCTTCATGGCTGAACAGAGACTATAATGCTGATTTCCCAGCTCCAGTCCAGCATGCTAACCATTATACCACACTGATTCTCATGTGGCAAATGTGTTTTGAAATGTGAGTTACTCATTCTGTGAAACTAAGTTGATCACATGCATGATCTTTACTTTAAAATTATAGACTAGTGGCTTGAAATGCCAATAACTATAAGATGGACAAGTGTGAATTTGGATGTTCAGAAAAGAAGTACATCAATATGCTTTAAAAAACTCTGATTCCTGTCCTGCCAAAAAGTAAGAATGGATAATGTTTGGTCATTATTTGCTCATTATTTGCAGGTTATTCTCCTAGACTGATCATTAATAGGATCCAGTAATGACAATGGACTGTATATTTGCTATTACAGCTGACCAATTCAGGCAACACAACAGAAGTCTTTCCTCCCCTTTTCCCCCCCAAGCAATTGAGTTCCAGAATATGAATACCTTTCTCTAAAGCTGAATCCTCCAAATGAGTATAATTTTAAAAGATGGAAGGGTTATATTTGTAAAGTAACCAGGAAAATAATAGATGAGCTTTGTCTGAGAATTAAATTAAAATGGTACACATTTAAGAGGAAAGGGTTTATTGGGACATCTTATCTTAGCACAGGCTTATCAGCAGGTTGGGTTTAAAACTGAAAGGTTTGTGCAATAATATGGGTGGATACTCAGTACAAGAAACAGGAGCTGTCTAAGTTTTTAATGAAAAAAAACTGCAGGAGGTATGGGAGGCTCTATTTTATATATAATTGCAGATGACTCCCTAGTTACTCACAATTGAACTGGTTTGGTTTTTTGTTTTGCTATGCTTCCTAGCATCTGCTTGTCTTTTAAGCCTGTATGGAGCCAACCTGCACAAGGACTGCTAAAAGCATCATATGCAGTGGGTGCACAAGACATCAGCAGGAAGGCCAGTGGCCCTTGCTATGGCAGGAGATCAGAGCCTGCCTCTAGCCCTGTTTTGCTGCTGACTGATGGGTGGGACTGTTTAGAACAAATTTAGAAGCAAAACTACATTAAGGCACAAGCTTTATGTGAGTGTGCATAAAAAAAAGGATGACTATTGCCAGCACAACCCGCAAGCCATATTTTTTCTATCTAAGCATGTATAGGATTAGGCAAGTGGGTTTTTCTGTTTAGGTATTATAGCCTGCACAACGATGGTGCCATGTAACATTTGGCATTTTCATGAGATTCATTTGCCACAAAGTGAAGTTATGCTTGTTTTACATTACATAAACCCAATATTGTGTAAAGGTTTGAGTGCAGCGACAGACCCATCATCAGATTTCCACTCAGCCAAGAAGCTGACTGCGTGATCTTGAGCCTGTGATTGCTTTTCAGCCTAACTTACTTTAAAGGATTGGTGTAAGGATTTGGTGTGGAAGTATGGAAGAAAAATCTGATAAATAATACTTTTTCTGATATGATAAACAGAACAGTTTCTCAAGTAGCTGTCTAAATTTTAGAACACTTTTTCCAGATCACATTCTCCATGTTGCAGTACACAAACATTTTCCTTGCTGCTTCTTTGGACACTCTAATGTTTTATGCTAGCGTTTAGGATGATTCCTAAATATCAGATGCTAATTCCAGGACATCTAAAATCCCAAGCGCTGATTATCTTACTGTGGGTACACAGTTGTTATCTGACTTTGTCCCACACATTCATTTCAAGGTGGAAATGAAATTAACAGCATAACTGCATGAGGCTGCAATGACACTATGTTGGATTATATTCAGTGTACTGTTTATTCACTGTACCTCACCCCATGACAAGCCCATTGCAATTGATCAGTGTAATATGCAGAGGAAAATGCCCATTTTGAAGTAGGATTTAGGATAGAAAGACAGTTGAAATGACTGTTAGAGTGAAGTGGAGGTATATCCATGAAAATGCTTTATGTACAGACATACATACACAATGCAGCCAAGCTGGCCTCAATTTCAAGAATATAACAAAGGGAGTTATGTAAGTGACATCATTAACCATTTTGTTATGGTTAGTAAAATGAGATTAATATTTTAGTGTAAATGAGAAGACATTCAGCAGTTTGGTTTTCTCAAAGGCTTGTTCATATTACTAACAGGAATTACAGCAAAAAGGAATTCTTTTTCAAGAAGGATCACATTGAAAAATGGCAAAGGGGTAGCTGGGCTCTAACAGGATGCCCTGGTTGAAAATAACTGGCATGATAGTACAACATACCTTGGGGGACAAGATTAGAGAACTCTAAACCAGAGGAAGCTGCATTGAGATTTTGTGCAACAGGAAGTAATTTGTCTGTTCCGCAGTTATGAATTCCTCATATATTCAAACAAGATAACATTAAAAAGCTCATGAAGTGTATGACAATTTTACACCAACCTCACTGCACTCAAAAATAAGCTATTTTTTGCTGCCAAATGAAGACGGGAAAGCTTTTTAAATGCATCTAGCTCATTTGAAATCCAAAAGTTAAAACTTCCCCTGAGAAGATGCAGTTTAGGAATAAAGGCTTTGGCTAATTAGGTTTAATGGGATGATGTCTTGGGAAATGTAATTTATTAGGCCAGTCTAGGCACACAATAGGCCTGCAAGGTTCAGTTCTTGGATTTTCCAAGTAAATGGCAAATATCCAAGGACATTAAAAGAGAGTCTTAAGAGAGTGAGGGACAAACTACACATTACATACACCTTCATGGACAACTTTTAGCTTAAAAAGCAACCCCAAAGATGGAAAGAAATGAGTGAAGAAATGATAGGTGATAGGAAATCTTATCATTTCCTTGCTAACCATTTCCATTTGAGAAAATCCACTCCAGTGTACTTGTCTACCCATCAAGAATTCACTACATACCTTTGCATGTGCCACATAGTTTGCCCTGAAGGCATGTATTTATTTATTTTTTGTGCAATTAACCTACACTGTCTTTCACCCCCTCCTCTTTCTTCAGATACTTCTGTTTAGTTTAGCATACCAAATTTCTAGATGGGTTTCTCATTGAAACCCATTAATCTTTTCCCTTCACTACTCAGTCATTGTCATTCACTTCCCTTTCGTCTACCTTTCTCTGACTGGGAGAAAATTGCAAAGCATACACAGATGCTTTAACCAGTATTCGCCAATATTTCCACTGTGATCGTCTGTCAGTTCTTTTCTAAAGGTGAACATACAACATAGCTGCAGAACTGCTTTCTCAGCCATCTTTTAATATTACATCAGTAACTTTATCACAGCATGTTTAGTCATTTTATTTATAATTGAATTTATAATTTGCATGCCATGTGTGCTCACAAAGGTCATCTTAACACTGGAGACAACTGCCCACTAACAGAAGCCAAAGAAGCCCATAATGGCTGGCTTTCTTCCATTTAGCACCAGTATACAGACTTGTCTGCAATTTCTGTTCTTTGTGTCCACCAGCACTTTCATACTTTCATAATAAATGCACAGTAGATATTTGTGATCACACATAGCCATTGTGGGATGAGGCTATGAAGAAAACAGAAAAGATGTAAGAATGCAAAGAAGGTGTCAAGGAAGTGATAAACTACTTAAGAACAGTCTAAAATTATGCAATACTTCTGTAGCTGGTAGGTAAGGGGTGCACATTTTTTAAATCACATATATTTTTTCTGGATATTCCACAAATATATGTTGACATGTTCACGTGTACATTTATATATCCAAGCTTGTGAATAGCCAGCTTGTCACAGCCATGTTGGAGGAATCCTCAAAGGAATCGTCAGAAATTCCTTCCTAGATCAGTTGCTGTCAAAAGTCCATGAGAGCCATGCCAAGGGGAAGGAACGCTGCCTCTGAAGCAGAAGCTAAGGAACTTACTGGCCCGCACTGCATTGTCGCCATAGCACAAAGAGGGGCTGTTCCAAGCAGACTCTTGAGAAGAAAGCGACTCCTCATGAATAGAGTTCTGGGTAGAGAGCTCTAGTGGGTAGAGAGCTCTAGTGCAGTTCAGCTGAGCCCTTGATGAGGTTTAGTAGGCTCTGGTGTTAAAAGGCTCCAGTCCAGCCTTTTGTCTAGTCAGAGCTGCAAACAAAGCAGTTCTTTCAGGTTCCTGTATTCCTAGATCTTGTCTCATGATTGATGTGGCCCTGATTCTTGGACCACGTGTAACATATCCGATCACCTAGTTGTGTTTTTACCTATGCCTACTTCCTTTGCAACTCCTGCCTTAGCTTTATCCACACTGGACTGAAACATTTGTGCTCGAAAACATGCCTGCTTCATTACCTCTTTGCTCTGATCCTGTTTCAACCAAAGCAGGACATGGATCATTATAGGTATCTTGGCTTCTCTTGGCTCAGTCTCGCATCAAAATTCACAGATTCATAGTCTTGCACATTGAATGAGAACCTTTTTCCTCATACCAAAAAAGTGGGCTGGTGGATTCCATAAACTTACAGCCCAGGGTTTTTTTTTCTCCAGGTTTGGGATTTTGCTAATTTGCATTAACACTATCACACAATAGTTTTTGCTGATGCATATTTGGACAAGTGTACATTGACGCTAGTGCAAATTACCTCAAGTAGAATGAAATTCTGGTAAAATAGTCTGATTTGATCAATAAGCAGAGAATAAAATGAATGCCTGACAATCTGTGAAACTCAGATTAAGTGAATTGGACAAAATCCATGCAACTCTAGTTAGATTATGTTTCCGCACTGTCACTCATTCCCTTATTATTAGCAGCAGAAACTATTTTAAATTGAATAAGGTCTAGTGTCACCTTTATACATAGCATTGTGAGATATGTATTCAAAAGTCATTCAACTCAAAACACAATCTGAAATGATATGTAAGAAAGCAACACAGTCAAGGAATTCTTCTGAATTTCTGTCTTTTTAAAAGATATATTGATCTCTATGTTCAGGAAAGATGAGCCTTTCGTATCATTCACTCTGGTGCATGAATCGTTAGAATTATTTAGTAACAGAATCATAAAAGTCAGAATCACTATAAGGAACAAAGTTCATCTCAGGAAGAACTTTAAGAGCAAATGATGCTTTATCGTTAATGCAGCTGAACCACTCTAGAAAGTTTTATCACATTTTCATCAGCTTTTTTTAAAAGCAGCAACACATTGTGTTACTTTTTTCCATTTGGGCACTGAGTATTTTCTCGTGCTTTTAGAATAATTACTGTGAACTCTATTAACAATTGGTATGAATAAATTGGCTCACAGATTGATTTTTAATGTCTAAAGGAACACAGTGAATTGATATTCCTAGTAGTTCTTTCAAAAGTATTTCTGGCTGTTCCCTGCATAGATGGAGTATTTGGCTAACAGAAGTTATATATGATCACTCTGCAATAATATTTGATCATAAGCTTATTTAACAGTTTTAATTCTGCTTCATTAGCCTTAGAGGTGTTGTTTGGGTAAGGTTATTTTCTTAGGATTTAATTTATTCCAGCACTTTCTGCAGCTTCCTCACCTTTTTCTTTGCCTGTTCTCTATGAATGAAATTACCTTTCCTCATCACGAAAGCCTTAGAGAGCTCCAAAGGAGTTCTGTATGAATTCAACAAGGCCTGATTGGATTCTCAGTATAATGGCCATTTCTCTTTCACATACTCGGAGCACAGAAAACTTGTATCTTGTTATAAAAGTGAACTCAATCTCCTTTTGTTTTGACCTGAAGCAGTAATATGGGGGGACATGTTCAGAGATTGGTGTATTCCCAGTTGAACTGAATCTAAAAGACTAACAAGGAAAAAAAATCAATCTTTAAAGAGGACACTTGCACCCTCTGTCTTCAGACCTCTGTCAGCTGTAAATCACCTTGCATTTCATTGGACAAACTGCCTGTGTGTGTTTGTGTATTTCTGTGCATGGAATTAACATATCTTGGACAATTTACTACATTTTAAAAAATTAAAACCTCCACATAAGACACAGATCAAAGATTAAATGTGCAAGCACATTCAGTTACTTCTTGGACAAAATGATTACTCTGATGATTACTCAGAACGATAATTACTCTGATATAAAGTGATGATTTTAAATGTCACAATCAAGGCAGCATAGTTATGCCAGTCATTGGATCATAATAATGCTTTTTAAAATCTCTCTCTCTCTCTCAAGTTTTGTTACTAGACTTAAAAGATTGGCCATTTTTAGAGGTGACAGATGTAAAATTATTGAGAGAAAGATAGAGAATTGGCTTACTTCACCGACCGCTAAAAATGCCGAAAAGTTCAGCAGTAGAAGTTGCTATTTGCCTGTATTATTATAATCCTATTGCTCTGGTCATTTTGATAAAATTATAGTTTGTAATTCACAACTTTTCATAGGAATGTAGGATACCTTCTGCTCTGTACTAAGAGAGCAATCTGCTCATATTGTACTCTCATGATGTCCTCAAATGAAGCACAGTTGATAATGAGGCAACATTTGTACTAAGATGAAAAGGACAATGAAAGTACATTGCAGTAGCTACAGAAGTATCAATTTAATAATTTTCTGAAATTATTCCTTCTAGATCCTACAGATCTTCCTTAAAGGCACAAGGCCAAGTAATACCAAAATGAGACAACTACCTATGTTTAATCTTATTGTTATTTTTAGGTTTTTCAGGCTTAAAACATATATTTTACAATTTTACATGTTATCCTTAAGAATAGACTTGTGTTTTATGTTGAAACTGGGGAAGTGTGGCAAGAGTATATTTTTAGTTTGGAAAATGGAGATTTCTTTTTTCCTTACTTAAGATTATCTTTCAGCTTCAGCCTTGCTTTGATCTTGCTTGGGGCAGCATGCACTCTTGTTTGCCTTTGGACCCTACAGAAAGAATTTCCTGTGGGGTGCTGCTGATCTTGCTTCCTGAGAAATGTGGCCCACTCTGATTCTAGCACAACCCAAGTTACAATGCAGTTTGTCGTTCAACACAACTCCAGAGCCCATGACCTGACACAATATAGTGGGTCCCTCTCAAACCTGAACACAAAAAAGGCACATGGTGAGATGCCCAGGGAAAATATTGCAAGTTCAGGATGCAAACCACAACATATGCTATTTTAATAGTTTACCAAGTGCAGTTATTTTGCTTTAATTTCCTGTTGAGAGCACATGACGAATGCACAAATTGTTCCATGAAAACTGATGTAGGATTTTGGTAAGAAGGCTATGTTCAGGATGGGAAAACAAGCCCTACAATCTGATTTTGTTCTCTTAAAAAATAACAAAATCACAAAATCAGTAGTCAGTGTGAATGGGATTTGTCTCTTTCCCTAGAACACGAATGAACTCCATGATCCTCCTGTTTATAAATTATAAATGAGTGCGTAGTGCACTCATCTGGTATTCAGAAGCATGGGTCAAAGGAATATTTTGGAGGGTTTTTTCCACTTAGGTTCTTTAAACTAGATTTCCTTTGATGTCTACACCACATATACATAGCAATCATTATATCCCACGCTATTGCATCATTAATGCAACTACAAACGAAGCAAGTCAAGTTGTGAATGCCCAGTGCTTCATTCTAACCATACAGATGTGAAGGGAAAGCTGAGCTAAATAAAAACACTCACTGATAGGATTGCTCCCTAGAGTAACTGCACTTGAAAGCAGTGGGGGCAAATGAGGAACCCCTGGGCATGATTCTTGTGCTTTATAAATCTTCAGTCTTGCTATCTCTTGACTGGCAAAAGGGGAGCATTCTGTGAATGTAGAAACCGGGGCTCTGAAATATGTCTCGTAATTCCTAATTATATCTTGTTTCTGTCTTCAAAATTAGCAAGCAACTGTATAAATACTGCAGCTATTACCCACTATAGTTGTGGACTGTTACTAATGTATATTTTTGTTTGTTTGCTTCTTAAAAAGTTCAAATAACAATAAATATTAAAATCAAAAATATTCATACACTGCAGACAGAAACAGAACACACACATACACATACACAGAGAGAGAGGGAGTGAGGAATAAAATACATGTAGAAAGAATTTAAAAGCCTGGGAAATAGAGAGGAAAGGTTGTTGTTGGTACCAAACTGACATCTTGGTGAGTGCCAGGTAAGTCTCGGATGGATTCTAGTCATGGTGTTACCACTTAATAGGGTTTGCACTTTGAGTCACCCTCACACTTCAGAAGTAGAAGAGCTTTTAATCCTTTTGCACTATTAATGTCTGAGCCAGTTCATGTGGAGACAATTGCTCCTTCAGGCATTGTGGTCCCAAGTCATGAAAGACTCCAGAGAACAAAGTATAACTTTGAATTGAGCCTAGAAACATGCTGAAAGCAGTG
This sequence comes from Varanus komodoensis, assembly GCF_004798865.1. Lineage (NCBI taxonomy): Eukaryota > Metazoa > Chordata > Lepidosauria > Squamata > Varanidae > Varanus > Varanus komodoensis. The sequence continues at coordinate 20,622,607 of NW_025335798.1, forward strand.
CTGTTGGAGAAGCATGGGTGAAATATGATAATATGCAGTCGCTATTAGCATCTGTGTAGCCATTCTTTCTACTAACCATTGCAACTGTTTTCACAAACCTAAGCCGATTGAAGGTGTGAATTTCATTGTGAAATTGGTGTACATCCTGATAATAGCCAGTGTATGAACCAGTGTTGACCAGTGATTTGAACAAAGCTCTCTTCTCTGTCCCCTCCCCCCTGCCAAATTCTCTTGTGTCTGTTCCCCCATTCGCAATCTCCTCATGGATTCTTTTTGGTCCCTTTCCTCGTTTTTCCCCATGGTTGGAATGTCCTTCCAACGCTAGCTCTCCTTCTTTCCCTCTCTACTGCTGCTCCCTCTTCTTGCCCACCCGCAATTTCCTCCCCCACACCACACTCTCCTTACTGCTACTGCTGTCGAATGGGCATCATGCCACGTGTGTATTCCTCTTACCAGGAAATTCATACTCTTCCTGCCATTATGGCGAATTGCCTACAGGTTCCACCTTCCCTGCCTGCCAGTACCAATAAAGGTCCCTTCTCCCTAAGTATAGAGGCAGGGAGAAGGGACAGTGGGAATGCAAGGGACTGCAGTAAGGGAGGCAGTAGGGAGGAGAGAGTGAGGAAGGGATCTTCACTGGTGTTATATTGCTGATGCCTGAGCTGTGCATTATTATTATATTTATCTCCTACCTTTTTCGAGTAGTGCTGGACTGGGCCTAGTCAGACCGAGGGCATTGTTCCTACTTTACCTGTAGAGTAAGCAGTTAAGAGGCCAGTCATTACCTCATCTAACTTACAGGCTTGTTGGGGGAAAAGGCCCATCTTGCACTCCTTCGACAAAAGGCAAGTGTGTACGACCCCATTCAGATGAGCACCAAACCGTCAGGGAGTGGAATGAGACTCTTGCATATGTGGACACTCTGACTAGCACCTTCACACATGCTTTGCTCATGCATCCTAGTCACCTGAATAGGAAGACACATCAGAGCAGAAAGTCTGGAGGATGATGGAGAATGTAGTATTCCTGAGAGTTGGTGCAGTTCGGATATTACCAAAAAATCTCTGACTGACTAGTCATTCATAATTACAAATGTCTGCCAAAGTAAAATGTAAAAGCAATTAAGTGTGTTCTTGTTATTGAGAAACCAAAAGTATTTTAATCATGAGTACTGATTTTCACGCAGAATATTCTATAATCAATTTTAGTATAGCATCTCCCCCACAATTTTGCTGCCTCTTATTTTTATATTAGACGTTACAGTTAAGGCTTAACCTCTTAGCTTAAATAACAGGATAATATTTGGCAGAAAGGTATCAGCCCTAATGTTATGTATCCTCTCACCTCTTCTAAGATCAATACTTCCCCAGAGTTCCAATTTTACAGCCCCTTCCCAGGTCATAAATATTTATACAAGCCATTAAGATGGAGGTAGAATAGACCCAAATGCACAACTAAGAACAACTGAGAATTAAGTGAAACTATAAGATCCTGAGCTGTGTCTAAGGAGTTGTAAAACAGCACATTTTGTGTTTTTAGTTGAAATGGGAGGTGAGTGAAGGATAATAAGGTCACCATCAAACCCTAACTTCTCAAGCATTGGAGATTTCACTTCTCTTTAGAATTTAGTTTTCTAATTTCTGTATCCTTCATCGCCATTTCTACTGTAGACTCATTTTGGAAATACTGTCATGGGTGTTACAAAACTGATTCATATGTTGCCCTCTTAATGAGAAAACGTGTGGAACCAATCTGCTGTTTCATTGCTCCCTCACCCTTTTGGTCTTGATCTTGATCTCTGAAGAAGGCAGAAGTACAGAAAGCAGTCTCTGTACTCATTTGTCCCCCCAGGACTGATCTGTAGCCAATATCACCTCTCTTGTGAATGATAATTCATAGACCAATCACATTAATAAGCTGATGAGTATATTGACCTTCAGGGAAGCCTTCAATGCTAACTCCACCCTTGGCTGTAGGTCAAAGGAAATAAGGACCTGGATAGATTTTTAGTTCCACCTGGGCTTCAACACCTCCTTTCCACCTTGTTCAGCAGATCCGTGTGCATACCCATTCATCTCCCTGCCTTTTGATTCTGCTGGAGGGACCCCACTTTGAAGAACACTTCCACATAGTTGAAGCAGGCATAAAAACCTCAGGATATGTCTGTAGGAAGCCTGTTGCTATGCTCATTGCAAATGCAGGAGGAGTCCATTGTTCACTTTTTGTTCATTGAATTCTAGCAGTGTAATCCTATATTGGTCTTCAGAAATACCTGAAGGTTTCAGATTTTTCAATGCACTGAATTCTCAGTATTGGTTCTTTACATGTTATCCACTGATTTTGTAGCAAATTTGCTGCTGAACCTGTGAGTTGCCTGGCCCAGCACTACCCCAGAAGGCTGGGTCTGTTTGTAGCATTGATGAACATACAAGGTATTCATGACCTGCCATTTTGGCTTCTCCTCCCATCTGCATACTCTTTCTCTGTCTAGCACCCATCTTCACAGCCTGTATTTTTTAATGCTTCCTTCAGTTACCTGTTGTTGTAGTTTTTGTTGTGGTGCTGGTATACGTGAAATGTCCTGGTTCTTGCAAGGCCACTTTGCTGATTACAGGAGGGATGTCTGAAGGGGTTGTACTGAGGGCTTGTAATTAAAACTTTGTAGATTGGGTATACAGTGGGTATACAGGAACCACAAAAGTTTCTCTTTTTATTCCCTTCTCTGCTGGAGAAGTACTAGTACAGGTAAAATCAAGGAAGGTTAGAATTTATTTGCGATGTTCTCAGTATATTTGCCACACCAGATTAACATCTTATTTGCCCAGTGTTCACTGTCCACTAAATATTCTGAGATGATTCATTTTCATATGTTTTCTTGCTCTAGCTCTTCGTTTTGTTTTGTTTAGAGCATTATTTTGTTGAGCATTTTAATTAGTTAACCTTTTTTCACTATACAAAACCTATTAAAATGATGCAAGACTTGCAACATTGACTTGATTGAGATGTTGTAGTGCCAGTAATATGTAGTAACATTGTGTTTTATGGTAAAATATAGTGTAAAGGTATAAAGTGTAAAACTGTAAAGCAGTTGATGTTTCATATGTGATTCAAAGCATCCAGATTCAATCACTTGGGCATTAATTTTATGTGTTTTATATATTTTGATGATGCAGTGTTATGTCATAAGCAAATGCTATTATTTTGTTAGTGGTTTCAATAGAAATTTGAATGGCAGCAATAATACTAAGAGCTAGTATGAAGCTTTACAAGTCTGCTGCCTATAATGATACTCAATTATACATTAGAGGAGATTGTAAAGAATCTATTTTCTCAGAAATACAACTTTCACAAGTTTTAAAATAATCAAGCACTGTATTTTGTGCAATGTATTCTAATAGTTGTTTGTGTATAGGGCGACAGCCAAATGCCAAGAACCCACCACTCAAGAACCTGTGGTTTATAAAACCTATAGATACATAAATGAATAAAAGTCACATTACATACATACACAGGACGAAATGCCATGACTACTGTTGCAAAAAAGCATCATGTCTGGTTCTTGTATTGTTTTAGACTACTGCTACCATGAAATGTCTTCCCATGGACTGCTTCAAAGCCCTATGAAAATAATGCAAATTATGTCCCATTTCCAACCAAAGATTTGGGAAGAGGTAGTTCCTGTCCTAACCCCAGTAGGAAATTAAATTCTGGAGTCTTCTGTGCACTACTGCCTTCCCTATCACTTTCCTCTGAATCAAAAGAGAAGGTAGAGAAAGGGAGCTGAGTTTGGGTGCCTGAAAGGCTTTTGTGAGCAGTCAAACTGAGTGGTCATAAAAGCTCAACTCTCTGGGGGAAGCAGAGGGACAATCATGCATTCTTTTAAAAAAATTTGCCACTTTTGCCACACTTACATTGTTACATTAATTGCTGTCATGTCTTTTTGCAAATGGGGAATTCCTTTGCATAAAAGTGCTTCTACCCATTATTCATTTTGGTTACTCTTTTTTAAACGTTTTCCACTTCTGTGATACCGTTTTTGAGATGACACTCTTCCCTGGGTCTGCACCGTTTCTGTGTTTGCAGAGTTCCTTTCTTCCCCTGCCCAAGATATGATTTGCAGTATATGTTCAGCTGAGTCCATGCCTGCTTTGGCCCTCATTCCAACAGAGAATGAGAGTGCCAAGGCTTGTGTTGATCCTGTTTTAATGTATCTAAGTGATACAGGCCTATTGTGATACAACTTGGACGTGGGCTTTCCTTTCATTTTGCAGTAGGACGTAGCCACAGTTAGAAACCCGCCTTCATTCACAAATCACTCTTGCTGGCTTAGCTACTTTCTACCTCATCTTTGCAAAGAAAGCTTGGCAACCTAGTTCACAAGTTGATTGTAAGGCAAAGACAAAAAATATATGATTTATCCTGCATAAAAATGCTCTGTGAATGATAAATAATAGTAGCTCTAATGTGACAGAACAGCAGGGTAAATTTCACATGCGTAGGATACCTAAAGCATGCTACTATCACAATTCTCAATGCTTTTATGGACTGGGAAGCCCAAACTCATAAAGCTTGTTTCTTGTCTTACAATCTGGTAACGGCTAGCATTTGATTTTTATCAACTTTGTCATCATTTCCCAGTAAATCTGTATTTGTTTAGGTTCAGTACTGGTTTGAAAATGTGTTTATTTAGTCCATAGACCTTTCTCTATATATGTATATGTAATGTACTCTTCTGTTGCTCTGATCCCTGTCAGAGTTATCAGAGCAAAACAATAAAACAAGGATAATGACAGGTAGGCTAAATAAAGCAGAATATATAATAATCCTGAAGTTCAAAAATATTACCAACAGCTCCTGACTAATTATTATATCTTGCATATGAAACTCTTAGCATCATTTATACTAAGAAACTATATAAAATACTTAGTGCTTCCTATGAAAAATTAGGTGTATAAGCGGAAGCAATCACCCAGCAAAAAGGAGCAATTGATTACTTTAGACCATGTCAAACATATTGATAAAATTTGCACTTCCTTCCATTTTTGGTGGGATTTGTATGTGTAAAGAAATAAAATACTTAAATGACATATGGCATATAAACCTAAATTCCTTTTCTTTCATCCCCAATGCCACTCCCCATTTCCCCATAGCTGCTCCTGAGTGCTCAACAAGCTTCCAGAGCAGATTGGATGATGATGCATGGAAAGTCTGACATTTTCCATTTTGCTGGCAGACTGTCAGGGCTGGAAACAAGCCACAACATTTCAGTTTACTTTTCATGTTCTTACTTTTCTCATCACTCACCTTTGTGTTCCAGATGCCATTACATGTGTTTGATTTTTGAATTGCTTTATAGAGTGACTCCCATTTACCAGCAGCAGTAGTATGAGAGCCACTCTTTAGTTTCCTGCCAGGCATGTTCCAGAAATGTATGAAATTATAGAAGCTGAACTAATTACATTGTTCTTTCCCACAAAGAGAGGGACATGACATCCACAGCTCACCTGGACCAGCTTTGCAATAAGTTGAGTCCTTTCTCCCCACAGACTTCTAAATGGTGCTATTTGTTTTTGAGCCAATATGAATTTGATCTGTCCCCTCATTTGACAATTGGGCAGTGGTGCATCTCGATCAGCTTAGATGCTGAAATTGGTGGACTTAGGGTTGTCACTAGTAGTTGGCAATTAGGTAAGCTTTAAAGTTCCCATAATGTTAGTGTTCAAATAATGTTCAGAGCCAGAAGAGTCCAAGGTAGGAACTTTCCTGACCACAGAGAGTGGGCATTATGTGCTGAAGCCCAACTATATGGGAGCAGTTTAGACCAGATGCTACAGCTCAGACTTTAATCTGAGTGGAATTGAGCACTTGGCAAGGGTCTGATGGCCTTTCTAAGGCCCAATGCTCATATCTAACCCTGATCATTGCCAGGAAATTGTGAGAAAATGACCAGATTTTTGTGCAGTGTTGCCACCACTTATCTAGTTTTTATGCATATCTTACTAGAAAATGTGAAAGCAACATTTTACTGGTGTAACTAATCCTGCCAATACACTTATCCCTTTTCTTTTTCTTTTTTTTTAAGGCTAATAGGATGGTGGGGTCATGACTTCAAAACCAGGTTTCTCATGGAAAACAGTATGTATTTTTCTCATTCAGTATTATATAGGGATTTATATTACAAGTTATTTGTGGTAATATAGATTGGAGCAGATGTAAGTCATTTCTCAAAACAGTCCTAAGAATTAAAAAGAGTGTGCATATTTATAAAGTGCAAATTCTTATTACTCTTTTAGAGGACTCTAACTGGGTAAGTTCACCTGAAATTGCAAGGAGGAGTCAACTCTGCCATGGGGCCTTGTCTATCTTTGCACTGGTCTTCTGCACCCTCAGGATTCTGGCAGTAATCCAGTGGGCCACTGTGGGACTGTGTGGGGGTCCTGAAAGTTTGCAGCAGTGCTGGGGAAAGGGGGGAGCAGAGGTGCCTGTGGTAGCAGAGCAGAGGTGCCTGTTAGTAGCAGTGCAGGAACAATTGACGTCAGCAGTCTCTACTTCAGTTGGCTGAATCAATCTGCTACAAACTGAAATGTTTGGGCACTTTGGGGCAACTGTCAGGAGTCTTCAATTGGCTGGTGGTGGCAGGTAAGATGAGTGGAGGAAGCCTCTGACAACCTCTCCCAATTGCCACTTGAGAACAGCTTTCAGCAGTATTCACTGGATAGCCACTAAGCAAAAGCAGGGAGGTGATTTTACTGTTCTTGCTAAGCAGCTGACTTTTAGCTGGGCCAGACCCACAGTGGGTCCTGTCATTCATGTTTGAACACCATGACAACCCACAGTGGTTCAAACAACATCATTTCTAAGCCATGGGTTGCCAGTGTGACTGATATGCTAAAGCAGTCCCAAATTCTCATGACATAACAATACACCATTATTGAGTTTCTCTAGTCTGTAACAGCTTCAACAGTAACTAAATTCTGAGGTAAGCAGGAGGCTAAAACTTGTTCCTGCTGTGCGTTGCCAGAGGGCAAATCCCTTCAAGGGGTAAAATATAAATTTCAAGATAAAGAACAATACCCCTTCTGCCAAGAAAAACAGAAAAAATCAAGGGCTAGTGTTACAAGGAATATCCCATTCAGATGGACAGATGGATACTACAGACATATATATCCATGCGATAAGAATAAAACATATAGATATTAAGATGCAATATATGCAGAACTGATAATAGTCACTTATATAAGTACACCACAGGGTAGCTTCATGATTCCCATTAAGGTGGAATCAACAAGTTCTTTACATTTTATATAGCCCATTTATCACATAAACCCTCTGCCTTGTATGTGAAGTATCCAGGCATTTAATTTTACTATTTTGGTACTCTCTAATCTGGTTTTTAGGATTGCTTGATATTTATGGCTTGAAATCTTGGTTTGTAGGGGTTTCTTAAACTTGCTCCTGGTTTTAGCTGCCACATGAAATTGTGATTTAGCCAATTTTAGGAGTGTTGACTTTAGATGTGAGGGATAAAGAAAGGAAAGAGGAGTTGCAAGAAAGAAGCACTTGAGTAGTTGCTGATCGGACAAATCACAAGCACACGAGTAGTTCCTGATCAGAGTTATTTCTCGGGGGTTATGTTATCTGTAACGGTTACCCACACTCTTCCAAAAGTTTAATCACACCTTGCAATAAGACAAATGTTTCCACAAAAGCAAGGAATCTAATGGAGCATACTGCTCTTACAGCATTGCAGCTGACTCCTGGAATAAATGGATTTCGCTTATCAAACCCTTCCATTTTGTTGGTGTGTGCTCTTCATGCAAGTTTAGAGGTGAGCAATTACTGTCTCATGATAAAGTGCCAACAAATGAAGTGATTCCTGCATTATTAACCAACATTATCTTCCACAGAGTAGTAAAACTATGGCTGAAGACAAACATAGCACGCAAGGGACACTCACCATCTTTTGACTTTCTGTGTCATACCAGTGAATCAACATGAGCACGTCATTCTTGGTGTGTTAGCTTGCTTCCCTACTGGGATGTTGCAGCTGCCACATCTTCCTCTTTTGCTCCGCAGCTGTGTGCCTCAAATGGAGAGCAACTTGCACTGCTTCCGCTTGAGACACAGAGCTGCTGAGCACCTTGTATGAGGGAGAAGATTGCTGGAGTTGCAACTTAACGGTGTGTTAGAGACATGATAGTGGCTTCAAATATTGGAAAGGCTGACATATAGAAGATATAGCAGAGTTTAGCTAAACTCCCTAATAGTGTTAGGCTCTTCAGCCAGGGAATAGTCTACCTCAACAGGTGATAATTTCTTTTCTGGAAAAGCTTAAGCAGAGTCTCCATTGAGCTGAGGTTTGGATTTGATGAACTTCAAGATCACTTCCAACTATTAGTGATTCTATTACTAATTTTAAAAGGAAATGTGTTCTGGCACTCAGCTCTTTTTATATTATGTATGACTAGTGAAGGAATCACAATTTTATGCAAGGTTACTCAATTAACATTTCCCAGCCCTAAACATGAAGCTGAAAACAATCTGTGACTGTGTTTGTGATGCATCTTGCAAAGAAAAACTATATGCATTCACATATGTATAAAATGCACAAACACGATAGTCAGTGGGTGCATGTGTGCAAAACTGCTACGTGAATGAAAAAGGGACACAAAATATATTCACATTTCTCTACAGCCTCAAAAGGTTTTTAGCGCAATGCACAACAGGATGAAGCATCTCTAACTGTGCAAATATTTTCTGTGAAAATGAGGATGGGTAAACTTGTGCCCACTATAGAAATTAGGGAATGACCAAGAAAACTAGTAGCAGGAGCACTCCATCTTCTTGCTGTATAAAATAGATGCTTGCTGCTCAAACTGCCAGTGGATGGCTTCCCCAACCCACAGCCAATATTACCCTTCTAATGATGCTATATCAAGACATGGTATACAAGAGAGTTACTGCAGGAAAATATTGTTGCTGATAGTGATGATGTCACTGTTTATTATGGCAGCAAAATTCTGACTTAAAGCTGGTGTGGGCAAAAAATATATCTGCCAGTGTTTTGGATTTCAGCTCCCAGAAGCCTCTGTCAGCTTAATCAGTGATCAAGCAAGGTGAGAGTTGGAAGTCCAAACCACCTGGACATCTACTTTGCCTGTTACTTTTTAAAGCATGAGGAGAAAGATTCTACTGCCATTGCATCTGCTTGTTCTCCCAACTATTTATAGATTCCTCCTGCCCTTTGGGGAGAAATGCCATAACACCCCCACCCTCTCCAAACTTCTCAGGCTGTGAACAACTTACTCAGGGCATTTGAAAGTGGGAAAGATGTTTTCAGTATAACCTTAAGTGAAGCCAATTCTCAAATATTAATTGGGGCTACCTAGCCATATCTTGGTTCTACTTAATATTGTGCAATGTTGAATTTTTGCCATACAAGACAAATTGCACTCTCTTCTACTCTAAAACACACTTAGCACCAAGTCACCGGATTGATTTCTTATAATGGCAGCAAAGTAATACCAGTTGGGCTCATAAAATGCCAAGGTCGTTCCATTGCATTTAAAGATAGTATTCTCTCTTAATTCCTAGTTGGTTAACAGATGGTGAAGGCTATGCATGGAAAAGCCAGGCACTTTGACCACAATTATTTACATCTCACAATGCTCCTATAATGTAGAATCAGATATTTTGATTCCCTTTCTGAATTTATCTGTCAGTGTTTGAGTGAACAGAATGCAGGTGGGTGGACACTTTTAAAGTGTTACAAGGTTATCACGGGTGGGTACCTTCACTGACCGTTTTAAGTAAATTATACACCAAATCCTGAGCACAATTCCCAAATGGCATTAAAATGTTGGGAAATAATTGGAGCAGATTATATCCATTTGATAAATAGGATAATTATAACTTCATTCTCATCTATCTTTCATTTAATTTTTTACCTTTAAATTAGGTTTGTAAATAGACTAAAAACTTTAAGTAGACTTTAAATCAATGGGTTGCTAAGTCACAAGTGAAGGGAAAAAATACTTTCTCAGAAAGAAATCAATGGAAAGAGAGTAAATAATGTAATTTCCATACACGGAAGGTCCAATGAACTTTGCTGATACCTGCAATAGCTTCCTCATAGAAAAGAATCTTTGTGAAAATGGAATGTAATGATGTTGGCTCACTTTACATTTACATGCCAATTTCTGTCAAAAGCTAATTTAGTGCATGCAACTTTGAATAAAATATGGTTTATAATGTTTCATATTCTGATCAGTTTTTATGGCATACTTCTACTTAGCCTTCAGAAAACTTAGGTAGGGGCTGAAAGATTTAATGATAAATGGGAAGCTTATTCTGTACAATTTACTTAATAACAAAAATAGAGCTTGTAAAAATATCATGAGTGAGTTATAATTTTAATACAAATGCTTTGTTGTTATTTAAAATTAATTTCAAATGAATGGAAAATAAGTTAGTATTTAAGAATTAGAATAATTGCTCTGTGAGTTTCAGTCAAGTACTTATTAATTTAACTGACTCTAGAAGATATAACAATTACTGACTTTTGTGGGATCAGTGATCTTGATACTATATGTAACATTTGTCCAAGATCCCTTGGTAACCTTTTTTTCCTTTTTCTATATTCTACTTTTTAATGAAAATAATAAAAAAGAAAAAATAAATCTTGTTAAAGACATTCTGAAGCTATCTAAGAACTGAATAATTTTCTAAAATGGATACATTGGAGAATTATTAGTAATTTTAGAAGATTTTTCCCCTGTGTTAAATTCTACACTGTGATTTTCTTCTCCCACAGCAAGATTTCCCCCCCCCCCTATTTGGCAATTAATTTTGTTTGTCCTCAAACATCTTTTGTATGTTATGCGACCTTAGAGAGGCTGCTCTACCCTGACCCAGATGGTGCTCTTTGAAAGAGGGAGGGGGTCTGCTATTTCGCCCACTGCAGGGGGTCAAAGGCAATGAGTGCTCATCAGTTTCTGTGGTCTTGCCATTTTTGTGCCTGCGTTACTCTTTTGGCAATCAGGATTGCCTTGTACTAATTGCTAGAGTACTGTGAAATAGAAATCTCTCTGACAAGAGATGGCTTATCAAAGTGTCCGCGATACTACACTAGATTACATTAAACAGAGGGTACCGTTTTTAAAAAAAACACTAACCAATAACCTGGTTCACATGACACACCAACTGGCCATGGATAACTACCCAAACCTGTCATGATTTCTGAATGTTGGTTTTTTTTTTAATAAACAAGCAACCATGACAAACTATGGCTTATTCTAGGGTTTCTTGAACCTCACAATAGGTTGCAGTATCATCTGAACCTGGCAGGGCGATTTTATCATGGTTTGTTGGTAATAGCCACTGAACCACTCAGGGAAGGTGACGAAACCCATCACTCACATTTGCTGCAGTGACTGTGCTTCTACCAATATAAACATCCCAAGTTGTTCCTTTGGTTTTCATTTTTGAATTTTTGAAGCTTCAGAAAGAGCAGTTGGAGTCATTTTTACCTAACCCTGAAAAATGAGCATTTTAAATGTTTGGGTGTTGTTGGTCCTTTGTCAGTGCACATTCACAGCTATCCACTCCATATAGGTCATTTGCTTGGTTGCCAGGGACTGAGTACCCAGCTGCAAATGGAAGAGCACCAGTGAAATGGGGGAAAAAAGATACAACAAAAAGCAAAGGACAATGTCTCCCTGCTCTGGTTTTTAAGTGTTCAACTAAATCTTCTTGGGGTGACCATGGTTTCAATAGTGCTTGAGTTAGCAGTTACTCCAGATATCTCCCCCCCCCCCCACACACACACATCCTTCACATACTTTTCTGGAGTAGTTACTGCAGGTGGACAAATTCCCCCTCCATTTTCTTTCAAGCCTTTATATTTGCATATGTGTCCATAGTTTTTTTTTAGAATTATCAGGGAACCACCCTATCCACAACTGTAAGTGTTCCGAAAAGGAAACTCAAAAGCACATTATGATGGAGTTAATATTGCCTCTTTCTGGAGTAGCTGGAGACTTGGCAATATGTTTGAAGTGCTGATTGGAGAGTGCACAGAGCCATAAGTTTAGCAATTAAAACTGAGAGGACTGCATTGCTCAATGAATGATACTGCAGCCACCTCTTCTGGTGCAGCAGCTTTCCCCACTTCTTCCCCATTTACCAGCCCTTTTCAATTGACAGGTAAGCGAACGACTACTAGCAACTGCCCACAAATTAGCCTTTACGTAGTTTCACCTTGTCCTACCTTTGTTATTTTAAATAGACAAGGAAACTGACCAGGAAAGACAACACAAATTGGATAGACTTAAGTGTACACTTAATTGCAAAAGGCTGACAAAAAAAATTGTGCAACTTTTGAATTGGAGGGGGGAGGAGGAGACAAATTAGGTTTGTATCCTATTTTGGGGGGACAAATAACCCCCCCTCCCCAGGGTACTGGTGGGACTGCCAATGGACAAGGAGAGGGAGAATAATCTATGGCAGTCATTTGTCAGGCACACTGTGGGTTGTTCAGCAAACAACCAATCCACCATGGCTTATTAGCAGATTGCTTAAGTGTGAGGTGTGAACCTGCCCAGTGTAAGCACTGATGCAAAGTAAAGTTAATTTCATGCCTTTTACAAGGAATGAATTTTTGTTATGTGGACATTTTTCCTGGCTGCATAATTTTCTTTTAGATAGTCTCAGGTGGACAGTATTTTATAGCAGTTAGATCAGCCAGGAGGAATCTAAAATATCTCACAGTTTCCTGAAGTTTGTATAACAGCAGCTAATGGTTACCTTCCTCAAGGAAACAAGCAATATTTTTATCCTCTTATGTCCCCAGATCCCAATGCCATTAAGATTCTTGTGAGATTCTTCTTAACAGTTCCACCACAAACAAAGTGGGTCAGAAGTTCCATTAACAGAGGCAGGGGACCACAAGACATATTGACTCATTCCAGCAACAATGACCTTATGCTATTCATTTCTTGGGAATAATCTGGCGCTCTTTGGATCCATGGTTCACAGAAGGGAGAACAGTACTTAGAAGATAATATATCCTACAATGCTTCAGATGTAAATCATGACATGACTACAAGTCGCACACCAGCAATCACTCGTAGAGCCGTCCCTACATCCATCCTTTTACACCTCGTGGTAGTACAATACAATCTGGAAAAGGGGGGGTTAGGCCTGTAACCGGTTCTCCCATATGCCCTGCAATTCATGGGGCCATTTTACACACTCAAACAGCCCACCGTGCCTTATTCAATCATGTCCAAAAGGATATGAATTCATACCCCTTATGTGTAAAAGGGTATGAATGAGTTTGTGAGTATGTGTGAAAATCAGCATGTGTGCGCGTGTATTATGCATGTGGTGTGTGTAAGAGAGTATGGGCTGGTTACACCTCATATGTGGCTCCTGGGAAATTAGCCAGGAGAAAATGCTGCCTTTGAGCTGAAAAATTTTCCCCAAATTTGTCCCAAACCAAATCAATTATTTGGAGTCAGTGTAATGGTGTGATTAAGGATCTGAACTATGAACCCAGAAGTTGATAATGAAGAGGATTAATATTTAGAATGACAACCTTCTCTTCAGTTTGAAAGGAACTGTGACTTAGGTAGAAAGTTTAAAATAATGATCAACAAAGAAATAGGACAAGGCAACAGAACAGCTTTTCCAGCATAAAATCAGAGTTTAAGAAATGGTGGGTAACATCTAACAGGGCTGCTACATTATGGCTGATTCTTCTGTGCAAGCAGGACCCACAGCTTGTGCAATGAGAATTTAGTGCTTCTTGCTGTAAGCCCTGAACCTAATAGAAAAGCTAGCTTCCAGACTGAGCTCTGCTAATCTATCCCAATCAGGGTATGAACATTTCTGCTCATTTCTGGTTTTTCTGAAGCACTAAACATCCATTACAGAAGCACTGGGTCCCACCCACCCTTGGATACCATTGGATGCTACTCATTAAATGCCAAGGTACATATATATAGATCCCATTTATCTGGCACATACGTTTCAGGTAAGCCTTTGTGGAGAAAGGAGACCAGAGACCACAACTGAGCAGGCTCCATATCCACCCATTGTCCACCTTGGCCCTTGGCCCTATACAAGTCAATACAAACTATATATGTATTTTACCAACTCATCCAGGTACTTAATGGCTCAACAAAGTCAGTTAGGCTGAACAGTCTGAAACTGTACACACTATTTGCCAAGAGAGTTCTTTCTTCAGTTTCTATACTGCCCAACAGTCAAAGCCCTCTGTGTGGTTCACCAAACAAGATGCTGCTTGTTTCATCCATGTACCTTATGATGCAATTATTGGTCCCGAGAAGAGCTTTGGGAGGACACCTGGCCCCTAAAGGGTGAGCATGGATGCTTGAATCTGTCTTAAGTGTCACCATAATATGTAGATGCCCCTTACAGTATGTAGGGAGGATTTATTTATCAAAGTTGCTCAAGTTATTGGGCCTATTTTAAAGATATTTTAATTAACCATGCAATTTCCCCAAACTATTTTGCACAGTTAGCATAGGACATATGATAGTGCCTTTGTGGGGAAGAAAGTGCTGCTCTCAATTGTTGCTATACTGATAATAATGTACTTTTCCTTATTTTGTATCTAGGTCTTTGGTAAAACTACAATGAAACTTCTGAGAAGAAAATCTACTCTTCTTACTGGTTACTTGGAATACTTGATAAAGCATTACTACAGTGAAGATATAAATGACCCTGAGAAGCCTTTTGTAAAAATAATCACACCTCCTCAAATGGAGGAAAGAGGATGCCAGCTCACAGTGGCTTTCTCTCTTCCAATTAAAGCTGTGTTTAAAGAATTAGAAAAAAGAGGAGTCGCTGTAAGTAACCAAGGCTTCGTGTTGTTCGTTTCTTTCATGCCGTGAGTTGATAATTCTGGAATTTCTTGTGGATGGTTTGTGTAGGGCAGAGCAATGGTGGGGAAAGCCCCTGTAAAGATGTAGTAATTATCATCATGAGAAAAATAAACTGAGCCACCTTGCTACTAGCAGTACTTTCTACCCAAAAGTTAAATGGCTTTCTTCCCCTCTGCCCCTGCCCCATGGATGTCAACAAGTTCTGCCCTACTCCTACTGAAAACAAAGGAGCAGTGAAGAAGGGGAAACCCTGCAAAAACCACACTCAAAGCTCTCCTACACTATTAGTACAGGCTTGGATCTATTGGTAGAAGTTAGTCCTCTAAGTGGGCCAGTACAGCACCCTTTAGAGCATCAGAACTGCTCTGGAATGGCATGAGAGGCAGTGCTGGGAGGATGCAGGGGAAAGGGAGGACCAATTAAGATTATTTGTGCTTGGTCCTATCCACATAAAAACAACCCTGCAGGATCAGGCCAGGGGTCAAGCTCGTCCCCCTTTCTGTTCACACAGTGGCAAAACAACCTGCGGGAAATCCACCAATAGGAGCTGGGTGCAATAGCATGCGCCTATCTGTTTTTCTCTGCAAGTGATGCACAAAGGAATACTGCCTATGATACTGAAGGTAGCCAGGACTAGTAGCCATTGATAGCCAGGACCAAGCCTGCTTTGGTATTGCAAGCATATGGTGACAATGGGTGAGTTACTGTGATGCTCTGACAATTACATTTTCAGTCTGTGACTGAAGGGATAGTTTGCCTGGGGTGACAAGCTCACACTGCGACAGGCTAAGGACAGGGAAGCGGTCCAAAGAAAACTCAAGCACGGAATATTGAGACAAGGAAGGGGACAGACCATGCCTGAATAGCAGAAGAAAATACATAGAAGAGAAGAAGAGTTGAAAGTAAAAGGTAGAGGAGAGAGGAAAATAACACAAGGGCCTAAATAGAGAAAGAGAGTGGGGCCTGGTACTGATCCTAAAATATTAAGGTAGGTTTCTGGTTCTGACCAACAGGAGACACTCCAGAACAGCCTAGATCCTGACACATATAGGGCGATATTCTTTGTGGAAACATTCTAAGCATCACTTTGCTTGCATGGGGATTTAGTGCAATGGCCCTGTGGTTGTTGCACTCTTCTACATCTCTGTTGGGGACTGGAATGCAAATTGAACGATTCCAGTCTGTGGGCCATCATTTTGTTTTTGATATTTGTTGACATAGTCTTGTTTGGATTTGAACCAATTCATTTTCTGGACTTTGAGGTAGTTCTATTGCTTTCCTATCTATTCCAGGTACGTTATTACTGGCAAGTAATTTCAGAGCAGCTTTCACTTCACTTTCTAATATTGCAGGCTCCTCTTTGAAGGAGTCCCTCATCCTTTCATCTCTTCTGCTACCTTCAGTATTATATGCAGTATTCTTATGTGCCCAGTTTCAGAGGAGTTTAGACAAGGCAAACTCTTGTACCTATCCTGCTTGAGGGATCCTGTGGACAGCTGGTATGCTGCCATGTGAATGGAGTGCCAGATTTTATGGAACACTGCTTTGATCCAGCATGGCTTTTCTTCTGTTCTTATGGGATGTTGGATTAAGTGTCTTGCTTTCACATTCTTTGTATCTTGTCTGTTAAAAAATAGAAGGAAGATGGATGGACCACTGGTTTGTGTATAATATTGGTTATGAATTGATTAGAAGTTACTTTCTAATGCATAATTTTAAAGTGCTGTTAAACTGATACTGGCATGGTAGGCTATGAATTATTGCTTACTTTATGATTCTTACTTTCCTGCATTGTGAAAGGTATATTTCCCACACATTTTCCACACAAGAATTCGCAGAATCCCAGAGCACCAGAATTCTAGAACATCAGGCCTTCTAGGCCCACTAGCCATATAGGTGTCAGTGGCAAGATGGTCAAAGCTATGCCTGCCCTTTTCCTTATTGTCCTTTTCAGAGTCCATTCCTGAAAATAACCATTAACCACTAGGCACAGCACACTGGCACACAGCTATCATCTCTGAATGCTTTGTCCTATGTTCTGCTTCACTGCAGAAAGAGACCCATGTTCCCTAATCAGTGGCATTCCTCATTCCCTCATTCTTGCATTAGGATCTGTGCACCATCACCAATGCTTAGAAGCCTCGGCATGCCATAGAGACACTGTGAGACAGGATGTTTGCAGGCAAGGAGAGATGCAGTCGCAAGCCCTTGTTGCATTCCAGCAACAGCAAGTAGAGAGGGAAGACCTTTAAATGCTTTAAATGTGTGATGGTGATTTTGTAAGCCCTGTATCAAGGGATAGCAGGATATTTATTCCTATTTCTTTTATTTCTATCCTACCTTTGAAAGGGACCCAAGGAGAAAGCATAAACCTGCACAGCCCCTCTGTGTTATTCTCACAACAACCCTGAAATAGGTTACACTGAGAGTGAGAGACTGGTTCACAGTCATGCAATAAATTTCAGGCTGAGTGAGGACTGGAACCAGGACCTCCAGAAAGTCCCAGATCAATACTAACCCCCATACCACACTAGCTTTCCAATAGACAGTGATAACAAAGATGCCCAAAATGCAAGGCTATTGAAGTCTTCAAGGGATGAATCCTGTGTTTTTCCTGTGAAAAGCCTGATCAGTTCTGATTGCTAGCCATGGGGAATATTTAAGTTGTGCTGCACCACTGCAATACACACTGGAACATGAACCTTTATGAACTGCAGGAACAAGATGCATAGCAACAAGTTTCTATTCAGTCATATTTCAACATATGTTCCTGTCAGATTCATAGTTCATCATAAATAAATGAAAACATAGCAACACCTTTTCTTCATTTTTTCTTAACTTTTAAAAATTTGGGATGTAACAAAACATGGCATTTACGAGGGTAATATAGCCATGCCTTTACCCAGAGCCCTTGCCTTTACAGTCCTTTTCTGATCGGTTTAAAAGCACAGTCCTCTACTCCTTTATTTGGGAGTATCCCACACTGAAACCTTCTTTGTGAATGAACATGTATAAGATTTCTTTGCAAATGTTTCATACCAGCAGTCCTTGCTTTCGTTCTCTCTCTCTCCTTCTCCCAGAGACCAGAAATTGGGGAAAGGCTTGCATTTGAGCAGGGTTATGACAGGAACACAATCTCTTTCTGAGATTTGCTGCATTTCCTCTTTGACAAATGAATATCAAGCTGTATTAATTTAATGAATGTTTGCGTCCTGTTTTGCAGTGCGACATGCGGGAACCCAATGCTCTCCGCATTGCTCCTGTTCCTCTCTACAATTCATTCCGTGATGTGCACAGATTTATTGAAATTTTGGGATCTTCAATTGTATCAGCAAAGCAAAGAGAAAACACTAAAGTCCTTCCCTGAGTTTATTGTGGGGCCTCTTCAGCTTCTTTCCCTCTCCCTTTGGATTTCTGCTTTTAGACAGGCAAAAAGCCCATCAACAAAAGTGTGAACTAAGGAGGCAAAACAGCTTCCATGCGATGACTGCAAGGCTTCGAAGTTGGGGTGGCGGGAGGGTCACCATCCTCACTATAGGATTGTATCCTAATTGTATTTCTAACAAGGTGTCATCCATGCTTTTGATCATTCCTTCCTTTCTACTAGAATGGATATATTCTGGTGATTCCACCCATACATCATTTACAATGTGCTTCATATTAAAACTAGTCTTTCCACTGATTTGGACTCCAGAAGTTAATGAGCTTTATGTATTTTATGTAGGGGTGTTCTTTAGCATTCTAGATACTTTATCTGGAAATAGTTTTACTTCTTATGGCAAACTGAAAGGAGACAATTGCAAACTTCAAAATATCTTTTCACTGTATCATTAAAATATAGTTATGCCAAAGATTGTGCCAATCTTTGCATTGGCACAAGGCACCACACAGAATCCCAGAGATGTAACCTGTTTTATATTTTCAAAAAATATATATTAAAGGGTATTTGATTTTGTATTAAATTAAGCTCATATACCAGTATTAGTCAGAATTTTAGAATGTGTAAATTATGCATTTCCTTCCTATCATCTCAACATTTTGTTGGTTTAAAGGCCTTCACAATTTCTCACAGACTTTGCACTGAATTGTTTTACTCATTCTGGCCATTTATGAAGCCTAACTAAGTTTATCCAAGAAGGAACTCATATTTCAATGATATTCATGGGAGTGGGAGGGAAAAGGGAGTAAACCTAATTTACTTTTCATACGTGGGTTTTCAGGCAGTGTTCATTAACTATCCCCTTGCCTTTACTCATGCCATTTTATGATTTAAAACTATATGCTGCAGTTTCTGTAATTCAAAGCACCTTAAAGTCCAGAAGATAAAGAGCAAAAAAGAGTATTTGTGTGAAAGGAATATACATTACTTTATGGACCAAATGCCAGCTTCTTCTAAGAGGAGTCTGCAGACGAGAAATAATCCAAATTAATCAGATCTAGGAGACCCAGATAGAGTTTGGCTTCTATCATAGGGGTATATGTTTAGATGTCATACCTCTGACATTTCTTCTTACCATAACCCTAAGCCTGACTGGAGCCACCAGGGATCAAGGACCCTGCAAATACAGAGCACATCCCCTCTAAACATTGACTTTAGTCACAGCTGAAACAAACACTGTGTTTGTTTAAGTGTCTTGCTCATCTTTAAGATTTACCAATCTCCAACTATGAGAAGGTGATGTTACACAGCATTCACTTGTGATGCTTTTTTGTTAGTACTTTGATATCAAACAGCGGAAACTTTGTGATATATTTCATGGATAATACTCAAACTTAACATTAGGTGTCAGCATTTTACATATTATTTCATGAAAGTATGTCTACCAGGAAAGCTACAGCAGAGGAAATAAATGTTTTAAACTTTAGTTTCTAAAGCTTTCAGTCAACATTACTGGAATAAGAACACTAAGTATTGCTATTACCAGTGCCTCAAAGTGCTAAGTTCTGTCTTTAAATTTTGACATATTTAAAATAAAGAACTGAATTGCACTTAATTGTGCAATGTTCTTCTCCATATGAAATGGTATTTGGAAGGTATCTAAGGAAGAGAAAGAAGGAAAAGAACAGAAAGATCAGTTAAAAAAAATCCAGCTAAAATTAGTCATGACTGCATTTTGAAACATGTTGAATAGTGAATGATGAATAGTCAATGATTGTGTTAATTCATTGTACCAAAATAATTGTAGAGAAATAGTGGGCCACAAACCAGGTAGTGCATAACTCTCTTGTTCAAAGTGGTATATTTTACTTTAAAAACAAAAGCATTTAAAACAGCAATCCTTGTGCTGTTTGGAAAGCTGCTTTTACTTTACTTAAAACCTTCATATACAGATTTTGCATGATGTACAGGTGTACTTGAGCCATGAGTATACCAATCTAGCAGCAATTTTGAAACATACTTATATTATGCTACTGAGAGTTTACCAGCATATATTAAAAATGCAGTGTTTGAAATAGTCTTTGTGAAAATGGACACTTCAGAATGGACAATGAAATTCAAAAGTGTCAATTTAGTGCCTTATTTGTGGACAGTTCTCTATTATACATGGACTCTTCAAATAATTTTTAGTTTGGAGTAAAACAAGTGAGCTTTAAACTGGAATTAGAATCACTGACTTACAAAGTCAAACTTTTGTCATATTTGTGAAATGTATTTATAGGGCTCCAACATTTCTAACACAAACATGATAAAGAATAGTAATTCCTATTTTTAATGTTCCCTGTTTTTTATTACTTAAAAGTACTCTTCAATGCATCATTTTATGTTTCCTGTTAAATATAAGTGAAAATTGATTGGGGCATTTCTCCATGGAATTCTATCTTTATTTAATCATAATTGCTTCTTATTTGAATAATGACAGATGAACTGCTTCTTTCAATTGCAGCTTTAAAAAAAAAGCTTTGAAGTCACAAAAACAGCAAAGAATTTAAATCCTGAAGCCATTATAATGGTAGGGAAGACATCAGGGGAAAATGGAAACTTATGGTGTTGTAATTTTCCTGCAAGGAAAATACTTTTGTGGCTGCACACCATCACTTTTGGTAGCATCCACTAAATGTCAACAAAATGCCTCGCTCCTGAAACTTCTGGCTTGCCAAAATGACTTGTATGGACCTTAAAGCAAGGCATTATAAATACTAGATGAGGGACCATACAGTAAGTAAACTTCTCAGTGGTTATTTTAAAACTGAAAGCAAATGATCCACGAACAAAAAAGAAGAATGTTTTAAATTCAATGCAGCTGCGGAGCTGTATTTTGCCAATAAAGAGTTCATTAGATCTTTTTTCTCCCTGACATTTACATCGAGTCCAAAGTACATTTTAATACTCCAAGGTATGAATTTCAAAGTCCCCTTTATCTTTGTATTCAGTTTTGAGCCATTAATCAAATAATATGAAACAGCTTTTTTTTTACAAGAAAAGAAAAGAACCGCTAAGCAATGGATCATGCATTCAAAATGTGCATTCCAGACATTTTTACAAGGTAATATGATTGAAGGGTACAATATATGCATATCATCACATAATGGGTAGAAACACATTCTTCTTTTACTTAAAGCTTAGTCATATATATTGAAGGCCAAATTGATGTATTTGCATGGCATGCTGCAACTGGGCTGCCATGGTGTGCCTAACAAAGGACTGGCCTTGCTGTGGCTTGTTCTCACCCTACTCCCTGCTCAGTCCTTCAGCCGGTATCCCAGCATCCTTCAAGCAGAACCCATTTTGTTTCCCTTGCCAGCCTGATCAATATCCCTTTTCATTTCCATCTTTTATAAGGACTTTCAGAAAGACACAACTGGGTTGGCTGTTGCTTTTGAAAGGAATACTGTTATGTCGTCCTTGAAAATTGGGTTCTGGGTTCGTCATTTTCTTCCGATTATTACTCGGTGGTATTGTGCTGGTGTACAAATGCACTGTTCAGATGGTCTGATACTGCAGTCTTGCCTTTTTGATTACCGTGTACATTGCAGCTATCCACAAGAAATCGGAATAGCCCTGTTAAAAAAGGCATATTTTTAGGAAGCCTGAGCTTTCATAGCTATGAACACCTTGTTCCCCCATAAATGGGGTAGCTCACATTTTTCTACCCTGGTTTGCCAACCCCTTTTGTAAGAAAATGTCACTTGTGGCTTTGCTTTACCTTGACAGTTCACCTTTTGACAGCTATCAAGAGACTTAAAAGTTAGTTTGTTTGTGTTTTAAGAATCTTGCATTTTGTCAACAGAAACTTTCCACGGCATTGCCCAGGACAGGGTTCCCATTTCAGACCTGCACAAGCACTCACTCCACTTCTGTATGTTCAGCTAAAATGGAAAAACAGGTTAAAAACTAACACAAATGTCATGCACTTAAAAATAATAATAGAAAGGGTGACAAACAGGTTACAGTCTTGAGGGGCCACCATGAAAAGGAGTCTCCAAAAGCAAAAGGGAAGCAAAAGGGAAGCAAGCTGTAGAAAGCAAACAATGGTTCTACAGGGGCAACAGGGGATCACCAGCCATCTCCACAGTTGATTTGCCATGCCCCAAGGTCACCAGTGGGGCAGCCATCACTTGCCAAGCTCATGTAGGCCACTGTAAGGGTGGCAAGGGGATTCTGCCATTCTTGCCCTGCTGGCTGTTTTTCCCTTTTCTGTACCCATGCTGAGATCGGCTATTTTTGTTTGGATAACATGGCAAGACATCCTAGGTACACCTACAAACAGCTTAACCTGCAGGAAGCAGTCTAGGATTGTTCAAGACAACAACTTCATGGAAACATCCAGTCACTGTGTGAGTTAGATACATGAAAAAATTAACACCAAAGCTGAGTGGTCATAATATGACAGCTGATGATGTATGTACATGGGGGAAAATACTGCAAATACTTCACAATGTGTGTGAGAAATATTTGTCACCATATTGCCAAGTACATGTACATCTGCAGGTGCATAATTTCATCTTCTGTCAGATTCTTCTGTTAACACTGACAATATATTTTTACTTTGACCTGTATAACATTTCAATATCTACCTGGCTGGAGGAGATTATACTTAGTTACTATTCCTAGTGAATAGTTGTTGTTGTTGTTGTTTTAATGTTTACTATTTACAGTGCTTTTTTTGTTAAAAAAAAAAAAAAGATGCCGGAATTCATGTCACTGCTGGCAGTAAGCACTCAGCGTGTGACCACACACACCAATCCCAAGCCGAGCAGCATCCCAAGCCAGGTGGCGCGGACACAAAAGCAGCCTGCAGGCACTATGTTAATGATGTTTGCTGTTGACCTTCTACGCCGACAGGCGATTCAAAATCACTTCGTAAAATCCATTGGAAAAAAAGGTGCCGGAACACCGTTCCGGTGCATTCTATGACAAAAAAAAAGCCCTGACTATTTATCTAATGATCAGACACTCCTAAACTGGGAGGTGTCAGATTCCTATGACCTTCTGGGCCACAGCCATCGGAATGGGAGTAGGAGCAGAATCGAGATTGGTTTCCCCATTCTCTGATGTCTGATATTTTCCAAAGAAGGGCTGAAAAGAACAAGAGCACTTTGGAGTATGAGTGAAGGAGGCTGAAGATGTTCTCCTTCCAGCCCTGCCAGCAGAACCCTCCCTTTCCCTCAGATTTCCAATGCTGGAAGGGCACCTGGTGTCATTCTTACCGTATCAGCTGCAAAGGCATGAGGGTTGGGTCTCCAACTACTTTTCTGAGGTCAGAGCACTGTCCCTGGCCTCAGAAGAGTTTCCTGAGCTATCCTGGCACCCCTTGGACACATGGACCATACAGCCGCTCTCTTATTTAACTAGTGCTAGGCTTCCTCAACCGGAACACCAGAGCCAGGTGGATGAAAAAAGTGTTACTCAGGCAATGGCCAGACACATGGCAAGGCCATGGCAAGTAGGGCAAGTAAAGTAAAGCCAGAAGCAAAAGCAAAGTCACAGGCAGGCAAGGGTCAGATACTGATAAAGGTGTGGCAAGACTAGAACAGGTAAGGGTCCAAACCAGTGATGTGTGAAGAATATAGTTTGGGCTGGGACTCTGCATTTTCTCTGCCCTAAGTCAAACTCATGCTAAGCAGCGTCCTGGGCAGAAGGGAGTCTAGCTGTTGTATATTAGATTATGAATGCACAGGTATTATGAGCAAGGTCAGCTTGATCAGATGCCCCTGCCCATGTGCTGACCGCACAAGCATGTTCTGCTTCCACACACATGATTTGTGGGCTTTGCATCCTTAGTGGGAGATTTTTTCGGTACAATGAACATCTCTTGTCAAGATATTGGTAAAGATACTGTTGGAGTGGAAACTACAGCTAAGTCAGCAACAAAAAAGAGCTACCACGAAGTCTCCTGTTGTGGTGGCAAAGCAGGAATGTAAAGCTTTTTATAGGCTGGTCCATGAAATGGACTGGCACTTTCCCCACGATCACCGACATGTCCAGTGCTAATTCTGCAAGTATTGGCAAGGTGAACTGGCCTGCCTTCTCTATCCAGCCACCAAGATGAGCTGCAGTGCCTTGCAGATCTACCTGCTTGTTTTTATCTCACTCACCAGCCACAAGAGGCTTCCAAACCATCAGTTGAACCAGATGTGCCCCATTCACAGACGTACAGCCTGGGAAAGACATGGCACACAGGAGAAACAGGATATGGATATCAAAGAGGGAGAAATGAATTTATTTGCCTTGGGCTGGTGAAATTACCCTGCATTCCCTCTTATCTGAGCTTCTGTAAGGGAGTGGTCTGCTCTCCCTCTCACCTTCCTCAGTATAGCCTACTAGGATGGCTGGTGGAGCAACAGCTGGGGAAGTAAAAGGACTAGGGATAGGGTGCGTGTAGGATATGGAATGACCCTACTGTTCCTCCAAAATGAAAGTCTTATGAAAAATCGGTGGACAATTAATGAGTGTCCTTGTTGATAAGTTGTAGTCTGTCATGTACTCTTGTCACCCAACCTCTCAGCTTTAAAAACACTTCACACTGTGATTCTAGCACACCCTAAAACCAAACAGCATTTATTATAAAGAAGGAGGACAAATTACCACCCAATTTGAGGCCATATGGCCACAGATAGAAGGAGTTTCTGTCATGGCTGGGCAGAAGGAGCATGTACGGTCAAGGCTGTTGAATGTAACTCCAGCTTGCCTCTACGATGCTGCAATGCCTGCTTGCTGTCTTAGTAGACAGCAAGGCCAAACCACACTGGGACACAAAGGGCTAGATACACCATGCAACAGAGTGGCAGTATCCAGTGGGTGGTCAAGTCATGCTACAGAATGAGGCAGTACCCAGCAAGGGTTGGTAGCTCCGACAACAGCAGAGGGGTGTGTCCATGCTGAGTTTTGGTCTGAACTTTAAAGAGCTCTCCATGGTGGCACACCTATCCCAGAGGTGGGTAGCCCTTTTAAAGTTCAGACTGAACCCCAGAGTGGATACACTACCGCTCTGACATTGGAGCCACCAGGATCTATCAGTTTGCATGTTTGTGACTTGGGTCTCCTTCTGTCTTGTTATATGTTCAAACACTCTGCAAGTGAAATACTAGAACAGCAAGGAATCCACTGTGCTTGAAGCTTTCTGTTTTACATGCCAGTCCTTGATTCAGAGAGAGGATTTCACATGAAGAAACATTCAAGGCCAAGTCTACTCCTGTGCTGGGAAGTAGTGCTGTCAATCTCAATATTTAACCATCTCATTCCATTGCACATAGATGGGGTTTCATTCTTGAGCCATTAGTGCTCTGTGCCCTCCAGTTATAAAGCAGATCCACTGCTCGAGTTGTCTAGTCCATCTGTTCTTATTTTTAAACAGGTTTCGAAACATATTTGTTTTGTTTGGGTTTTAACATAAAGGTTTTCATTATATATCCTACTTTTGTTGTGTACGTTTTGCACTTAGCTTGTTTTAACCTGCTCACTCTTACATTTGTTCAGACCTACTGAACTTGCTATACTGATACTGAATTGTATGTTGCATTGGAAGCCACCATGGGAAAACTGTAGTTTTGAAAAGAAATATATTGAACACTCTGAAAAGTAAAAATAAACATGTTACTGCCGACTGTGTAGTATCCTGTGAACAAGATCTTGAAAATACAGTGTGAAAGGCCGGCTATAACTGGATTTGAAACAAGGCTCAGTTGAAAGGAAGTACAGTGAAATTCTTGACCAAATTTAAATATGTTTGAAGTTCATTAATCTCCAAATCTGCATTAATTACAGGGACTCTCATTAGCATGAATAACTTGCATAACTTCTGTCTTAAACTTAAGAACCTAT
Source organism: Varanus komodoensis (assembly GCF_004798865.1). Classification (NCBI taxonomy): domain Eukaryota; kingdom Metazoa; phylum Chordata; class Lepidosauria; order Squamata; family Varanidae; genus Varanus; species Varanus komodoensis. The sequence continues at coordinate 20,648,779 of NW_025335798.1, forward strand.
GATAATCAAAACAAATCTTTGGGAAAAAACATTAAAAAGAAAGTTTTTACCTTCTGGTGTATATTTTAATATATACACTTCTGAATGTATAAGAAGTTGTTTTACAGAGGCTTTGAGGGCTTGATTATTCCTTGATTTTTTATTTTTAGTTAAGGAACAGATATAAACTAGTTTAATTCCATCAGCTCAAGCATGCAGTAAAATAAGACATTGTTTTTGCAAGACTGTTCATCCTTTGAACTGTGTGACATTGTCTCAGAGGACAAGATGTTTGATGAGTTCTGTACTTTAAAGCTTCTAGTAAGAAAAATTAGCCCAGAATCTGTTTTGTGTAGAATTGTGTATGTATGTATGAAATCATTCAGTCTTCAAAAGACCACAGGGGGAAATGGTGTCATTTTCTATTTCCTTTCAGTAACTTTCTTTTAAATTTACACATTGGAAAAGTTGAAGAAACAAAATTTTAGTTGCTTGTTCTCTTAAGAAAGTTTAAGAAACATACAATGCAGTTGATGTCATACAAATGACATAGTGTTATTCGTGTTATATGGATTAATAAAGGGGCATTTGCTGCTAGCTGACCTAGTGATATATATGTATGCTACTAAAAGCAAAGTAAAATGGACATACTATATTTATTTAACTGTGGAATCCAGTTGGAAGTCTTATTGGGTTCAGTGGGACTTGGAAAGTGAGCGTAGGATTCTTACTAAATGCATATTTTGCTACTGTGATCATCTCATCATCAGTATTTTTATGCCAGCCAATTTGCACAAATTTCTTGCTGTGGTCAACATACATTTTCATCAAATGGTCCTATATCACTAACTGCATCAGTTTCTTTTCTTTTTTTAATTGTGTTGTAATGTAAAAATGTAAAAATAATTTAAACTGCATTTAATATTGGTTAATATGTGAAACATGTTTAATGTAGCTCAATGTCTTAAAGAAAAATGAAAAATTACAAATAAGTACAAAAACTTATACATATGTTAAAATATACATGTTAGTAGCATAACTAAAATTACTACCATTGGTAAAGTTGGTAACAGATGTTAAAATAATCCTGGACATATTTATTCATACACTGTTGCATATGTTAGGTATAGGAAGCCCACTTATAGAAAAACATGCAAAGGCAAAACAAATGTTTTAAAGTAAAATAAAAACCAAAATTATTAACATACTGTGGTTACTTCATATTCCTGGAGTTATATAGTGAGTTTCTCAATAGCAATGTCTGGACAGGATTTTTTTTAAAAAAGCATGTTGATTAGTTTTCAAGTTAAACAAAAAAGTGAATAAGGATAAAACTAATCATTCCAAATTATTAATATCCTCACCATCATCATCACATCCTCCTCTTCCTCCCTTTTACAAAGTTAGCACCATACTTTTGATTCTCTTTTGCATGCAAATATTAAGCCAGCTTTATCATAGGCTCATCCACAGAGCCCTGAACCATACTGGACAGGCCTAATACAAAATGGTAGATTGGGTATGGTCTTTGTTGAGAGCACTATGAATTGGAAGGAGTACATGCCATTAGCTGGATAAGAAAGAGAACAAAAAGTTACTGAAATGCTCCTTGAACTCATTCACTGCTGCTACGGAGTGCTAGATATATGTGGAGAAAACTTCCTGGCTAGATGTCTTTAAATATCACAAGAGACATGGAGGACTCTCACAGTCTGCCCACATGGCATACTTCCAATATGGATTGCATGCATGCCTAGATGTACATCTGCATCTCAGCTGTCTGTCCTATATTAAGCACTGCATGCATACAATCAAGCATTATGATCAACACACACCCGCACAAACACACACATCTCCTAGTTGGTGTCAGCCCCATGCATTCAGCCTGCCGATCAATGCACATGTAAAACCAGAAATCCACCAAATGAGACTTTTCTGCACAATAATCTGCCTTGCCGAATCACAGCAATTTCGTTCTTCAAACAGAACCTTGCAATTAAGAAAGATAATGTTTATATTAAATACATGAGAGCCAGTGTGGTGTAATAGTTAAGAGTGATGGAGCGGAATTTGGGAGATCTGGGTTCTAGTGCTCAATCAGCCATTAAGCTCAATGGGTGACTTTGGACCAGTCACAGACTCTCATCCCAAGCTACTCACAGGGCTGTTGTTGTGAGGATAAGACTGAGAGAAGTGGAAAATTATGTGGGCCACCTTGGGTTTCTTGCAGGGGAAGGAAGCAAGGTAGGCATAAATGCAATATGATGATAACTGTAGGCGTGGTATTATATTAAGAACTTGTGCAGGATTTGGCTTGCACTTGTTCATTTTTTAAAAGAAATTTCTGCTTGAAAATGTATAGAATAAATGTTAATAAAGAGCTTGGAAGATCACAAACCATATCAAACAACAGGCCATCACAAAATACAATTAAATTTATACTCTGTTAATTGTATTAATCAACAACAATAGAAACAGCACACAGACGTTTGACTCATGAAATTTCTTGACATTTCTAGGCTTAGTTATGTCAGTTTCCCTTTCACAATAATGAATTAGATTAATTAGACACACTAAACAGATGCATTAACTGATTTTCACAAATGAAGACAAATTTCACAAATTCAAACTAAAAGACAAATCAAATTATGGTACATTAAAATATTATGAATGAAAAGGCAAAATAATCTAAGTGCAAATTAAAAATGAAATACTTGCAGAGGATCATATTGTCAAAAATTGTTGGTAAAAAGCACAAAAATAAGGATGGCAAATTGCATCTCACTAGTCAATTCCTGGCTCCAACGTATGTAGTGGGCTATAAGAAATCAGTCAACAGCGGCAAGGCTAAATGGTTTCAACAGTCTTCAGAATGTGCAAGTCAGTGAGCCAAGTGTATCAGTGATAATCTAGATGTTATTTGTAGGATAGGAACAGAGGTTCACTTGAAAGTTACAAAAACTAATTGAGTCTGAATTAATCTCTTTCCAAATGAGGGCATATGGATTCAGCTGGTGTCTCAGCAACACCTCCGTCTGCGCCGGGATAGAGGTCCCACTTTCAGTAATCTATGCTCTGATAAGTTCCGTGTTGGATTACTACAGTGCCTTCTACATCAGCCTGTTCTTGAAGACTGCTCAGAAGCAGCAGTTTGTAAATAAAGGACTATCTGGCACCAGAAGTTCTCTGCATATAGCACCAGTGCTCGCCCACTTGCATGCACTGCCTGTGTAATTGTTAGCCCAGTCCAAACTGCTTGGCGCCAGCTGACCAGAACATTTGAGGCCTTCCTCTGAGTGCTCACCTCCAAGGGAGGCTAGAAGCAGGCAGCATGAAGGAAGGCCTTCACAAAACTGAGAAGGTAGCCCCTGATCATAAAGTGAACTTCTTATCGAGATTTGCCTGACACCAACTTTGTTATTCTTTCAGCAGCAGGTTAGGACTGCCCTCTGCTATGAGGCATTTAGTGATATCTTGGGACATTTGTGTCAAGCTAGGTGCCATGAAATAGTTTCAAGTTGCTCAAATAAATTTTGTATGACGCTGCCCAACCCTTGTTACTTTCTTCTTATATACTGTTTCTAGAAGGCTCTGGAGGGGGCATCATTTTGCTAAAACTGGAGGTAGATGTGCTTGCAGATTCCATTAAGGGCCTCTCTACCTTTTTCTCCATAACTCCTTTCTCTCTGCGACTTCCATTAAGATCCTTTTTACCTTTCTCTCCATTGGATCGCACCTGAATCCAAAACTTGTTTTTGCCATTGAACCATGTTTAATCCTTATCCTTCATACCCAAACCATATCTCTTCACCCATATTCTGAAAAAGAAAAAAAAGCAGCTAGTATGCAAAGATTCTCTTGTCACTTTCATCAATGCTTTGCCAGAAATCCGAATGTACAGCAGCCCTACAAAGCCTCGGACACACCTGTCACCATCCCTACCAACTTGAACACAGCTTTCAAGTCAAGGTCATCAGTCTTCAATCAGGCACTTTTGCTCCCTGTATGAGGCTACAGAATGATGGGAGGAGCACCAGTCATCTGGCAGATCATGGGACAAGCCTTCTTAGGCTTGAGAGATAATATATTGTGCAGCCCTGTTTTGGGATTATGAGTTAGAGAGCATGCCCCAGTTTTTTAAAGAGGAAAAATATCCTTTTGATATGCCCATTTAATACTTTTTGAGTTTTAAAAAAGTGACTGCAAATTCTATCATTCTGAACCTTTGTGAATACTTGTGTTGTTTTTCCTAAGGGAGAAGGGATTACTTCAAATGACAAAAAATAGACAGTTTGGTTAATTTTCTTCTAAAAGTACATTTTCTTTCCTTTTCCATTCCAATATCATTGAAATCTGTGTGTTTTTTGGAATATGGGCAGTGGTAAAGAACCTGACATGTTTTGCAAGTTTCAGTTTATTGTTGAAACTGAATCTGATACATATTTTTTTCTTTTTCTTCTTTACACCACAGTACTTCTGTCATGGTGCTCTTAGCACCCAAAGGTCTAACATTCTCACAAATGAGGAAGCTCTGCATTTGCAGTTGACATGTTCCTAAACCCTGTCAAAAGCACTCTTTAAATAATGCATCAGCATGTGCTTGTGCGGCTGGCTTTATACATAGACATTGGCTATTATAAGGGAGGTTTGTTGTCAATGGCACCAGGCACAGCTTCCAGCTTGTCAAATATCAGTTCTGTGACAATGTCTTTTAATGACAGCAACCCCTAAATGAGAGGATGCACAGTTGCTCGCAGCTTACTCATGGGTGGGTGGGGAGGGATATTCACACATTATTTGACCACCTCCAGCACACCTCTACAAAAATAATTATATCGGCCACATGCTGGGGGAGTAGAGAAGCCTCTAGCTGGGTCCTGCAGAGTCCAGTATGATATGTGGTGCCGAAACTTCATGTCACCAGGAAAACAGAAAGTCAATAAATGCAGTTAGAGAAAATGCTTAGTTATTTTGTACTGGAACTTTAATCACAAGTTTTGCTATAGAAATGATGGTTCTGCAGTCTGACCGTTAAGCAAGGAAACTCACTTTTGATTAGTCCCCTGTCTGGAGTGGATGCTCCACCAGAAAATGACAGCCACACACAAAGGACAACTAACCTATTCAAAATATTAGGTACTTGGATGAGGAGAAGGCTAAGCCCCAACACACCAAACAACTCTTTTGAACCCAGAACTTTCTGTACCATTAGTAACCCTATTTCATGAAAGGAAAATGCTTGTTATTTCTACTAGTCAACTAATTCTCCCACTTTGTCTCTAATTAACTTACCTAAGGTTGTATGATTGACCACAGGTAGGAAATTCAGTACTGCTCTAGAAGATTTAGAAACATGATCACTGCCTGATCTTCAAAAATTTACAGTAAATCTTACTGATAATGGTAGACCTCTGTGCATGCATGTTTATGAATGTACGTCACATGACTGAATACTAAATATTTTTCTCCACATAGGAAACTATGTCAGAACAAAGGACTTTGACCATCCATTGTACATGTGAGCACCTGTAGTTTGAAATCATATGGCTGAACTAGTAAATGAACACCAGTTAGATTATTTTTCAGTATCTGCCAGTGGTACCCCAAAGCTATGTCCAAAGTGGAAAGGTATCAATCAATCAATTAATTAATTAATTCTTCATTAATTCTTTTCTTCATTAATTCAGTTTTATTCTTTCAGTATTCTTTCATTACAGTAAACTTAAGGTCTCTTACAACAAGATGTAATATCTGTAAAATTCTTACAGAGTTGTATTTTATTACTCTTGGTTTTGTTGTTGCTATTTTAAAGTTAGCTCTAGCCATTCCAAATCTTAGCTGTTGCAATCCAATTTTGGGAAAACCCTAACTGTAAGACTTCCACGATTATCTTTCATATTATAAATTATATTAAACTTAATGAGCTTAGAACCAAAGATTTTGTTTTCTGGATGAGGCATTCTCATTATGTTGGTGTTAACATCCACATCTGATTAGTTGCACTGCTCTTGATCTTCCCCTGATTTAAGACATAACCTGTGCATATTCCATAAGAAATTAGCCCACTGGATTCAATGATACTCGTTTTCTGCTGTATACAAGATTGCAACCTTGTGGTAATATGTACACTTACATGATATGTGAGCCTTTTAAATTGATGGAGCTTTCAGTTTCTGTCATGTCACATTCATATCGAAATTTCAGATATTTTTAGACAGGAAGTTAGAGAGACTCATGTTTAAGCAATATGTAAAATAACTACCTTTTATAGCAAATGGGTACCATCTATGACAAGAGGAAGCAGTATTGCAGGCAGTTTGCACAAGCATTTTAGAAAGGAAGAAACTGCCCTTCTTTTGATAACATACCCAACCTTCTTCATGGACCTCTTTGGACCATTATATTGTTATCTATTGAATTGGATCGCAGTCCCAAAGATTTAGGGCATGTTACAAATTTACAACAAAACTAGAGGCCCATCACTAAAATATCTGGCTACTTGTTTCAAATCTTAGCTTTCCACTCCACCTTCTAGTCATATGAATCTATCCGATTAGCTGAAGCTCATACTCTTATTTTATTTATAGATGATTTTCCCTTTCAGAATGCCTTAAGAGTAGTCTTCCAAGGTTTTCCAGAGGTCAACAGAGAAGCAAACAGAAAGAGAGACAGGGCAGAGATACAAAAAAGGAGACAAGGATGTTCTGTGTTTCAGGCTAGCTTCCATAACCACTGCTCCCTGCAGTCTATGGTTCTCATTTTCTAAATACTGTTTGATCAGGGCACTGTGTACAAGTGTCCTACATGTGGGCCTGTTTCCATCTCTTTGCCAGAGATATTCCAGTTCCTCCCTGATTGTTAAGCTTTCATTAAAGAGGTAAATCTCTAGTGCTTGGGCTTGTGGCTATAGAAAGCAAAACATGAAGAAGCCCAGTTGTTCATAGGATTAACTAAAAAGTACTGCACCTCTATTTGTATATTTTATCAAATCAAAGTGCAGTTGTATATGTATGTTTAAAAAGAAAAAAGTCCTACAACTCCTACCATATCTTAACCACTGTGGCTGACTATCAAATGCTGTGACTTGTAACTTTTTCTGCATATAGCTGCTGTTATTATATCATTATTTTACATATATTAGGCTACCTATATTTCTGTCTATTTTTCAGTTAGTTCTTTCCACATAAGTGTTGCATTCACTGCAACATTTTTGAGCATGGGGTTGTGATTCTTTTTATTCCTTGACTCCTCACAGGCTCCGTATATCCCTACATTCTCAGGGCTTTTTTTTTTTTTTTTGGTCATAGAACGCACCGGAACAGCGTTCCGGCACCTTCTTTTGATGGATTTTTCCAAGTGATTATGAGTCGCCCTGTTGGGAATAGCAGATTGGTGGCCGAAATCATTAACATAGTGCCTGTGGACTGCTTGTGTGTCGGCGTGGCACTGATTGTCGGCGCTGATTGTGAGGGCGCTGCTCGGCTTCAGACGCTGCTCAGCTTGGGATCGGTCGTGTGGTCATGCGCTGAGTGCTTACTGCCGGCGGCGACCATTGTGTAAAAGTGTGACCCCAAGACGTGAGTTCTGGCACCTTTTTTTTTTTTTTTACAAAAAAAGCACTGTACATTCCTATTCCTCTTTTAGGTTCAGAGTCTCTCATCTAATGGCTGCCAACATGTCTCTGTGTCAGCAGTCCCTGTGATATAAACTCAGCTTGCTGTATCATGAGTGGAGCCAGCTGGAGCTGGGGGTCAGACTAGATGGCCCAGGAGGCTCAGTTTCTAAGTTTCCATGAATCACTGTGAATTGATTCTACAAAAACATATATAAACCCTACATGGCTTGGGATCCCAATACTGCTTCTCCCTGTATGACCATTTCCAGCCCCTGAGGGAAGCTTCAGAGGCCCTGCTGCGTAGGCCATCCCAGAGAAGCTTGTGCATAGTCTCTCCAAGCAGGCCTTTTCTTTGGTAGCTCCAAGTATAGGGAGCATTCTTTCCAAGGAAGTTCCCTTGGTACTGAGCCTGTACTCATTTGACATCAAAGAAGCATTTATTTATTTTTGAGGCCTTTCACTATTTACCACCAGGGTTGTTTTGTGTGTTCATTTGGGGCAGAGGAGCAGGATTTGGGTATATTGTGAACAGGGCCTGAGTAAGCATCGTTGGACACTTACCAAGGCCATACCCCAGCAGGGCTCCACTGGCAAGAGACACGATAGTCACTCTTCCTCTTCACTGCTAAATACCTGTTTGTTCTGCTTCCTCCTCCTCCGGCCCAGAAAAGGGCGATGGTGAGGAGCAGCAGTCAATGCAGGTGGCCGCAGGGGGATATGAGAGAGGGTGAAAGCAGGAGCAGCTGGGGGAAATGGCAGTGAGAAAATGTCCTCACAACGGATGGGCCACCCTGAGGATGCCTGAGGGCCTGCCAAGACCAGACGGCCTGCACTGATTGTGGATGAACACATTGTGTATGTTATTGTTTTCATATGTCTCCTGTGGTATTTGTTTACAATACTGGCATACTATTTAACATATTAACATCTGCAAGCACTTTACACAACATTTAGTGGTAAGAAGCTTACTGCAATGCTCAGGCCCTGCTTGCTTAGTTAACTTAGAAAAGGAGACTCTGACATTATGCACAGTGTAGATAGGGAGACCTTTTTTCTTCCTGCTCAGGATAATGCTGGAACCCAGGTCAGCCCATGAAGCAGGCTGGTATAAGATTAAGGACAGGCAAAAGGGAGCAGTTCCTTACATAGTGCATAGCTGAATCAAGGAATTCACTTTCATAGGATATAGTGAGGGCCCACAGTTTAGATGGTTTTAAAGAGGAATTGGACAAACAGAGAAGCAGACTCCAGGGTTAGAGGCAGTATGTGCTCCGTTTGGGGAAGATGGGTGGTAGGATGTTGTTGACTCACTCCTGTCCTGCTTTTGGGCTTCTTTTGGGTAGCCGGGGCGGGGTGGGAGGGTCGGCAAAATGGAGTTGATGGACTTCGCTCTGATCCAGCAGGGCTCTTCTATAAGTTAAAACTAATGGGAAAAAACCTGTAGCATGTTGTAATATAAATTCAGTGAAAAAACATTTAAGATAGTAACATGCAATAGTAACATGTGGGCTTTAATTCATCATGCAAAGGAAAATGGGGGTGATTTTCAAATTTGCTCCTACTCAAGCAGCAAACTATCTTGAATGTGTGCTCTGCTGAGAAGCTTTGGGGTTTTCAACATCTATACTATGGGTAATTTAAATTTAAAGCATTGAGAAGTACCCAGAGGCAGGCTAAAATGGATGGAACTGCATGTACTCCTCCTCCTATGCCCTGGATGTATGCACTGACACACAATTCATGCACACACACACACTGGGCAGTGAGGGAGGAAAGAGTGACGGTTGGGAAGGAAAGATGACAGAGATTAGGTCTGAGCAAAGCCCAGGGCAAAAGTGGGGGTCAAAGAGATCCTTTGATAAGGCTGATCAGGAGTGCTGGGAACTGCTGTTATGGGGCACTCACAGTGCCTCAACACGATGATTCCCCAGAAAGCCAGTTCTGTTCAGTCCTCAACTTTCCTGGTGAAAAGTTCCCCAGAGAGGTCTGCCTGGTGCCGTCATTTGTTTTTCGGCGCCAGGCCAAGACCTTTTTATTTAAACGCTATTTTAACTGTTAATAGTTGTTGATTTTAAATTGACCAGGCTGTTTCCACTATTTTATTTTGTGTATTTTATTTATTTGATTTTTTTTGCATTTTATATGGGATTTTAATGATTGTAAGCCGCCCCGAGGCTCATGCGATGGGGTGGCATATAAGTTGTCTAAATAAATAAATAAAAAGATGAGAGGTGAACAGAACTCTGAAAGGCTGCCACCTCAAGGGCTACCAGCACCCTAGTGGACCAGCATAATTTGATCCTTCTGTTTCTCAATAGTAGCCCTGTTGAGGCTTGGAAAATGCATTCCAGACACTTTGTGGCAGTAGCTCCAAATGGTACTTTGTCTTTCTTGTGGGGAACAAGAGGTAAAGGAAGGAGCAGAGGCCTCAGGAGAAGACAGGCAGGCCAATTAGGACAACTGGTAAGCAGGTTTGGAATCATGGACCAGAGCTTCCCCATCCCTGAAATAAGCCAAATGTTTCAGATTCTTAATTTCTAGAATGACAGTCATAGAGGCTATAGGCAGATGCCCCAGGACTGCTGCAAAGCAGAAACTTTCCATGCCAATTGCTCTACCAGAGGTGGGAAAAGTGTGCTACCAGTCTTGGCTTGTGTGGCATGACTGGGACCGCTACCTTGCAATGTACTGCTTCCCAGCTGAGGGAAGTATGTGGTGTGAGGACGGAACGGCCTGCGCAGAACGCACCTACCCATCCGATGATGGTGTGCTTGCATAAACAGCCCCTACACCTATGCCTCAATATTTTTTTGAGTAAGCTTGTGTTTGCTTGCTGCAGCAGTGAAAGGAGGCCATCACAAAGAGAACTACTGCAGACTATGGATACAAGCCATGAGGCATTTTCCCTGCATTGTCATGAATGTGGTATATACCTTCACTATAGGAAATTGTTAAAGGGACCAGGGGATGGACCTGGAGTTAAGATCTTTCATGGATTTTCAAATAGAAAATTGATTGAGCAGAATCATTAACAGTTGCAAATTAAGCTTCCCTGAAATGCAAAACCAACATCTTAGTTTTGTATACAAACATAAACTACTTGCAAAGTTTAAGTTATATGTAAATAAATAAATAGATGGTAAAAGCTAACTGAACCAAGTATCTGCCCCCAGCATACCAAAGAAACTTTCTGCAACACTTTTATTTTCTAAAACAGGAGAGGAAAGGGAAGTTAGTTCAAACATCAACTATGTTAATTCCTCATTGTATTTCCTTTTAAACTATAGTGCTTGTCCTCCAACACTATGGAGTCACTTTAATTCTACGACACTTTCATGCTAGAACATTTTCTGGTAATAGTGTGCTTTCAGTATGCAAAACTGCATGTATGACTTTCTGTGGGAGTGTTGAACTCCCTTAAGCAGGAAGTGGTTTCAATGTGTTTTCCTCCGTGCTTGCTCTCTGTTGCTTCAGGCAAAAGGAGAGTGGTAGCCTTCAGATATATACCCATTACATGTTTTCCATTTCCTTTCTTAAAGTTGCAACTGGATGACGGTGCATTGGCTAAGAAAATGACCTGCAACTATCTGTAGGTAAGGGTGCTTCGTTTATTTCTCCGTGTAGCCTGCCACTAAATTTATAAGACAGACAACCATGTGGGGACGGGGGGACGGGGGGGAGGGCGACAGACAGATGCCTTTTCATTATGTGTAATGTACTACGTAACCAACTGACTTGTTTCTCCCCACAAGTGCCGCATCCTGGCACACACTTGCACAAAGGCTTGCTAGGAACAAACAACCAGACACCACTCTCCGTTTTTATATTAGGTGCATCGCTGATAATTATTTTTACATTTTCAAAGTCTCTTAATTTCTTTACAAAATGTCCACCAGATTTTGCAATTCACCAGCTCTGGAACCCAGGCCAGTGAGCAGTTTTATTGAAGGACCATTCCAAAAAGGGGATTGTGCATGTAGGGCTAGTGAAACACTGCATAAATCAAAGAAGTGTTGACAAAGCTACATTAGCAAATTTGGGTTGGATACCCCACTGCTGAAGTGTAGCAGCAATAGTAATAAACAGTGGGGATGCTAGTAAAAAATAGTTTCCTGTGGGCATATCATTAAGAATGAAAAACATGCTTAGCTACAGCAGCACATTTATACAAAAAGTCAGTGGTGGAGCCATATCAGCAATGCAAGAAGTAGGAGAGATTTCTCCAGATACTGATACACAGAAATGTCCAACAGAGGCGACAGAACACCTTCCACCCACCTACAACCCGCTCTGCTCTGCGATGCTCATAATGAGATAGGCTGCCACCTGCATTGTTAGGAAATGGCTGATAGGAAATGGCTGCCACCTGCATCGTTCATTGGAATTCAGTTACATATTTGTGATCAATGGCAAGTGATTTTTCTGAAAAGAAATGCATCTCTGAAGGTCCTCTTTTCCAGAAGACTTTTTGTCATTGTACCTACTGCCCCACAGCCACAAATTTTAGGCAGTTATATCTCTTCTTTCTCCTCAGAGACACCTTCCACCTGTCTCCAAATATCCAGTATCATCTTCAGCTCCATAGAATAACTGTTTAGGTGGGTACTTAACTGTCGGGTATTGGCATGCCCCTCTCCTAGGTAAAGGCCTTTTCTAACCTAGTGTTTTAAGCATCCAAACTGAATCTCACACGTTACATCAATCTGTGCTTAGAAACTGTATTTGCAGTTTTGATGATCCACACAGGAACAGGGGAAGCTGCCTTAGACATCAAACTTTTGTCTGCCTGTACTAGCCAGAATGGTCAATACTAACTGGTATCAGCAATCTAGGATCATAAGCAGAGAACTTTTGCATCACCTGCTACTTGATCAGGTTTTCTTAAATGAGAAATTTTCAAAACCTTCTTTGTCTAGCAAAGTGGCAGGGTATGCCTCTTTCTTCCACTGATGGAAGAGACCCATATGTATGGAGAAACCCAGTTTATGAGAATCTTTCTGGGTAAAACCAGCTTGCATTTGAGCCTATTCTTTGATGGACCACTTTAACATTTATAGGCATGGGAGAGTAGAGGAAAGAAGGATCAGGTACCCTTTCCTCCCAAACATGAAGTTGGTTTACAGCCTGGTAGATGTGTTATGCTCACACCCAGGGAGAAATCTGGACCCTCCCAAATCAGATGCTCCTGAGAATGATCCAGACCTTAAGTCAGATGTTTCTGGAGAATAAGACACTTCAACAACCCTGAGGCTAACCAAGAAGCTCCTGGGCCTTAGGAAGATGGCTTCATACCCCACCTCTCAAAAGGTAGAAAGCTTTGCTTCCCAATCAACAGGGGATGCTGAGGCACCACCCAGCCCAGGAGAACACATAATGTACAGACAAAGGCCATGACCAGGTGAAGGAGGCCTGCTTACTGAAAAAGGCTCCTGAAGAGTAAGTTTCCCACAAGGAGCAAGGCCCTTCAGGTAGAACTGCTGCCAGGGAGCCTGTGATGAACTGCAGTTGAGCCCTGGTAAGGCTCTGGAAGCTTTCAGCTGAGACCTCCTGGCTTCCAAACAACCATTAACCCATGTGGCGAGGCTTCGGCGAATGGGGCAGCATAAAAATGTTTTAATAAATAAATAAAATAAATGTGGCATGCCTGTAAGAGCTGTTTGCTGAGGAGCTTGGGCAGGCAGGAGTTTTGTAGCTTGCAGTATCCTGTGGGCAGCTGTTTTGCCACCATGTATGCTCATATATGTATGTATGTAAAACATTTGTGTCCCATCCTATATCTGTCAAGATCTGAAGACAGTGTACATTAGGGGGAAAAGTGTGCTGCTGCAATGGACTGGCTTTCTATAGGCTCTTACTAGCCCCAGTTATTTGTTTCATGATGTTCTTCTGTCCTGCTGACCTTTGGACCCCTGGTTGATCCTGTTCCTTGAACTGCTTTTGTGGTGGACACCTGACTTGTGCTTTGACCTTGGTCATACGTTAGATTAGAGCCTTCTCTTGCAATAAGGAGCCTTCTTTCTTGATAGGTAACACTGTACTCAGACACTTACTTGTTTTCTGGCTATTCTTGCTTGGACTCTTGCTCAACTGATTCAACCATTCTTCACCATGCCCGTTGACTGGGTTGCAGTTTGACTTGCCCCAGCACTGAGGCTGAACCAGCCATAGCAGAAAATCTGTGCAGATTCTTTATGAGAATTACAATAGAAATTACTGCCTCTATCCTTCACCAAACAGATGATAATAAGACAGATCTCAGAACCAGTTTACAGGCCTTTATTTGATGTTTCAGTTTTTCTTGGAGGTGGTGTCACTTCTCTTTCCTAACTGAGAGTTTCTCTGTAGGCTGGCTACACAGACACACAAACAGAGAGAGAGAATGAGAGAGAGAGAGACACACACACCAAAAACTGAGTCCCTTTCTTGATTATGTTTTGAGTGCAAACCAATGGGCTGATAATTTTATAAATGAAATTTTATAAATAGAATAATTGCTATTTGCAGAAATAAGAATGGTACTACAATAGCAATAAGAAGAGCCATGATGGGTACAAACTACAGTGAGAAATGACATGATGTTTGGTATCTTTTGAGGTGCCAATCTAAGCAATGAAAACTTAAACAGGAGAGAATGCAGGATTTAGCACCAGGACATAACACCAGCTTTTGGTGCACATATCTTATGAAAAACAGCTGGTATAGATAGAAACTTGCTGGCAAATACTTGGAAAATGTCCCTTTGCATTTCATCCAGAAGATGGCATTCTTTGCATCAAAGTGTCCATACTTCCTGCAGCTCTTAGGCTTTCCTTATAGATTTCCCACCTAAAACAAATAGGGCCTGACAACTCTATATTATGAGATCTGACAGATTTACTAATAGCCCAAGGTCCCACATAGGAAAAATATCATGTCCACGATATAAGTGAAATGGCTGAAGCTACAAAAAGCTTTATGTGTCTATGACTAGATAAGCATTCTGAAGGTCCTGGTCTGAGAACATGCTTAATATTTGTGCTATGGATACCTTACCCATCACATTTGTTTTGCTTATTAGAATACAATATATTTGTCATATTTTACTTCAGGGGAATACATTTTCCTATATCCATTTGAAATTTTAAATATATGTCAGCATTGCACATTCTGACAGAGATGACTTCTTCTGAGATTACCTTTGTGTTAATATCTTCAAGTTATTCCCTTTAAGACTTTTAAAACAAGTCATTTCTCTGACATGATAACTTTGGACATTTTCATGTATAACCTTAAGTCACCTTCACTGGGTTTGGATGATAAGACAACTCACAGCTTTTGGGCTAGTTGTACAAAATGGCGACTTGCATGTACCATGCACAATTCTTGCCATGTAAGAATACCATTCCTTTGGCCAGGTACCATAGTAAAGAGTTGAAATGCATCAAGTGCATGGTCAAGGTTGGGGTCCAGAGATAGTCTGGGGATTCTTCTGGTCTATGGACTCATTGCCTAGCAGAATCTGGCCAAACTACAGAACTGGTCTCAGAACTGGTGTTGGATTCCCCCAGATTGTTAATCTAGGGGAATTTCAGTGCTGCTTTCAAATCCAGTTTGTCTGGGGTTGCCCATGAATTCATGTCAACCGTTGCAGCCATGGGCCTGTTCCAGTTGGTCTCTGGATCCACACATAATGCTGGGCGCACATTCGATGCTATATTCAGCTCTCAACCGCTGGTTTTTCTGTATCCTCAGTCTTGGCTTGGTCAGGTCATTACCAAGTCTAAGATCACAGCCCCCTTTTTGTGCCCCCATAGAAATGATGGACCTATTCGAAAAGTACATCCCTGAAGACTTATGGAGCCAATAGATTTCCAGTCAGTCCTAGGGGGTCCTTTGGCCAGTTCTGCCAGTGATCCTGTCCCTGGTCATAACTTGGAATCAGAAGTTGACACAATTGCTCCTGAGCATCCTCTCCATCCTGCTTCCAAAAGAGCTCCCTGGAATACAGAGAAGTGATTATATATGAAGCAGGAAGGACAATGCCTGAAGCATCCATGGCAAAAATCAAGATTCATTTCGAACAAAACGCTTTATAGAAAGCATCTTCGCTTCTATTGGGTGGCTTGTATTGCATCCACAAATGCATCCCCAACAGAGCTACTTAGGGTGGAAAGGGGTTTATATCAAGCCCTGATGCCCTCTAACCTATCTTTAGCACTATCAGTTGCTCACTGTGACACTTTTAGCAACCATTTTGCAGATTAGAACCAAGCGTGATGTGATTATGGAGGTGGAGATTGACACCTCCATAATCACATCCTTGATCCAACAACTCCTTGAATGGGGTCATCTGGATTGATTTCAGTTTGTAAGTTCTGATGATATCGACAGGCTACTTGGACTGGTGAGAAAAATCATCTGACCTCTCAATCTGTGTCCATCCTGGCTGGTAGTCCAGGGTGGAAGCACTCAGCGAGCTACGATGTCTTGTCATCAGTGTCTCCTTCAGAGAGGGCAGGTTTCTTGCCTACCTGGAGGAGGCTATTGTACTGCCCCTCCGCATGGCACCTAATCTGGACACCCTGGACCTTAGCAACTTTAGGCCAGTCTCAAATGTACCGTTTCTTTGTAAAGTGACCAAGAAGGCAGTATCTCTCCCACTCCAGGCAGCCCCAACTAACTCCTACCACTTTGGTCACTCTGGTGGATGATCTGTGTCTCAGAATTGACATCTGCTTTCCCAGATTCCCACCTTAAGAGGGAATTAAAATATATCTCTTTCAACAGGCCCTCTCAGATTAGTTCTCATGTCATTTCTATTTAATATGTTGTATTACTCAATATCACTCACTGTTGGTTTAATTTCTTGTGAATTGCACATAGCCTATGGGAACGGGGTGGTATATAAATATTAAGATAAATAAATAAAAATAAATAAATGTACTGCAGCCCACCATGGCTTTAATGCACTGCATCTAGTCTACATGTTTGGATGCTGCCAAAATCCAAAATCTGAGATGCTCCTTGGATTTTACCATTTTACCCTATCAACAACTGTGTAAGGTTGGTTAGTGTCTGGTCAAGGCTGACCAGTAAGAGTGATGGGCAAATTGACTAGGGCACAAGTTGTAACTAGGCTTGGCTAACTAAGAAACTTTGCCAAAAAAAAAAAAAAAAGCTTACTTCTCAGTTATGAGGGAACTCAGATCCCATCATGTGCCTGATGACAAGATTGGAAGTGCAAAAGAATCCAATCCATTCTGCAGGCCTCCATAATTCTATAAAGCCCTTTCAGCAGGTGGTAGTTCCTACTATTGTTACATTGGCAGGAAGACAGAGTCTCTGCCATTTTATCTTCCTGTTCCCTTTCCCTATCATCTGGAACTGCAACAGTAAGCCTTGGCATGTACCTCCCAGGGGTCTAGGCACCTGTTTTGCTGCCATATCAGCTAGGAAGGTAGGAGAAAGATAAAAGACAGAATTACTTAGTCCCCATATTGCCACCTTCTGAAGGAGTAATCCAAGGCAATTATTTATTGATTTTTTAAAAACTTTATTGTCCAATAGTCTAGGATCTCTGGGTGCTTTTATTTTTTGGAATAGTGAGAGATTTATTCTTGTAATTGGCACAGATTCACAATAACTTAAAAATAAATGTGGAAGCACAAGTCAATTAAGCTCAATTTTTTGACAAGTTATAGCCAACAGTCCCTTTATCTCCTGCATTTGAAGTATTGTTGGGTTTGAGTTTGGATTTTGGGCAAGCACCACTGTAGTTGCTGTGTGAGTGAAATCCCAAACCCAAAACCTCCCCTTCCTACCCCAACACCGACACACCTTTCTCTGTACTGTACTGGCTATTGTTAGTTGCATGTCCCCATGATATTTTAGTTGATGCATAAACAATGGTATAAGTTAATTTAAACACTCAGTAAGTGACACAGTCTTGGATTTAAGTTCCTGCATTGGTCCTTCTAGCACAATTGGAGGCCATGCACTTCATTTTTAGCCCATGAATAAATTTGAGATCTCTGTCTGAAATGTGAGTATGGGAAGACCAAAGGCAAACTAGAAAGCCTGCCAGCTGGATGTACCGAAAAGGTTATTGAAAGATTACATGACAGAAGAATGGCTTTTGAGATAAGGATAATCTTTTATGTAAACTGTGCTCCTTTCAAGCCAGTTAGGATGAGTTGGTGAGTAATAAGGTGTCTTAGATTATTGATCCCACCAATAAGATGTCCTGATATTTAGAGATATCCATCTAGTTCCACTATTTCATTTTTATTGAATAAACTGGAATAAAGCCTGGATTAATGCATAGTTTAACATTATCAGCTGTTATATTTTTTCAGGCTGACGTATTCATCATGCAACAGTTAGCGTCTTCAGATATCAAGGCTGAAAAGCTACATTCATCTCATGAATGCAAAGGTGCTGTTCAGATGAGGATCAAAAGTGCTAACAGCCCCAGGGACAGACAGAGCCAATGCAAATCCATGATACTGTCTGAAAATGTGAAAGCCACTGAACCTGTAAGTACTATTCTGTCCTGATTTTCTTTCTCTGTTATTCTTTCATTAATGTTATTTTTGAAAGGTTCTGAAATTTACTCAATTTCCTGTTCAGATTTAGGGTAGCCTGTTCTTCATGGAAGCTGGACTAGTTTGATTCAGCATGGCTTTTATGTTCTTGAATCTGTACTCACTTACCTGTGCCCTCATAGACTCCATTTACCCTCTGTTTAGAATCCTCTCCCAAACTTCCTTTTTAAGCCAATCCCCATTCTAAAATTAAAATTTTACCTTTGACAGCTGTCAAAGGTAATTGTTCCAAGAAATGGGGTGAACTTTTGCATGTCCCTGAAGTAGTGGAATCACAGGAACAAGTGCAATAGTGAGGGCTCTTTTGGAACACATGAATCCAAAAACACCAATGAGTATTTGGTCCTGAAAGGAGTTCATGATGCACCACTCCCTTTTTGTGAGCTAAGACCACTTACTCCTTTGGTTACATTTGACCGCTTTCCCTTTGACAACTGACTGCTTTACCTTTGACAACTGTCATATGCAAGCAAAGGTGAAATAAACTTACTTGCAGCTTCTCTGGAGCAATTCCCTAGATGTGCCCCTGATGGAACACCTAAGCCTTCCTATTCCTGCACTTGCAAAACTGCAAACATCTGTAGTTGCAAAGTGCAGGTAAAAATATGGTAGTACTTTGAAAAAATGGGGGGGGGTTGGAAAAAAGCAGCCCCTCTAAAATGTTTCTGGGGCACTTTGAAGAAGATGTGCATAGCTGTCAAAATTAGGAGTGCAAAAACTGACTTCACAGCTTTTGTGATTTCCAGAAAACAAAGCAAACCAAACTAGCTGTGGCAAGTTAAAAGAGCTAGCAGTCATGATGGCAGTGAAAGATAACTTGGGCACCCTGCTGTTAATGCTGGGAAACATTGGTTGTTTGGCAGCAGCCAGTCCATCATGGCTTATTGCCAAGGTAGATTATCATGACATGCAAACATGTCTGAACCAACTGTGCATATGGTGGGCCAGTGTGCAATCTTTAGACATGGGCAGTTTATACAGGTGTAGCCTACTGTAATAGCCATTCCATTAGGCAGCTCTGGACAATGTTTGTGGCCAGCAGTAGCCCATTCATTCACTGGCACGTTCTCTTTGGCATTTTCGATATTAAAGTGCTTTGATCCTCTGATGCATGCAGTTGACCTATAAAACAAGGAGAAGCCTGTACATCATGAATCAGTGTCTGCTTCATACTCTTGTGTACTACAACATAAGATCCTGCTTCTGATCTCTATCACACTGAGAAAGCTAAAAGAAAAATACAAGCACATCCTAGTCAGAAGAAAATATCAATGCGTGTTATAAAATACTACTCCTCTCGGCAGAATTAATAATAGTTTAAACCTAGAGTCTGCAATGTCTGTAACACATAAACAGCAGAGAGAGCCAAATGGCCGTGGGTTTCTTTATTTTTTGTCCCTTCTGAAAGATCTAAACACTAATGCTTTGGAGGTGAACTCTGTTGCCAGTCATGTTCTTCCCCTTTACTCATCCTGTGCTACTAAACAAACTGATTGGTATGAGCCTCCCTTGGTTAATTTTCTTCCATAGTGCCTGCAACTTGCAGCTGAGGCCATATGATGTTGCAAAATTATTTATGCAATGCTTGTTGTTTGGGACTCTAGCTCTCTTTTCAGCTCACAGCAAACAAGTCAAAGCGCAACAACTATTCTGGGTTCTCCAGCACACACACACATCCTGCTCCTCTTTTTGGAGCCATGTGAACCATTAATTGGCTATTCTGCTGATATGATGAGCCCATATGAAATATTCAGTTCTTAACTGAGATAGTAAATGGAATAAGCTTCCTGCAGTTGTGAGGGTTTTTTTTTTTCAACCTGCTATTTTTACCCCCATGTTCAAATACAGAATTAACCACAGCCGTTTCATCAGCATAGCTCAGCAAAGACGTGATTTTAATTATTCTCCTCTCAGTTGGCAGAAGTGAATGTTTCGTTCAGAGGAACTGGTATACCATTTCAGGACAGAGGTGAGGGGGCCCTTTTGAGATATCAATGCGCTAACTGATGAAACATTCATTTCCTTCTGTTTACTTTCCAATTTAAAACTATCACTTGCCTGTGACACATTTGCATGTAGTATTTTAAAGCACGCACTCAGGACCCCATAAGTGAGATGTTCTTTGGTTAGAAAGTTAAAATAATGTTTACAGTAATTTATTTCAAAACAGAATAATGTATTATCCATAAGAACTGTACCTCTGAAAAAGTTTAAAAGTTAAGTATATTTAATGATGCCTAACATATTTTATTGGCTGTGTTTAACAAAAGGCACTAGGCTGCAGTTGTTTTTGACAAGCATGAAAACATCACAGCATGAGACTGCAAAAGGAATTATGTAGAGAAATTACAAGTGATCCATCTCTCAATGAATTATCCACCTCAATAGCCTGCAGAACTCAGCTACCAATTAACACCTACTTTATTACATGTTGGGATGTACTTAATAACTTTCATGTGTTTATGCACTATTACCTTGACTGATGCCTCTTGTACAATTAGGCATAATTGGCATATCAATATGCAAAAGTTAAAAGGATTAACCCTCTTAAAACTAATGAGCATTTCTGTATCCAGCTGCTAAATGAGACAAAATTAGCATTTTTCACTTTTGGGCAGGATTTTATCATGCAGTTTCTCATTGTTGGTATTACCTTGTTACATAAGTTTTGGTGTTGGTAGAGAAGTGGGGGAATAATATGTAGGGCTGAATTTTTTTTTAAGGCTTCTCAAAAGTTGCATCAGAAGCAAACATTTGCTGCAGGGTTTTCCATAAGCATAGCAGTTGCAATTTATGTTCTTTTGTAGGAAGCTGAAAAAGTTGTGTTTTCTTAGCAGCTAATTATAGAGACGCAGGGTATGTCATTTCACCATGCAAACTTGGCTCTGATATAATAGATTGAAAGCTTGCCATGCTCCTAATTTCCTCATTCTTTATAGTATTTTCATCTCTCTATTTTTTCCATGCAGAGTTTTTGACTAGCTATTGACAGAGTGAAAAGTATTTTGGCATATTTGCTTGAGCAAGCCTGTTAAGTGGCTGGCGAAAGGAAAGCAGGAAAGGCCAAAGACTTAAGCAAAAAATCCAAACATTTGAAAATATATCCTGAGAAACCATAGGGATTCTGAATGGAAGAGATTTACATATAATTTGGTATTGCTTGAGTGTCGACAGCTCAAAGCAGAAAGGCATGATGGATAATGGATCTTTATTGAAAATCCTAGAAAAGAAAGCTTTTCTAGACAAGTTTTGCTGCCTCATATTTTTGGAAATAAATAATGTTTCTTGCATATGTGTGCCATGCACTGTGTATTGCAATTTGTGGAAGGAATATGAGTACATGGTCCTTTTTGCATTTGGCAAGACACAAAGCAAGTGCAGCAAAGTTCAATATATAACAGGTTACCAACCAGAGAAAGTTGGGATTAGTTATAACCAACCTCATGATAAAATATATGCATCTTTCTTGTAGGTTTATTTATTTGTTAGCAGATCTTTCTGACTTCAGCAGGACTTCTTAATGATAATCTTAGAGGTGAGCCTCTAAAAATCTCCCAGCTGATTTTAATTTCACTTTACAAGATTTATTATAAATAATAAATTACCCTATCTAATATGCACTAATTCAGAAGATATATTTTTGCACTAACTTTTCCATAAAATTCTTCATTTACTTATTATAGAATAATAAGAATATTGTTATAGCTTTACAGAAGGAAAAAATAATAAAAAAGAACCTAATTTTTAATCCAGAGCTCTGTTCATTGATTCATTCTGCTTCAATGGAAATGTATAGTCTTACTTATTTTAGGGCCACAGCAGTCAGTTAATTCATTATATCATTTATTAAAAATTGTTATTTAACTGAGAATGTATCTCCACTTACTCAGACAGAGGTTTTCTAAAATAATAATAATAATAATTTTTAAATGACTTTTTCAAAAAAAAAAAATACAAGTACATACAAGAACCACAGGTACCAGGTGTCATTCTAGAAGAGCTTTTGCCTGCTCTGCAAAATGGGAAAATAGAGTCCTCCCATTTCTATCATGGGGCTTCCAGCATACTGTGTTCCATGACACCTGCCTACATTATCTAAAAACTTTGAAATTGATTAAATCAAATGATATATTCATATAAATTGTATGCAGACTTAATTGGTTAATCTATTAAACAATAAAATGCCATATGATTAATTATCCAAAAGTCATTGAATCAGGTAGCAACTCTAGTTATTTTCACTTACATTCAGACTTAGTATATCATAGTATATCATACTAAGCCTGGTGTATTGGATGGTTTGCAAGAGTGCTGCCGCTCCCCTGCTTGCTGTATTGTACCTGTGGGATTAACCTCTAATGGAGCAAGAACAAGTGCTCTGCAAAGGAACCCTAGACATGAGCAGAAACACTCCTTAGAAGAAGCACTCCTGCCTCATTCTAGAAATGAGCATTATAGCTTGTTTCTGACTGCTTCAAGAACTGCCTGTATCCTGTTGGGCCCACTAGCTGTTGGTTCCGCTAGCAGAAAAGAAACATTGGATATTGCCTGCTGAATTTGTCTAACCCTTCAAGACTATATACACAAGCTGAAAAATTAAATAAAACATAGCTAAAATGCATATATAAGATATTTCAACACAGCCATGAAGTATCAACCATCCTTTGATCTAGTACAATGCTTCATTTTATTTGTGCATATGGTTGTCTTTTCTGTCACTTATGGTTGTACTCAGGTAAAGGGCTATTCTTTCCCAAAGATGTTTAACTTGCTTACAGCATTGTGCTTGGCAAAGGAGATTGAGGATGTACAGTGTTCTCTTAGTAACACTGAGGTTTGTGATTATATAGAACTGATGCTGCCAACCAGCAACTTGTAGGATGAAGAAGCTAGGTTTGTCTGTACTTCTGCTTGGTTTATTTATTTATTTACAATACTTTTATTCTGTCCGACACAATCCAGTCATCCCAGGATGTCCCAGGTTTACAGTGGGAACACCCCTGCTGCCAAGAGTGGTCAGTCTTTGTGTACAGTTTCTGGGGAAGGAGGGTGGGATGAAGCTATTGTACTCATGTCCTATATATGGTATCCCACAGGCGACATAATGACCATCACATGAACAAAATGCTGCACTCAATAGATGCTTGATCGGATTGAGGATGGATCTTCTGAACAATAGGGCTCTGTAATTGATACTTCCCCAAAGTAGCACAAATCAAAAGGCTGTGCATAAACGCTATTAAGCAAGCATTCTTACTTCATTTCCTGTTCCTATGTGTTGCCACCCTGTCTATAAGTATTCACCATTTTCATCTCTTAAACTACAGAGAGGTGCTCTTTGTCCCACTGAATGCAAATTCAATGCATGAAACACCTTCATTTATTGAAGTGTAGAGTAAGAATTATAATCAGTGCAGGCATTCTAAAATGTTGATGGGTTAGATTATTTTTATTTGATGAAACAGACTTGCTTGTCTTATCTCTCCCATATACTATCACACAAGCAGGAAGCAATTTTCCTTTGTTTCTTGTCTATACTGTCCCCTCTTCAATGACTTGCAAAAGTTATGACTAGCCAAAGAGACAAAATTGCTAAAATTTCCAGCACTTTTGTGAGTGGAGTTTTTTGAGCTATGTGAGCAGGAGAAGGGATGTTGTGTGTGTTTACTTGATATCAAGCTTATAAAGAAGTTTGAGGCTTTGTTTGTGGAAATTATCCAGCAGTAGATACTGATATTTAATTAAAATGACATTAAATCACATTGAATTGATAAGAGTTGGCATCCCAAAGAAAGGTAATTGCCCGTATTGGTTTTGTACAAAAATAGAACTGCTTGGAAAATGTGCAGCCAACACATACTGTTGACTCCATTTATAGATCAATATATGAAAATCATTGATCAGGCAGGCATGTGTAACTGTGACACTTTGCATTTATTTTTTTTTTGTTTTGTTTTGTTTTTCTGCAGTGTTAAAGGATTATCAGCTTCCAAAATATTTTGACTTCTATGTAAATATGTAGTCAGTTTAGAGTTAAATAAGTCTACAGTTCTTAAAAAATCCTTCTAGTTTCATTACCCACCCCCCCCCAGCACAACCCTACCCTTGGTTATAGCTATGGGTAGTTTTAGTTGACAGATAGACTATTTCCTTTTTCTAAAGGTCATTAGAGCACACTTTTAAAATGTGGATTCCATGTTCCTTTACTCTTTCTTTTGACAATTTGGTTTGATCTTACTTGGAAGAAAATTACAGACAGTGGCAAAAACCTTTTCTCAGGCAAGGCTGGGCAAGATGCCTATAAGGTGGTTCTCTAATAAAAAAAAAAAAGCAAAATAAAAACTTGCTGCTTCCGCTCAAATACTTTTAGGACACAATCCTATGCATGTTTAGACAGAGAACAACACCCAGCATTCCTCGGCCAGCAATGCTGGCTGATGCATGCTGGGGTTTGTAGGATTTGTTTCTAGCTAAAAACGCATAGAACTGTGGCCTTACTGCTCCTGCCATCTCCCTCCCAGCCAATTTCTACTTTTATCCTTGGAACAAGAGCTAATTTTCTCAGCTTGTAGTTAACACATACATGTTGCACATGACAGGCACGGTACTGAATTATATTGCACCACCATCTTGACATTTAGTGTAACGTGCCATGTGACAAAATGACAGTATCCAAGGGGAGACATTCTGGCTGACGCTTTCAAAGAAGATGGGATTTTATGATAGGTCTAAGACTAGCACTGAAAATCATCTGTTCTCAGCCAATCCTTATTCTCAACAAATTAACTTTCGTGATGGATTGGAACACTGGCAGAATGCAAACTACCATGTATTAAGTGTCAACTAACTGCGGTGTTCATATAATCACTGTAAAACAGCCAGAAGGTGAGGATAATTTTATTACACTGTGAACCAGCCAGAAGGTGAGGATAATTTTTGCAAATTATCAAAACTCCAGGGATAGAGGGGAGTGGCAAAATTCTCTTCACCACTTGGCAGATTGTTCCAGAAAACCAAGTTGCAAAGTGGGTATATGGGCACCACGGAAAGATCTACAAAAAGGAAGGTTTAACTTATTTTTCATAGACCCTAAGGACATTTAAGAACAACATAATTCCGTTACTATCATTAGTATATGATAAGAACTCAAGAGGATATATGTTAGATCAGACTTAAGGCCAATTTCATCCTGCATTCTATTCTTACAGTGGTCAACCAGATACCAATGGGAAGCCTCAAGCAGCGCATCAAGTGCTCTGGCTCCTTTGTGTTCAAGTTCCCCATCTAGCGGTATTCAGAGGCAGAAAGTCTCTGTTACTGGAGGTTATATATACATAGCCATCAATAGCCTTATCCTCCATGAATTTGTCTAATCCCATGCGATAGCTATCCAGACTGGTGTTCATCACTACATTTTCTGGTAGCAAATTGGCCATATCTGACCCAGTTCACATTTGCTGTTGCCTCTGCATGCTCTAATCACATTTGTGTGGAGGCCACTGACAAGTATGAATTGTCCCTGTGAATCTTAATGATGTTTTGTACAGTACGTGGGGAAAATCATGTATAGGGTGTTAAAATAATTAATCAATGTTGTCAATGCTATATAGAAAACAAACTGTCAGCTTCTTTCTAGAAGTCTTAACAGAATATTGCATTTTCCTCTTAAATGGGCTAATCATGCCTTTTTACTCTTAAGGAACAGAAAATCAATGCATCAGCTATTGAGATACGAATTAGTCAACCGAAGTTGCTTTTCTTCGCAGTGCAATAGAAGGCCCAAGTGGGGCTTTGAAGCAGGCCAGCAACTTCTGTCATAATATGTGTGATATTTAACATTGTTCATTTTCAGAAGTTAAGGAGTGCTTTCCCATGAGATTTTATCATATGTTCTGGTACTTATCCAATGTCCCTTTTTCCTCAAAAAAATCATAGCAAAAACATGCTAGATGAGTTTTTGAGGTGGTCTAGTTGGCTTACCTTTGGGTTACCTTACCTTTGAACAAGGAACTGGCAAGAACTTAGGGTACTATGCAACCAGTTCTACCTCCTTTCCTCTTTGTGCACCAGCACTGCATCTCCTCTCTTCCTCACCTTTTTCTAGTTGTGACCTTGTTAAGAGAAGAAAAGCATTGATTGGTTTGGGAGTGGAAGAGGAAAGATTAACAATCATATGTCCTTCTCTGTACTCATAGCTCTGTCTACAGGTGTGGCAGAAGAGATCCCCAGCATTGTATAGTGCCCCAGATACTGTCTAGAGACCATAGGGATAACTTTTCTACTGTACCACTGTTCTGTGTCATTCATGGAATCCTAAGGAGTTTCCAGATGTCATTGTCTTATACTTGTAACCCTTCCATGTTTTACCAGAACTCTTTTCTTACCATGGAAATAGAAAAACAATTAAGCAGGGAAAGATGGAATAGCCATGCAATGTATCTTGACTAGTAGCACTAGGAGCTGTCTGTCTGGAAGCATCCAGGCTAAATATGATGAATAGTATTGCATTGCTAGTGGCATGCGATGCTTGTTGGCCGTTTCTGAATTTTAGCTTATTCCTGTGGCATTGCATCATATGTAGAAGGTTTACACATCAAGTAAGATTAACTATTACAACTTCTAACAACTTTTAATCTATTCCTGAAGCTAAACATTTGCTGTTTTCATTCCATCTGCTTCAGCTGAAATGTAGCTGTAGTTCCATGACATGTCCTCCCTGTTGTGCAGAATGGCAGAATCAACCAGAATAATGCACAATATTCAGAGCATGCTCGCAACTCATCAAATGCCAGTCCTGGATCCATTTATACATCCCACCAAAGCTGAGTGGCTATTTTAAGGATTACAACCTGCAGATGGGGCTCCAACTGTAGTTGTAACATTCTTGGGAGCAACTTTATGTATTGCTTTTTTCTTTCAATACAAGCTCTTATTTGGCCATGAGTATAGGTGTTCCCAGCACTTCTACACATGGCACAATAAACACTGGCATTATACTTCACATGTGGTCATGTACGGTTCAGTTTTGGCTTGGTTTGGGTTGGGTTTTTTGCCTGCAAAAAGCTGGCATGTGAAGTAATCCTCAGCTTGTTTCTTGGTTCCAATTTCAACCCAGCTGATACTGGTTTTGATTAAGGTACCCTTTATCCCTTACACCCCCTAGGAGAGCTGTTTTCCACTAAAGGCCCACCATCCTAAAGGCTCAGGTGATGCTGAATGTGAAGTGCGTATTCCAGCAATAGGCTTTGTGGCTGCAGCTGAACCATAAGAGAATAAAAAGTTTCGACCACAGGACTGTAATATGTAAAGGATGCCTGAATCAACATGGAAAGCAAAGGAATATGCTACCATTACTCACTTAAATCAAATTGCTTCAGTGGGATTTGATCACAGCTATCATCAGCTGACAAACAGTGTCCTTGATAGATTTTCCTGGTTTGCAGGTGCACATGTATTGCTGAGCATCTGCTGCATGGCTGGGAGGCTGTGGGCTGTCATGTGGGCTGAGCAGCAGTGCTGATTCGGGGGACAGGCTTGTGTAATCAGGTCTTGACCACCTGGTGGGCTAATTTAAATGTTCTCACAGCGGCATGGCTCAGGGGTTCCCCATGAAGCAAAGAGAACCTTTAAAGTGCACCCATGTATGTGCGGATGGAGACAGATGACCATTTTGCCATACAGGATGCACTAAATTTTCGATTGCGCTTCTGCTGGAGCTTCACAGCAGAAGGAAGAGGGGCTGCTGAAGGGCAGAATATGCTGCTTAGGAATACTGCTCATCCTGCCACATAAAACAAAACGAAGGACCTCCTTGCAAACCAGAAAAAAGCACACCAAGGAAAAGGTTCTTGCTTGCCCAGCTCTGCTGCTGGGCTACTTTGCAGGGACTTATTAATATGAGGAAAACAATCATAACCCTTGAGTGCATTCTAGGTGCTCAGCAGGCTACTCCTGCGCTTTGCTGAATTTGTGGACCGAGTCCTAATGGCCCAACTAGAGAGACTAAGCGCTGTCATCCGGCCAGTAGGTCTGAGTTCACAGCCTTGTTTGAAGAGAAGTCTGAATTTTGATTTTGGACAAGTGAGAAGAACTAGTCCTCCTACGAAATCACAGCAATGGGAACATTCAATTCTGCTGGATAATGAGCAGGGCAAAGTATAATACATTATTGCTATTTCTAGGTCCAATAATTTATTCCCTTCCATTTCTTCCAGAAAAGATGATCTTAACTTTTAAGATGCATGTATGAACTCTATGGAGGATCAGATATCACTAAGCCTATTGATTTCAATAGGCTTAGGCATGTTTAAGGTGCCATCACATCAGGAAAGAGAGAATATTTTGCAGAGACATTTTAAATTATTTGTGTTAGTAAATTTTGTTACATTTGATTGACAACAAAACTTAAAATATTAAGATTTTATTGATATGCTATCTGGCAGGATAGCAATGCAGTATATATTTACTGTTGCTTCCCCAGCAGCTGTCTGTTAGGGCAAGTTTATTCCTGGCCAGACATAAAGAACTTTTGAAAAGGTTAGACATTGTAAAAATCTTTCCCCACCTCCCTTCCTATGATTTCTTTTTCCTTTTTCCTTATTTTTAGCTAGGCAACACTCTAATAGTATTTTATGGCAAATATTTTTTCAGTATAATTGTTTAATCCAGATTTAATTTATTTCAGATGCCTTTATGGGAGGAACAAGCCATGTATCTTTTTCCTTAAACCAAAGCAAAACGCAATATGATATTATTACTATTACTACTATTCTTGTTTTGCAAAATTCTAGGCTTTCACGTCTCTTCAGTGCTCTAAGATACTGTGTTGTGAAAATATTTTACTCTATTTACCAAGTAGAAATTAGTCTTGCCAAAGGTTCTGAAAGTTTTCTTCTTCTGCCTGGCTCCTTGTACTTCAGAGGAAAATGCAGCCCTGTAAATTAGTGAGCCTGCTATGCCACTGCGATTTTAAACTTGAACTTAGCACAATTCGTTTATGATTCACTCCCGATTGAATGCTGTCACAAATGTATGAGGGGGATACATTTTTTTGGTAAAGTTAGTCCTCTGATTACTAATTTGAATCAAAAGCTCTAACCTTGTTAGCATCTGGACTTATTTCCATAATAACAACCCCTTCAGAACCTACAAAGTAATGAATAATTGACAACAAATGAAATGTTTTGATAGTTGTCGGCACAAAGCATGTTTAATGTTTTGTGTTGCTTCCTAGCTAATTATGTAGATGACACATTTGTCAGACCTTGACTGCCATTAGAAACGTGTTTCCAGAGGGGAGAAAAACAGGCTATTCATAGAGTAATTAACTAGAATGCTCAATGACCTGTGAGAGATTCAAATGGCTGCCAGTTCAGACATTGTTTTGTTACAGAAGCAGAGGGGTAATTAAAATTCCAAATTACAGTGCTATGATGAAGCATTTGTTTGTTGACAGTATACTCTTACTCTAGTTTGTTAATTCTTTTTTTTAAATGGCTTCTAATCCATTTTATAGCTTTAGGAGTTCTGTCTTTGAATTTACTGACAACTAATATTATGGCAAATTGCTCTTCCAGGCTTTGGCAGTTTCATGGGAGCACAAGGTGGGTGGGATGGAATAGCAGCTCTTTCCCCTAAACTGACGTACCATGTGCTGTCGCCGAAGCGCCACTAAACTGCAGCCTATCTTGCAAAATGATATGTTCATAATTCCACACGGAAGAAGATGTCTAGTTGCAGGAGGAAATGATTCAGAGAAAAGGATCATTATCAAACAAATTGAGAAAGGTGCCTTAAAACGTTACCAGAAAACCTTAATAGAATTGGCAGAATGATGAGCGACATTTAGGCAAACATTCCCGAAAGCAGACGGAGTTGAAGGAAAAGGGGGTACAGGAAACAGAGGGTTTTAAAGGGAAAATCTAAAAGGAGGCATCAAAACCCCAAACGACACTATTTACCTCCGAGTATATCGTTTCTTACAAATGTCCACAGCAAAACATGCACGTAATGAAAGACGATGTGTGTGTTTCTAGAAAATGTATTAGGGAATTGATTGAAAGAGGCCGAGGTGGTAAAGTTTCCTAACAATGAATTTAATGCAAGCTCAAGTGAAATATTTATTTACTTAGCCAAAAGTGAGAATAAGGTGCTGTTAAAAAGATCTGACAGAAGTCACATGGTGTTTGATGCAGGGAAGCTGACAGCGGCATGGAGTGAGCGCTGATTATCCTGAAGACACTGTCAGCTAGGATTGATTTCTACTTTCTCCCTTTATGTAACGGTTCCTGTAATACAGCTGACCCCGAATCACGTTACCTTGTCATCTCTCTGAATGGATCAAGAAGAGATGAGCTGAAAATAGCTAGGCACTGACCTTGAACTTGCCAGAACAGTGAGAAGTGACAGTGGCTTTGTGTATGTGCGCCTGTGTGAGAGAGTGGGTTATATGCACAAAAATGGCAAAGCTGCTGTTCGGTCGAGTTCACTGCAGCAGCACAAGGGGGCAGAGCAGCATTAAAGATTACAGGTAACGCTCATATTTGGGTTCCTTTCCTTCCTGCTTCCAAAGTGCTTGCTTGTGCCAGCTGCCTTCTCTATTTCCACATCAGTGAAATCTTCCTTACAAGCCACAGGGTGAAAACCTGAACGAGAGCTGGCCATTTCTGCCGAACTTGTAATACAGAACGTGTGATGACTGCTTCACCTTGAAATCCAGGTGCAGTTATGTCAGGGAATGGTGATGCCCCAAACTAGAATTCGGTAGAAACATTCTTTGGAACATTCTGGACAGCAGGCTGCCTATGGGAGCTCCGTGGGGCTGAACCACTGAGAGAGCATAACTAAGAGAATTTAGAATAGGAAATGTATCAGATAGTTGGTAGGTTTTCTAGATTTATCGTTTTTATCCTATCATTTTGTGCATGTTCATGTTCATGTGGAAACCGTACTTTGCAATTCATACCTCATCTATCATCTTTATCTATTTTATAATAGATACACAAGTGCAAATTTTGGGAGGATATTGATCAATTTGCTTCTCTCTCTCTCTCTCTCTCTCTCTCTCTCTCTCTCTCTTTTTAAGATCTCTCTGTTTGGCTTTCTCCTTCTCAAATACACATGGACACACAAATGTGTGCATATAGCTGTGTGGGTACATCTTGGCATCATTAGTACCCAAAGCATCTACTGCATGGGGGCTGGAGTGTTACTGCCCATAGGGAAACATTTGGAAGCTGACACTAAAGTACCCTTCCAAATGAGTTTCTTCGCTTCTTGTGGTTTGAGATTTTATTTTATTTTCTTACTGTGTTTCCCAGCTAAGGTGTTTGGTTAGAGTCCTGTCCTTGGCTTGGCAAGAAGGGTGTTGACAACACAAGGGCATCCATGCCTCCTCCAAAGGTCAGCAGCCCTTCAGGCCTTGGCTTCAGCACAGGCTTTCTGGGCCAGACATATTTGCTTTGTGCCTCACCACTTCTTAGGGTCCCTGGGGCTCTTCAGCATATCCACTATCCTTTGGTATAGCAAATTGGAGGTTGATCTACTTGATACCTTCTTTTGGCACAGAAGCCGTTCTTCGGTTCCTTAGATACAACCTTGTTGAAAGGTGTGGGCTAGAGGGAAGTTTTGCACTAGAGAGTTGTTCCTGGTTTCATTGTGCTGGGCTTTTAATAAGGGACCCTATTCCCTAATGCGTTGGAAGTGAGTTTATTGCTACCATCTGTTTAATTGCCCTCTCATTTTTCTTTGGGGAATCATGAAAGTATTTTACCCTGCCTTTGAATCTCTCATTTCTTTTAAAAGACTGGGTAAAGTACACATCAATTTCCAAAGAGTATATGAAAAACTGATAAACAGCAGCATCTCTGAACAGTAAAACTCAAGGAAAACAATTTTTTAGATGAATGTTTGTTGTTTGTTATCAGCAAACACAGTGCTTGCTGTACAAGTAAATAAACAAGGTTGTGGATTCTGAGGTTGTATGTTTTTGGTTTTGTTTGTTTGTTTTTAGTTTTTCCTCTTTTGAAATTGTTGATTTTCAGCTCCTATCTCATAATTTCTTATTCAGCACAATTTATAGAAGGAAGAGACGCCTCTTAAGAAGGAGAGATGTGCAGATCACAGAAGCTGTCCTAGTGAATTAAAGGTGCATCTGGAAAGGTCCATATATTTTAAGGACAACTTTATTAATATTACAACTTAAATTCAAGCCACAGACTTAGCTAAAAAGAGATAGAAGTGTGACAAACATTTCATTCAGTCAAACACTTTGCCAGTTACTACTTTGTCATGATCCAGGTTTTGGAGTAGCTCAGGCATACTGTCTTTGGTGGCCCCCACCTGGCTGACTTGGTCATGGTTTTGATGTTGACATTGAGCCACATCTGTAAAGTCCCTGGTGCAGCTGCTTGAACCACTCTGGCCCAGGTCCAGATGGATATTCTTCAGTAGTTGGGCAGCAGTGGGGAGTTCATACATACATGTGCATCCAGTGCTCACTTCAGGGCATGCATTCTGTCCTGTGCTGAGAACTGGAGGGGAAAGCCTAGCTGAGGTGTTGGTAGGAGCTCAGGCCACAAACACATAATCGTCGGGGGTGGGAGGAGATGCATAATTAAGGCGGCGTCACCAGAACTTTTCTACACACAGTTCAACGCCCCAGTGAGGGAAGGAGAAATAGCTGCCAGCAGCAAGCACCTCAGTAATGCCGTGCTAGGCTCAGCAACAGTAGCAGTGCAACTAGGGTGCTGCATGTGCGTGCCAGGTGTCTAATGTATCCAAACTATTCAGAATGCGGAGCTTTGCTCTGAAATCCATTGCACGAGTGATGGCTTCTCCTCTGCACTGGCGCAGCAGAACTCTGCTTGTCAAGGTTCTGGGGATGGAGCCCAGGGCTCAATGTTGAAACGTAAACATTTCCTGAGAGAATATATCCTGCTATACCCAGCCATAGAACAAACATAAAAGGAGAGGTAGACAGGCGTCCAGGTTTTACTGATCACTATTCACTAGAAAGGTACATTGCAATGCCTGAATGCAAAGCTGACCTTAGATACCACACGTGGCAAGTCTGTGCACTTCTATAAAAACCCTGTTGCAGCCATAATTTCAGCAAATATTTAATTGCTCCACTAGAGCGATCCAAATTATGCTGCTCCTAAAAGTGCTGGTGTGAAGAAGTGTGTAAATGCTGGGCTGAAGATGTAGATGTAGATTGCATGAGTAATTTGTACTGAGTCATGGAACAGTCATTGGCTTGCAATCCAGCAGCAGTCAGCAGTGTGTGGTAACATGGAACTCTGCACCTGGCCTTGCCTGCCCCGCCCCCGTGCTAATGGGGGGGGGGCGCTATTGAATGTTGGCAGCAATCCATGACAGAGGCTTATAAGGGGCAAGTGTTGCTTCAAAAGCGACATTTGTCCTTTTTAAACTTTCCTGGCAGTTTACTGAAATTTGGCTGAAACCCATCTCTCTCTCTCTCTCTCTCTCTCTCTCTCTCTCTCTCTGTAATGCTGCCCCACCAAATTTTGTTGGGGTGATGGTGGAAGGTACACAGTTCATAGGAGAACACAGGCCCATAGACCCAACAACATGTTCACCTCTGTGTTAGGCTACCAGATTCCACATGTTATAAGGAGGAAAAGTGTACACCAAGTAACACTCAAGAATAACACTCATGAAACCTGATTCCCTTGGAGAAAGGACTATAAATGTGATAAATAGCTCTGCTTTTGTTTTTCCTTAGAGTTTACAATAGTTCTTAATAGGCTCAATCTCAACATCACTCTAATTTGCAAGAATTGCAGTGCTAAATATAGACAGGAAATACAGATCAAAAAGGGATGGCAATGTGAAATACTGTTGCATTTGTTTTATTCTTTCATTAAAATGGGGACAATCAGCTCCCTTCCATGTATGTGTCACGCTTGAAATGCTACTAGATTGGAAAGATGTAGGTACTGAAACTGAGAAGATTTGATCAAATTTCCCACAGCTAGTTTTGGGCACCTGACCTGCTTAGTTTCCCACAGGGGAAAAGAAAGCTCTGTTTCTTTAAATTCCCAATGAGAAGGGACATGTGTCTCCTTGCATTGAGTTACATTGCATCACATCATACGGCACAAAGTGACCCAACACAACATGACAGGGGAAGTAAAGAAAACAGATTCTTTTAAACCATTATTTATATATTTCTTTGACTACTGTTAACAAAATGATGGCAATAAAGATATAAGCAAGGAAGATGTGTAATTCACTGGAACCAAAGAAAATAGACCATAGAAACTGTTCTTGTTACAAATTTTGTTATAAACACAATTAAAACTGGCATGAAGAGTGCTGATACCTTACTTTAGTTTGCAACATAGACCTTCATTGGGCAATGAGATACTGTGCTGTAGTGGTTAGAGCATTGGACTGGGACTGGGGAGTACCTGGGGGTCTAGGCTCCACTTGGCCATGAAGCTTACTGCGTCACTTGGGCTAGTCATTGACAGGGTTGTTGTGAGGGTAAAATGGAGGACAGAATAATTATATAAATACCTTGGGTTTTTTGCAAAAGGAAAAAATAGATGAGGTAAAATGTACACATTAAAAATTAAATTAACAAAAATGGTGCAGGTTCGATCCTCCTGCCTAAAGGAGCCAATAATTTTATTGACATATAATGTATTACTGTGCCTGCCACAGAGCTAAGTGGAGTTTAGTTCAACTGACCTGACCTGTTAATTTGACTTGGGTCCCTCTTCAACTTGAGGGTCACTGACTGTATTCTGCAGTCAGATTACTGGTATTGCACAGGGAGGAAAGGAAGAGGAGGAAGGAACTGGCTGCCCCCGTTCTCCTTGGTTGTCCCTTTGCACAAATGACCTTTAGAGCAGCTCACTGGTTGGTTGCTTCAGAAATTGCACCTAATTGCAAGCAGAGTTCGGGAGCCAAGCCATCCCCACTGGACAGAGCTGTTAAGCCACTGTGCTACTTTTACTGAATAAATGTAATTGTGGTATGTTCTTTATTCAGTTCTCATAGGGTTGCTGGGGTAGGAGAGAAGGAGGACATGTTTATTAGATGAGTCTGCTTCCCAAATGTTAGACCTCACCCTTGATTTGTAATTGATGAAATCACAGAATAGTAGAGTTGGAAGGGGCCATGAAGGCCATCGGGTTCAACCTCCTGTTTTTGCAGGACACCAATTTACACCTTCCCACTCAGATGGTTGTCCGGTTTCTTCTTGAATGTCTCTAGTGTGGCAGAGTCCACACCTCTCTAGGCAGCTGGTTCCACTGTTGTATTGCTCTGACCATGAGGAAGCTTTTCCTGATATCCAGCCTGAATCTGGTTTGTTACAGCTTGAGCTGATTATCCATGTTCTACACTCCAGTATCAGTGAGAAGAGATCTTGACTTTCCTCTTTGTGACAGTCTTTGAGGTACTTATAGAGGGATATCATGTCCCCTCTCAGCCTTCTCTTCTCAAGTTCTCTGAGTCTCTCTTCATAGAGCAGTGTTTCCAAACCCTGGATTGTTTCTGTTGCCCTCTTCTGGACCCTTTATAATTTTTCTTAAATATTGGTGCCTAGAACTGGACACAGTATTCCAGATGAGCTCTGACTAGTGTGGAGTATAGGGCAACTACTACTTTGCATGACTGGAAGTAGTTGCCTATTCACACATGCAAGTTATCTAGATTTTCTTTAGGAATACAGTAGCATTCAGGAACTTCCTCAGTTGTAATGTTTTGTCACTGTATGGGATTGTTTACATGAGCTTGCGGTAGTTGATGGATCTTTAAATGCTAGCAGAGCAAATCCTGTGGAGGGAGGGAGGGAGGGAGGGAGGGAGGGAGGGAGGGAGGGGGGGAGGGAGAGAGGGAGAGAGAGAGAGAGAGAGAGAGAGAGAGAGAGAGAGAGAGAGAGAGAAAGGGCCCAGCATGTCCCAGAAGGCATCGGTTTCAGTCTTATTTCTGTCTAGAATTGTGTATAATTGTGACTTGATTTATGCATCAGAAGTTTTTCATAGCAACTAGTATGAGTGTTTGGTAAGATTTATACCTGGTAGATTCTAAATTGCATTAATGTAGAAAGCTGTCTCACTACTGTTGTAGGTAATGAAGTTGTAATTGAAATGATACATTTCTTATTCATCTTCAACCAGCTCTTATCCAGAAGCTTTGGTTTACCTTACAGACATTACTGATTGTCTCCACAAAATGAACAGCTTGAAAAAAATAAGTAAATGGAGAGTAATGGTCATTTCTGAAAGCTTTTCATGCCAGCATGGACTGCAAGGCAAGCATTAGTAGATTCTTTAAATAAAACATTGCAAAGATCAAAACCCAATTTTAAACAGGATTTATTAGCTTGTATTTTTTCTAGTTGCAGTTGAATAGGGTTATTCTATTTATCCTGACAAAGAAAAAGAAATGGTACCCCTGTTTACAAGTCAAAAGCTGCATCCAGTATGTGTGTTTGTGTGTATGGATGTGTTGCTCTGAGCTTTCCTTTTCAGCTTATAGTCTTTCAAAGGTAGAAGAAAGATTAGAAATACCTTGTCTGCATCTGTAACTTCCTTCAAGCAACTGAAGGGCATA
Organism: Varanus komodoensis; assembly: GCF_004798865.1. Taxonomy (NCBI): domain Eukaryota; kingdom Metazoa; phylum Chordata; class Lepidosauria; order Squamata; family Varanidae; genus Varanus; species Varanus komodoensis. The sequence continues at coordinate 20,685,544 of NW_025335798.1, forward strand.
TTGTTCCCTATATAGTGCCTTGCAGAAGTATTTTCCCTTTGACTTTCCACATTTTGCTGTGTTATAACCTGGAATCGAAAGGAGTTTCAACACTCAACACTGTGAAGTTGCAAATTATTTTTATTGCGACACAAAAGTTAAGTAAACAAAAATTGGCACTTGTGGGTGCATAAGTATTCATCTCTCTGAGCCAATCCTTCGTAGAAACACCTTTGGCAGCAGTTGCAACTGCCAATCTTCTTGCATAAGGCTCTGTCAGCTTTGCACATCTGGATCCTGTAATGTTTGCCCATTTTTTCCTGGCAGAACTGCTCCAGATCTTTTCAGTTAGATGGAGAGTGTTAGTGAACAGCAACTTTCAAGTCTTCTCCCAGATTCTCAATTCAATTGGGGGCTGGGCTTTGATTGGGACATTCTAAGACATTCACATTCTTGTTTTTCAAATCACTCCAGGGTTACTTTGGCTAGGTTTTTAGGGTCATTCTCAGGGCCATCTTAACAGCATTATGGGCCCTGGGCAAAGCTGGGATGTACTGGGGCCCCTACTGAGTGTACTGGGGCCCCTACAACAACTATAACTACTGTTAATTTTGGAAGTTTTCCAATTTTCCAAGGGTTAACATACACAGATTAGTATGGGGCCCACAGGCAAGTGCCCATCAGGCCCATGCATTAAGACAGCCCTGGTCATTCTTCTGCTGGACTAATCCCAGGTCCCTTGCAGACTGAAAAAGGGCTTTCTTCTAGAATTAACCTGCATTTATTCCAACAAATCTTGTCCTTATGACCAGTTTTCTAGTCCCTAACCAGTTTTCTAGTCCCTACCTTGAAAAAGCATCTTCACAAAATGATGCTGCCATTACCATGCTTCACCATTGGCATGGTGTATTCAGGAAACAGGCACTGTTGGCTTTTTATCACACACAGGCTAGATACACAAAACACTGCAAAATAACAGTAATAATAATGCCCTGCTATTATATCAAAACAAACAATTTGCCATGGTAGCCCCCTTTTCCCTTCAAGCTTTTTGCACTGTATCCTCATTTCCAAAAAACACATGGAGATACATAATTTGGTTAATGACTATAAACCAAGCAATGGCATGTTTGTTGCTAGGAAGTTGAGAGGAAAATAGAGTTTGAAGGCTAGGAGCAGTCACTTTTGTGACTGTTCTTCCCAGAGGACTCTATGGTGTTTCCATACCAACCATGGTAAAAAGGTGATCGCAGGTCTGGATGACCAGAGAAGCCATGAAGTGTTGATTGTCTCTGTGGATTCAGAAAACTAACCCTATCATGCAGGATTTCCAGAACTGGGTCTGGACAACACAAACTTAACAATGGTAAGATTTCACCAAAGCTTCTTCTGAACCTCCCCACAGTGTTTTACAAATCAAAGCAGTTCAAATTTGAGCTGATCAGATCAGAGAACCTTTTTCCACATGTTGTTGGGTGTCCCACATGCCTTCTTGCAAATTCTAAACAGACTTTAATATGTTTTTGTTTTGGCAATGACTTTCTCCATGCCACTCCTGTATATAAAGCTCAGCTTTGAGAAACGTTGGGATGATAGTTATCCAATGGACAATTTCTCCTGTCTTAGCTGTGGTACTCCCTGGTTCCTTCATACTTTGGGTTTATTTTTATTACCCCAGCTTCCACACAATTTTATCTCAGAATGGTTTTGGTAACTCCTTGGTCTTCATGACACTGTTTCGAAATGTCCTCCAACAAATTCTGGAACAGGTGTATGTGTTTGAGATCACATAGCATTGGAATTGCACACATGTGGGCTCTAGTCAGGTACGTACAGGATATTTCTTCTGATGAAAGTGGGTAACACCAGGACTTATTTAGGCATGTCACAGCAAAGGGGAAAATACTTGCCACAGAAAAGAGGGAAGAAAGAGAATCTACCTCAAAATCTCAGTGGACCAATCAGGAAGAAGCAGCTGAGGTCCATAGGGATTGATGTGGTGCAGGAGGGGGTTTTGCTGAAGGAGGCTGCTGGGGTGCCTGGCAAGAGTGGGAAAATGGAAAGAGGAGTGCAGAAACCATATTGCCATGGAACCACATGACCTTTTGACCAGTGGGCAAAAATCCACGTGCCACAGAAACAGTGCAGCGTTGCTTGCTATGACATGCAAATCCACCCAGTGGGATATGGTGTGTGCTGGTGTCCATCTGAATATTTGGTGCCCAGCTGTGGCTTGGCATGTGAACCCAAGAACCCTGCATGATGCAAGCATCTGTTGTTGGGTTTTGCAATGGTTTTTCAAACTTTGCATCACCCTTACCTCTTAGATTCACATGATATATCAAATTCCAGCTAGGTGTTGAGTATGCAGATTCCATCCGGCATGTGCCACAGTGGATCAAAGTCTCAAAGAACTTAACAGGAACCACTGGGATAAGAAGCAACTTCTCAAGTGTCAGGACCCAAACTAGGAGTTCTATAAGTGCGCATGTTCATCAGATGTTTACCTGGATCATAAGAAAATGTTTCTCCCTCCTAATCCCCAGGAATTTAGTAATTACTAGCTAGTGATATTAATTTCAGTGGGGTCTACCTTAAATGAAGTTGGAGTTCTAGCCTTCAATTTCCACTGTCTTTTACATTTCCTAAATGTAGTGATACAAGTTTGGTTGAAATAAGTATCAGATCATATTTAAAGACACATGTTCAGGGAAATCACATTTTGAAGAAAACATATATTTAAAACAATTACATGTATTTTTTCATGTGGATCAAAAATACCACAAAATAGTATGGAAACAGGATGGAATGAACAGTTATCATCTTCCAATTATAGTCTTCTATTCCATTCATTCTCAACCAGATTTGCAGCTAACTAAACTTCATGTTACTTGGTTCAAGCACTAGGGGTGGCTGATCTACAAGTCAAGTTTGCCTGGAGGGCAGTGAAGAATCGTTGCCTTGCTTTGTCTGCTGGTATGTAATATCCCCACATAACATTACATACCACCATAAGTTTAAGTCACCTCTTTTTACACTTTCAGGTTAAGAAGAAAAGTTTAGTGTGCATGTCCCTCTGAACATCCTTCCAGCAGTTCTAATTTGATGTCTGATATATAGCTTAATAATCCTCTGTGTAATTATAGCCACGCCCTTTATGGAATTCTATGTTCCCACCCCATGTCTCAGTAATAGTCTGGTCATTGCACAATCTTGTAATACTTGGAATTGCTTATAATCCACATTCCTGATAATTGTCAGAAATTTCCCCTTAATATGGAGGACGTGTTGTTTTCTTAATACAAAGAAAGTGCAGTACTGAACTGAACTGAAAATGTTTTTCCTTGAACTGAAAAACATCCTCTTAAAAGTTTCTGAACATACTTGTGTCTTCAAGACTCATTCTCAGGAATAGATTTAGAGAAGTTCAAAACAATGATTTGCTCACATAATTATGAACCAATGTAAAGGTATGTGATTCATATTCCAAGCAACCTTAACCATAGATATAACCCTTGATTTTTATCTGATAGTTACAGGCCAAGCACCAGTTTCCAGTTCTCTGTGCCACCAAGGATGGTGGCTGAAAACTGACTGAAAACTGAACTGTGGGTAGTTTAAGCTGGGGAAAGTGCAATACAGCCTTCTAGGATCTGAAATTAGGTGATTCCAGGGAGCTAGTCCCATGCCATAAAATTTGTAGAGTTTCCTGCTCTCTTTCAGTCTTGGGTACTTGTTACTTAGGAAAACCACAAGTGCCCACTCATTCTTCTTCAAGATAGCTGCTGGTTCTCAGGCAGTCCTGACATAATGTGCATTGGCTGCTTCTTCATCTACATAGTCTTGACCTGAGTCCTTTCCATAGCCATGCTATGCAAAGAATGCTGGGAGAATGCGGCAAAGAGACAGAATGTTGGCAGCTAGCTGTTATATTTTTACAAGGGTGGTTTCAACAAAATGTTGCAGTGTAACCTTTCTTAAAAGGTGTCCTCCAGTACAGAATTCTGGCTCGGTACTTCCTCCAAAGGGACAGGCATTCCTTCCCACCTCTTTGTTCTGTTTCCCCCACCCCTCAAATCATCCATTTACTTTCTGAGACTATTCAGTATGTTCCGTGCATTGTGGTTTTTGTTTGCTGGTTTTTGTTTGTTTGTTTGATGGTGGAGTGAGGGGAGATCACCAGTGTAGGACTTAAACTTCTCTCCTCTCTTCTCTCGTCTCTTCTCTTCTATTTTCTCTTCTTTTCATAATATTACAAACCTCTGGATTCACCAGAATCTACTGATACTGCTTCTTGTTTCTCAGCAGCCCCATTTTGGCTACCATCCCAGTGCTCAACAGCTGAGTTTGCTGTTAGATGGAGTGATATAACAATTACATATTTTCCATATAGTAATTATATAGGCGTACACACTGGTAGATCCACATTAAAAATCAGTTTCTTTGAGCTATAACTATTAACTATGCTATTTTAACATCCTGAAACTTAAAAACATTAGTAATAAAATATTTAAGCAATATACAGGTAGAACTGAACACATAAGATACAAATTGATTTAAAGGAAGTTCTAGTGATCTGAATTCTTTTGGCATGAGACCTAGCAACAACATTTAATCCTTGAAGGAGCACAGGGTTCTTAAAAAACCCCCAGAAATATCACTTTTGAATAATGATCAAAGCTTATTATAGCTAAGATGGGGCTTCAGTGAAAGAAGTAAAGGATGAATTAATCCTAGCTTTACACTGTTCATTACCATTGGAATCCTTTACATACTTTTACCTGGACATAAGCACCATTAAAATCAAGAAGACTTAAGGGAGAGCTACACTATAAGCCCTTACATTTATGAAGATGCACAGTTGTGCAATTTATGGCAAACACACCTATTGCATTCGGGGTACATGCTAATGAATACAGGACAGTTTCCACTGTGTTGAAAACATGATCTTTTGTAACATACAAATGCAATTGTGGGATAAGTAGGAGGGGCTGGAATGGAGATGTGAGCAGGGAAATGGCCCTCTAAGTTTCATTTGTTTGTGTGTGTTTTTAACTTACTGAGTGAAGGAGGTGATATGCAGGAGTGAAGGGAGGGTCTTTTTTTAAAGAAAAAAAAAGAGAACTTCTCCTACACCCTCACTAAAACAAACCAAATCAAATCAAAGAAGGAGAGGGGTGAGGTGAGAAGATGGGGAGACTGTGATGCTGCTAACTACTGTCCTCCCACCTTCCATAAGCTAAAGCCACTGGAATTCCTCTTCCTCAAAAGCTGGTGCATTCAGGCAATACAATGTTGGTAAAAATGCCGAGCTAGATCACCTTGCAGTTTTGACTCAATGGACATGCATAGAATCGCACTGTAACTTAACCTAATATTACCAAAGCAGCACATCTAGTAGGCTCAACAAATTTCAGAAGAGAGTAGGGTGCTTTGTAGATGAAAAGGGAATACTAACCCTAACCTTAACCCTAAAAAGAGATTACTCAGAGTTACTAGGAAGCGTATGGCATGGTGGAAGTCCATGAGTAAGCCTGTCATGCCAGAATGCCAAATCCATATTGAACCTTAGTGGTTTTTGGAACTGATGCCTTACTTCCTTAGAAGGTTGGGCCCATTCCTGTGGAAAAACCACCACCTCGTCCTGCAAATCAATGTATTTTCACCATTCATTATTTATTACAGTTTTAGTTTCAGGTTTCAAAAACAATTAAGGAGAGCGTTTAGTATGAAAATTACTGTAATTGCCTGTTAATTGAGGTTATCTGCTTCATATTATTCAAAAAGCAAATGGTGTTGACACTTGTACCCAGAAATGATTACTTAATAAACAAAGTCAGAATGCATCACAAATAAAACACGGCTGCCTGCTGATGGCTACATTCATCTGGTATGAAACATTCCCAGAAAGATATTAGGCAAGATGTCTCTCCATTGTTTAAACTCACAAGTACAAAAGAAAGACTACTTTCTGGTTTCCGTGCCTGGTAAATTTTACACAGTAACCAGATAAGGGATTTTATATATAAAGGCATTTTACTCATGCATAATAACAATGCCCAGAAAAGTTTAAACACTTAATATACCCATTTTTTTTTTACTCACTTCTGGTAATGTGCTCATAACGGATGGATTCAGATTTAGACATGCAGTATTGCTGGCAGAAAAGGATTATTCCTGCTTCTTCCTTCATATGGTAAGGGGAAGGAATCCATGAAATTCTGCCTGATTTTCAGGGACCCCCTCAGCTGATTTGTGAGTCTTTGTGAGTCAACCATAAAATACCATTCATCCTTTTCAGAAAGCAGGGCAATGTACTATGAGACTGGCTGGCCCTTGTGTCTGTCATGTAGTACTGCCAAATTCTTTGTGTCAAAATGTTAACCAGAGAACAACTTTTTAAGACACATCTAGCAAACATTTAGGTAGTTAGCAAAGCAGCCTCCAGGAAGAAGAGCAAGCAAAGTGAAATCTTCAGCAACACTTATTTATTTAATTTGTATAAAAGCTGCCTATTAGCATAATGCTCTCTGCTGCTTCCAGTTTTATCTGTCTGTATACAGGCTGAGTTGTAATTACATATTGGCTAAGTTAGGCCGTCAGATCCATTCTGAGGAGCAGGGAGGGAAAAGAGAAGGATGCTTCATTTTCTGTCCCTATTAAGCTACCATGGCAATGCTATGCATTGTGAGGAAGACTGCAGAATATTCCATAGTATTTTGTACCATTACTCCATTTTGTTCTATAGGGTTCTGGTATTAACATCCTTCAAATCCAAGGGTGTCGAAGACTGGGAACGTTTCAGGAGCCCTGTAAAAGCACCAGAAGAAATGCACTATCAGGATGCTTAACAATTTGCTCTTGATTTACATTTTTATTAATTTTGCTTTGCCTTCTCCACAGCACAGGCTTTCATCTTTCCCTTGCATGTGTCCTGCTTGCCCTGCCGCTTCATGTTAGGGTCAGAACAGACATTACTTTTAATCCAAATCTAGCCACTATGACTTTTTACTAGTGTTGTTGCTCTCTGGGAGTTTAAGAGGACTCAGTCAGGAACTTACAACCCTTCTTACCCTCAACCTTCTTAAGGCCTAATCTTGATTAAACACTCTACAGTAAAACATATAATTTTAAAAAGATGTAATTGCAAGACACAGATTTAAAGTAATGTTTGTTTTGGTCCATTTAAGCCTTGCCTAGTTAGAATTGTGCACTGTGCATATTTATATCAGATACATAGACAGTAACTCAATAGGAAAACAATATGTTGTTCACCCAGAAAATAAAGTGGATATTGAAAATGCTTTTTGGATGGATTTTTTTTTTGGGGGGGGGGGAAGCTGGGGGAGGCAGTCAGAGCTGAATCAGAGCTTGAAAATCATTTTAAAACCAACCTCAGGCCCACTCACAGACTGCCTAGACAGTTAGGTGCCTAGGTATTTTTACACAATGGATGCATTCCTTCCTTGTATTTTCTTGTATATATAAATATATAATCTACAATGGTTTGAATGTGCATTTGATTGTGAAATGGGCCTGTCCTGGGTTAACAACATTCACACATGCCCATGAATAGCACAAACACATTCAAAAGTGTTTTAGCCTCATATGCAAAAATATTCTGAGGTCACAGCTTTGCAATGTAAGATCAGTAGTTTTATAGTTATACATTCACATTGCTTAGGTAAATCCTGGGACACATTAGAACAGTTTCTGCAAAGTATAGTCACTAGATATCAAAGGGAGGCAAGGTTAGGTTGCTAGATTTAACAGGATAGTTCAGTATATAATGTTGTGTGTTTGCCTTCAGTTTATAAACAGTTCTAAGAAATTATCCAAAATAGACATGGCCATGTGTGTTACCTTTACATTTACAGAAAATGGATTGACCCACGTAGATTCTGTGTCCAAGGTCAGGAGTCAAAAATGAACAGCATCCTGACTATTTAAATAATGTAATGATATTCCCCAAAGAAATCAGGGCTATCACAAATATGACAATAGATTTCTTGGCTGCTATTATGCCAAAAGGCGGTGTGGTGTGGTGTGGTGTGTTATGGTAGTTAGTCTGGGGACCTGGGAGATCTGGGTTCCAGTACTCCTTAGCCCTGCATTTATTTTATTTTATTTTTATTTAAAACATTTTTATGCCGCCCCCATCTCAACAAAGCCTCGGGGCGGCTTACCACAAAAACAAAGTTATACAAAATTATACAATAAAAATATTAAAACCCGGTGCATCTCGGCTTAAAACGTTTAAACAATAAATTAACACTTAAAATAAGTTTTAAATAAAAAGGTCTTAGCCTGGCGCCGAAAAACAAATAACGACGGCGGCAGGCGGACCTCTCTGGGGAGCGCATTCCATAGGTGGGGCACCACCACAGAGAAGGCCCTCCTCCGGGTACTCACCCTCCTAATATGATTCACAGAGGGTTCCTGGAGAAGGGCATCTGTTGCTGATCTCAAGGGGTGGGAGGGCATATATGGACGCAAGCATGCCTTTAGATACCCAGGATATCTGGGTATCTGGATAACTTTGGGCCAGTGACAGCTTCTAAGCCCAGCCTATCTCACAGGGTTGTTGTGAGAATAAGATGGACCTGTGTAAGCTGCCTTGGGTTCACCACAAGAGGAAAAATGGTGTGATATCAATGCGGTACAATAACAACAAGACATAACTGCAGCATTTAATTGTAGATGCCCACATGGGTGCGTCTACATAGCAGTTAGAGTTCTTTAACTAGTTAGTGTGGCAAAAAAGGAAGTAGGCTTCTGAACTGCTTAAGGCTGATGAAGAAGGCAGAATATAGTTCACAGCAGCTTTACTCTCCCATAAGTAACTGTCCAAATTCTACGTGAAGAATTTTCATACAAAGCTAAGTGAGAACTGACTGAGGATACCTACAAGGTATTGTGGGCACAATGTAGGTATAGATAGCAGCTACCCAGGGCAGTACCTTTATAGGGCCAACCAAAATCCCGCAGACATGTGCAAGTTCAATCAAAATATTATCCAAAGTTTGTGGATCTTTGGTTGGCTCTAGTGAATGCTTTGCCTGTTTATGGATTCTGGGTGTTTTTCTGATGGATCAACACAACTACATCTTTGTTTTTTAAGTAAGGAAGGATGAAAGCATTGTTTACACAATCTTTGAAAGTTTCAGCTGTTCCCTTCTATTGTGATCTGCGGCAAAAGTGTACATTATATTCCTCCTCTTCTAATTCTTGCTAACTTCAGGAGCCATCACAAAAAGTGGGTTTTCACAGCAATGCTTATGCAGCCATTGATTTTCTTCATATGCTTTGCTCCTGATGACCCTGAGAGTCAGCTTTGTTCTGGACTTTTAGCCCATGGCAGTGGAACAGGGGGAGACAAGGCATCAGCGGAGATGTAGAGCATGCATAAAGGAGAAGACATATAAAAACTGAAATGACACGGCTGCTGAAGCATCTTGTTGCTCATCTCAGTTGCATGTTTGAGGAGAAAACAGGAGGTAAATTGTGATATGTAACATTGAATAATGTTCAATAGGGATAGATGGTTGCTCAGTCACATAGGGAGGCCAGAGGCCAAAGGACAAATGCCTTCCTTGTCCTTGCAGTCAGATTGTATCCTTATAGCCTAAAAACAAAGTGTATTGACTTACAAATACAAACCACAGAGCTAATCTTAACAACTTAAAGGCAGAATGTCAAGACTAAGAAGGAAAACTAACATGCTGGTTCACAACCAAACTTTCCTGTTATAAATGTACAGGAAGTAGTATGCTTATATGGTCATATATTGCACTTTTATGTTTACTAGGCACTAATAACAGTAATGGTACTCCTGCTTTATGTCACAGAAAGTGTATACCACAATCAAAATCATGTATGGCCTGTTTATTGAAACATGCATGGTAATTTGGGTTACAGTATTTTTTTAATTCCAAATCTAAGCCAAATCTAAGGCTTTGTCTGTCCAAGGTCTTGCTCTTGATATTTTTTCCTAGGACTCATCAATATTCTAGGAGGATGCTAAGCTGCCCTTTAGGAATGTTCAGTCTACACATATAACCCATACAGCAATAACTTTAAGGAGCCTTTCAGAGAGACCAGACTTTCAGATTTGGCCTTCACTCCTGAGTAAATTATCTAATGATTAGGATTCTAGTCTGTCACTTAAAATGGAAGGTTGGAAGCTTTCTTTCTGGGCAGGTTTTCACCGGCGGCAGTCTTGCAGCCTAGTCAATAACCCATAGTGAAACATCCTCCCTCTTGCTCACACCAAGCTGAGATTGCTGAGACTAGATTTCACTTGGGGAGAAGAACTCAGGAGGAGGCCCAGTTTATGAGCAGGTTCTAGTCAGTTGCTTGAAACAGCAGGCCTTGGTGCCTACCCATGAGGAAGGATAGTGCTCTGTTGGTGTTGCTTTCTCCTTAATTCAGTGTTTTAAATAATTTCAAGTTTGCTATGTTCCATTTATGAAGAAATCTGCAAATTCTGGTAAGTTTCTTTTTCTTGATAACAAACAAACCAGAATGAATTCTCATCCATCTGTATCAGCCAGAGTCAATAGGAAGTGATTCCCGACACAGCAAGGGCCACGTTATACATGCCTGCCACATAGCTGATAAAGATAAGGCTGTCAGAAAGAAGGAGCTGGTAAATAGATTCAGCAACATAATGTAATTTAGCAACTCTGGATTCAAACTCAGCTAAGCATTCTAAGCCCTGAACCTAGATGGATGAATTTGTGAGTTGGGTTATTCTCACTTTTTTTTTAAAATCTCAAACTCTTTCTGCGCTGTTTAGGAAGAAATGTTGCTACGTTCTTAGCAAAATATGAATGAAATTTTTATTTCTCCCTCTCTGTGAGCATACAGATCTCCCTTGCAAGTAGACAGCATACCATTTGTAGGGGTAAATCTTCCAGATGTTATCTTTCTAGAAAGCACTGGGAACATAGTACAAGAACCTCTTTACTGAAGTATAAATGAAAACACAAGAGCCATAATCAGAACTGCTCTCTTGAGTATGATAAGAACTGCCCCATCTGCTCCTGGGGCAACTCTGGAAAAAACTGGTGCAAACATATTGTGTTTTCTTACCTAGTTTGACTACTACTGTGTGGAGGACCGCAATGACAGGAAGTTTGTTGAGCCATCTTGAAATGTTCAACAACTACAACTACAGCTACTGAGAGCACAAAATGAAACAACACATTCTCCTTCAGTCATATATAATCAGAACAAAACTAAAATGGACCTGATATTGTCATTGATCACAGTCTCTGAACTAGATGTATCAATATAATATCAGGATGCTGATATTCTATTGCATTTGAACCAAAATGACTACCTGGTGTGCTTTCCAGCTTTCCTAATTTTTTGTCCTGCCCCACCCTTTCATGTATGTAAAGAAAAGGAGAAATGCTTATTTCCAGGTGTGGGTATTGTTTTGTTTTGTTGTTATTTTACTTGTAACCTTTTTTTTTTTTTTGGTCATTTCTTATATTGTTCTCAGAAGTACTTTAAGGAATTTTAGACCTTAACATTATAATGCAATGAAATATATCAAACTGGAAAACATAGGTCTCAGCTGATATCTTAGCAGTAATAAAATAAAAGTATGTCCCACTCTGAAGGCCCTTCCTGAAATGAGTCCCGCACTGAGCCTGAAGTACATCTATGACCTTCAGAATCAGGAGCTCTTCTTTGCTTTAAAGTGAGAAGACAAAAATCCCTGGTTCTCACCCTCCTGTAAAAAGCATTACAAACATCCTTCATTCTTTACTTGCACAAGGCACTAAATGTTGCTATTTCTTATTTATCAATACTTATCAATATGTGGATAGAGACTTATTTTAAAATGTGTGCTCTGTGAATAACCCTCTTCTGCTAATCACTTTGTTTATTGATGCCATAACTTTGACTTACGAGTATTTTTGTGCTATATAGAGGCTGGCTGCAGCTGTACATGCACGATAATAATTTAAATTACAGTCAAATTTCCATGCGAGCACTTTTAGCTCCCCCTGCCTTAGTTTCAGGCAGTCATCTTTGTTTCAAGAGCCCTACCACTGTATTGAATTTAACGTTTATTTTTAAAAATTGTGCACCGCCTTAGAGCTTTTTACAACAAAAAGGTGGAATATAAGCATCTTAAGACATAAATCACAATTTCTTTTTGGCAGGTTAAGTGTGCACATGCCTGATTGATTGCAATGTGGCATACAGTGTTAGCATGGGGAAGGACTCCTGCAGGAGAAAAAGTGATCACTTACAATATTTTGCAGGCTACCCATCTAAACCCATCATTGCCTGGCACCTACACACTAAGGGCAAGGTTCCAGCGAACTTGTGAGTGGGCAGCCTGCCATCTGAACAGATGGGCATGGAGGTAGGCAGCCAGTAGACCATGTATGTGCATCAACTGTGGGTGTTGAGGGCAAGATTCCCAATGGAGAGTGTCCAAACAGCTGTCTGGCCTGAGCCAACATGCCTACGACCAAGGAAAAGTGCCATCCCTAAATCCTGCTGAGTTGGATTAACCTTCAAAAAATAAAAATTGCTTCTGCAGTAGCATAAGGTGAGCTTTTGGCTTGTTTAAATCTGGGAGAATGAATTAGGCAGGCAAGATAAAAAGAAGCACTAATGAAGCATCCGCTAGAGGGGAATAAATACAGAGCAAGGAGTATTAAAATACCACTTACACAAGGGCATCTCTGAGTAGATATTAGCTGGCAGTTCACAACATCCTTTTTAACTCTTCAGCTCCCTGATTGGAGAAAATAAATTACCTGAAGCGACAATCAGCAAAACTGAATTTTACTTCCTATGAGTGTCATTTTAAATACACATTTATTCAATGGGGAAAAAACCTTACTCTTTTACCGCAAACATTTAGGTCCTAAACCAGTTTTAGTTGCATGCAAATAGCAAGGACTTCACTGTTATAATTAACAAGTGATGAGTAGCATGATAATGTGAATCCTACGGATGCATATTGATTTCTATCTGGAGTTCTTAATCCAGCAAGTGATGTGTTCCATAAGCATGTTTGTGCACACATATCTCTCTCCTTAGAGGTTTGCGGTGAATGTCTGGTTCAAGCCTGAATGGGGCTTTGGAACAGCGGGTCTGCTCTTCAACTGTATATGCTACCAGGTGGCTCAACTTCAGCTGCCCATCTATGAAATGGAAATTACATGACTTTTTTTTCAACCAAGTTTGTTGTAAAACTTAATTAAATATTTCAAGGCATGTTAAATATTTAAATCATTTTGCAATTCAACAACGCTACTCAAAAGTTTATTAATAGAACTAAAATTACTTATGCATTGATAATACTATATAGCACTTAACATAATATTAATTATAATAGTTAATAAAATGTAATAAGGGGTTTACTTGCAAAAGTACTAACAACCACTGTTACACTATTTAATACATTATAACGATAAACAGTTGTAACTTAGAACAACAAAAATAGATCAAGCAAACGAAGCAATGAATTGGAGTAGGACTGTGATCTCTTATAAGCCAGGCAACCTTGCTTAAACAAGCAAAATGCAGGGGAAAGGTGCATCAGGAGCATGGGTATCGCAATATTTTGCTTGGCTATGGAATTACCAGGAACGCAACTTAGAAAGATCTTGAAAGTCAACTGAATGCATATAGGAAAATATGCTGTGGTCTTTAGAGCTTTGTATGTGTCAACCACAAAACCTTGAACATTGCTTGGTAGCAAGTGAGAAGCCAATGCAGCTCTTTTTAGACAGATGTGATGTGTTTGTAACTGGGTGTTCCTCTGAGCACTACCTGCTGCAGGTTCTAGTTTCTGAACCAGCTGCAAGGCGGCCCATATGATGTACATTACAGTAATGTAACTATGAAGTTTCTTTATGTATGAGCCACAGTGGCTGGACAGAATTTACAAGTGAATGTACTTGCCAGCTTCACCAAGTGAAGTTGTTAATGGGTGGCTGAAGCTGCTGACAATAACAGCTCCTAAACTATGGACCTGCCTTAATTTCAGGTTACTCAGAGATGGTGCCTTGAGACCAAACTTGAGGCAAATGCAGAATCAAAGCTATGCATTGGGCTAGTCACAAACTGATCAGCACCATTAGCCCTGTTAAGGTAGCCTCAGAGTGCAAGTTGAGGCCCTCCAGGCAGAATTCTGGATTTGCCAGCACATCAGTTGCATCTGTGAATACCTCCATCAGTTCAGTAACTGGGCAGTGGGATGCACAGTACACCAATAACATCCCCGTCCTCTGCCAATGGCCCACTCAAGCCACCCCGCCCCTCATAATTGAGTGCAAGGGGGGTTTTCCAGTGAACAATACAAAACTTTTATAGATCACAGTCTACAGCCTGGCCTAGAATGGCACCAAGCATCCAGGCAAGCAAAGCTGGTTCTGGACTACACTACAAAATAATCAGCTTGGCCATTGCACACCATTTCTTCATGAGGTGACAACACTCCCGAAGAAAGGCAGGCAGGCAGGCAGGTAGGTTCAAATCAGAAATTGAAGTTGGGATTCAAGACATGTACAAAATAAAGTTCTATCACATTACATATATTAAGTACAATTACTATAGCCTAACTGAAAGTCTTTAGTACCGGTCTGCATCTTATAGAGACACATTTTCAGTATCTTCTATACAGTTTACTTAATAGGTGGCTACAATATGATGAGGAATTTGTGCCACGGATTGTCCACATTGTGCAGAGAGCTTGTAATGTGGCAATCCGTTCACAATAATGACATGAAAGCTCCACCATGAATGCTTGTGTGGGTGACCAACGTCACTTATGTTTCTTTAAGCCATGGAGAAAGAGAAGAATGAAAAACTAACAATGCCTTTAACTCCCCTGAGTTTTGATAATAATGTGGGCTAGTCAGACTAAAGCTCTACTCTATCAGAAAATTAGGGATTTAAACTTCCAAAATATGTAATCTCTGCAAATATAATCAATTTCTTCTTATTTAGGACTATAAATCCTAATTATGAAATTAATGTTGCAAACAATAAAGTGTTAAATCTTCCTAAATATAGGTATAATCTAACATCAGCTCAGTTCAATGTTTTACCATTTCACTGCTGCACAGAAAAATTCAGGGTATTCCTTTTGATGCATGTTTATTAACTTATCAGTTTGGAGAGGCTAAATACGACACATGTCCTACTATAAATTCAATTTTATGTGGTGATCATATTAGAATTATTGTTAGATTTAAGGAAATCTTTGAATGTGTTGAGTGTTTTTATTTTTGTAAATAAAAGATAGCAGAGAGGTTTTGCAATTATAGAAAATGCTGAATTGAGAAATGGTAATTTAATGTAGTAAAATTTTACTTTTGGTTTATGCTGGCCATAATATATCTTTGATTTAACTTGATAATGGGAATAAGAGAGGGTCAAATCCAATGTTGTACTATCATGTGCTTTTCATGCATTTTGTAAATCTGCCCCAAGAGTCCTCCTGGACTATTGGTTAATGGAGATTATAAATTAAATTATAAATAAATAGATATCAGAAGAATGCTAGTGTGACAGGCCTCCCCCCCCCCCCCGCCCCCGGTAACTGCTTCTATCAGCAGAATGATGCAATTGGATTTAACACATATGTAAGCCATAAGAACATAGAAGCTTATAATTATTTCTTTTTTCCCAAACCTTAGGGTCAAAAGTGACAGAATAAGAACATCATAGCCCTTGCTTGATAATCTCAAAGGCCCATTTAGCCCAGAATTCAGTTTCTGAAAGTGGTCAAACAGATGCTTTCAGGAAACCTAGAAGCATGAGATGAAAGCAAAAACCCAACACCAATATTATCCTACAGAAATGGCCCTTCCATGCCATTCAGAACCCATAAATACAGAGCTTTTGTACGATAGTCATGACTAACAGATTTACATTCTTCATATTTGTTGTTGTTGTTAGTCGCGAAGTTGTGTCTGACGCATTGTGACCCCATAGACCTTCCTGTCCTCCACCATCCCCTGAGTCCACTTAATTTCACACCAACTGCTTCAGTGACTCCATCTAGACTCCTCATTCTCTGCCATGCCCTTCTTCTTTTGCCATCTATTGTGCCCAGCATTAGGCTCTTCTCCAGGGAGTCCTTCCTTCTCATTAGGTGGCCAAAGTATTTGAGTTTCATCTTCAGTATCTGGCCTTCTAAAAAGCAGTCAGGGTTGATCTCCTCTAGGACTGACTGCTCCATATTAGTCTTTTTTAAAAGCATCTAAGGCATTGGGCAAAATTGCATCTTTTAGAAGTTGGTTTCATTAACTTATTATGCATTGGTGTTTATTCATTGTATCTATAGTTTCTTTTTACTTTCAGAAAACTCAAAGCAATTTGTAAGGACCTCCCATCTAGTCACTTAAACCAGCTTACTTCAGCAGTGGTAGAGCATTAGATGTCACTGTAGATGTGCTCAGTATTGCTTTATCTTTTTTCAGCAGCCTAATCTTGGATATCAGAATCTGAACCTTTTAATTAATGAAAGCTATATCCCAAACTTGCAGACTGTGATATAGATCTGCAGATACAACAGCAAGTACAACAGTAACTGAAATATATATTAAATTATTGGCCCAATCCAACAACTGTGGAAAGATCAGCTGTTCTATCCTGCAGACAGCCAAAGAATCACATTGTATCCTGGAAAGAGAAAGGTCAGCTCTACTTTGTAGCTGACACTGGAATTTGGGCTTTGCTATGGAATACATGGTGGTAGGCACAGATTGGCAGGGATAGGCTATGTATGATTTGGTGCCCTAAGCAATATCACCCCAATAATCCATGGTGTAAAGCACACAGAAGCTGCAAGAGGGAATGTGGACCTATCTGTATACAGGCATAGTGGACTCCTGAACAAGATTTTCAACCCAGAGAAGTACCAGTTACTTGCAATGCTTGTGTCGCAGGACTGTCTCTGAACTACGTAGGCCCCTGGACAAAGCACTTGTGTAATAGACATCGATTCCACTTTATATCTGACATTACGCTCCTCATTATCCAGATTAAGTTGTGAATGGTCTGGGTGCCTCCCATTCTAACAAATTGCCTTGATATCAGACAGAGCCCGTGTACAGGCACAAGCATGAAGGAGCACCCTCTTCATCTGTTAAAAGGTCTATAAGATTTTGATTTATAACTGAACCAAGGGTCAAGGCGAGCAAAGCCATTATCGTTTTTCTTGCACACTCTAGGGACCTGAACTGTGTACAGAGGGCAGTGTACTTAAAAGGAGACGTAAGGAGGGAGAATGTAGCACAGATCTGTTTTTCTCCTCTGACATTTGTCAGATTCTAACAAAGGAATGTGAGATGTAGTGCTCAGAAAGTAGCACCGGGGTAGCACTTATTTGTGAAACAACGCGTGGCCAAAGCAGCAGGTTCCAGAGAGGAGTGGAAGAAGGCCCTTTCCTTGCTCGGGGCAGAGACGCAGGGCGCCCCATTGGGACAGGATCATTCCTTACTCAGAGCCACACTGTGCACATTATTTGGGCCAATGCCCAGGGTAAGGCTCGTTCCTGAAATCAGAAAACATTTCATCTTCATGTTCGGTATCTTGCTGATTCTAGATGACATGCATTTATTTTATTTCACTTATCACCATTTTCCTGTTCAGCAAAAAGTTACCTTGTCAACCCTTGTTTTAGAGCAGGAACAGAAGCCTATTTTTGCACAGGCTCTGCCTTTGCAGCAACTGACAATGACTTCCTGGGTGCTGGAGGAGCTCTGACCATATTGAAATACCCTTTAGCAAACTTTAAGGAGAGAGGGAGGGAAGAGGAAAAAGTTGCTGAGGTTGAATTTAACAGAATCAGATTTGCCCACAGACTTGCAAGCACGAAGTAAGTGGACTTTTCAGTGCTCCAGGTGACATGCCTGCTGACTGAAGAACGTTCTTGAAATTGCAAAACTGCTGATCAGCCAGCTTTCCGAAAAGGGCTCTTTTGAATGTTGCTCTGCCTTTCTTAGCACTTGATAGAGTCATCATAGAAAATACGTGGGACATGTGGTGGAAAGTGAAAGAAATGCCAGGTCCAGATGTACGTTAGGCATGTAGTTGCTCAGCTGCCCCAGCCCAGTACCCTCCATAGGTACTGGACTAGACCTGCCATGTCATGGAACTCAGGTGCCATGGTGTATCCACTGGATTTACTACAGTAGCATAAATGGCAGACTGTTTTAAACATGTCTGCTTTTCCTTTATCCATACATATATGACTATAATGATTTGTTCTTATGGCAAACATTTGCCAGGTGTCCCTTACATTCTCCCACACCCCACATGTAGGTCTGTCCACACATTTGTGATAAAGGGTGTCAAGACCAATACAGCTCCCCTGGAGACAGCCTAGTCTACCTTGCGGGATTGGCATCAAATCTGTAGGTACTTGCAGGATTAGGTCCAATCATGAAGACCAGCTGGGAGCCATATGAGACTCTGTATAAGGCTTCTCAGAGATGCCAGGTTTTGCTACAATGTGATTATTTGTGTACCTGATGCGCCTGTTGCATTCACTTCTGCAGTGCCTTTACCTGTGCTTCCTGCTGCCTGCTCCTGGCTCTGCCTTTGTCTCTGGTCCTGCAATGCCAGTTGCCATTGTCAGAACCTCACTTGCTCCTGCCTCTACTTTCACATCAGACCCTCCTGCATCTTACCAGGTTCCTTATCTCTCTCCACGGCCTCTGATTCTAGTATTCTAGTGGAGGATGCCTGTTGCTTGGGCGGTAGAGAGGCTACAGTTGCAGCCAACAGGAATAAGATACACTGTTTGGTTTCAGAAGTGCCTGATTGTTGTTACAGAAAGTAGAAGATTGCCTTTAAGAATCAAACCTATGCTTTAAACAATTTAAACAAAAAATTCTGTTCTATTTGCAAACATAGTTATAAGAGTACTTGATGTCACTAATAAAAATGGAACTGAAGTGGAGAGCATGATGCTAAAGGGCGGCCTTTAAACAAATTTAATAAATAAATACATAAGTAGAGAAGTTGTACAAAGATGCAACATCTACGTTTTAGTATGATTTGCATGTGTTAGAAAACTTTGAATACTGATAAAATAATAAACAAGTCTTAAAACAACCCTCCCATCACAGTTGTCCCTACTGTGGACATGATCAAGCTAAAATTCAGCATATTTGAACTCTCCTGGGTTCCTCCTAAAATCAGGGAGATACAGAAGCACATGCTTTCCTTTGGCTTGATCACTCCCTTTGTATTCCCTCTGAATCATCAGTGGCATATCAACCCCACAGGATGATGGGAGGTCATTTGCTTGAATTCTGGAAAGATAAAATAATATCTTACAATATTTTGCTATGCTATATATAAAAATATAATTGAGAGTGCAAATCTTTAAGTGAGAATATAAATTATGCAGACCTGAATAGTTTAGATACAGCTATAGTAGTATGAATATGAGTGCCAAATCTGTAGAATATTAAAAGATATGGAGAGAAAAAAGATAAATGGAACTAATTTATTTTAAATTTACACTTATGCCTCTGCTTGCATTAATAAAGTTGTATCCAAAATCTAAAGGAAAGTCTGAAATCTTAGAAGTTCTCTCAACAGCATCAGCAAATCATTCTTGTTTACCCTACATGCTAATAAAACAGGAGGCATGACACTCCTGAAAACAAGATTGCAAAATACAGAAAATGTGGTCTGACATTTTTTTCTCCCCAAAGGAGGGACTGCCGCTAACGAAAGTATTTCTTGTGAAGGCTCGATTGCTTAAGATGCAGAATATTAAGAGAGAAAAACACTTTAGGACACAGCCATGTCACCAGCTGTTACTCATTCCTAATGAAATTGTTAAGTGATATTCCTCATAAATAGGTCAGCAAAACTTTTGAATCACAGAGACTGTTTTATCTGCTTTCTCTGTGAAACGGTATTAAATTTAGAATGGGTAATTCATTAAGCTCATTAGCTATCACAGGGAGAGAAGAGCACTTTCTAAGATGTAGGTTTCAGGGCTCAAATGTTAGTGGTTCCAAATAAACATGAAAGCAGCATGCGCCATAAAATATGGGATCATAATATTTTAAAGTATATTTTGAGGGGGGCCCTCTGGATTAATTAGAAACATTTTGTAGAGTCCGACATTTACATATAAACAGCATATATTATGGCTTCTTTTTAACAGTACTTTACTAGGGAAGAAGACAGGAAGTCTAGTTAACGATCAGTCAAAATTTACTGATTATTTCTGTTTGGGATTAGGATAAGAAATTTTTCAGTCTCATGTTTCAGTCTCAGGTAGGAAATTACATCCTCCTATAAACAATGAAGCATGATTAAAATCTATCAAGAACATGCAGTTTATTTTTGTTGCCTAAGTAAAATGTTAAGTGTGTTGCAGCACCCACCCACCAAGCAAGTCACTGCCTAGATAGGAGCCTGGAAAGGGCTGACCTAGTCCACCACAACCTGTCCTTGGAACCCATGCCTTCTTTCTGGGGTGCCAGGGTGGATTGTTTTCAACATGGCTTGTTGCAGTGTCTGGACCTGGCAGGCCCATTTGATTGTGGGTTGTCAGGGATGGCCAAGGAGCCACCTGACAATCTGTGCTGCTCCTGGTGGTCTTTCCCATGCTGGCACCATCCCCCCTCAGGACCTGTACCCAGTACTCATAAACTCAAGAGGGACAGACACCGGAAAGTGTTATGAATGCATCTGCACACTTTTCACATAGGGAGGGGTTGTGGCGTTGTGCAAGCGCGCAGATGCAAACCCCCTGTGATTTCCTTCAGCTTTACTAATCCACCATGAAATGTGCTAGTTTTAGCAATATGCCTGACTGATCTGCCATGCAATTGGTGTAACTTCCCCCTCAGCTTTACTACTGTGCCTTGAGATTTGCCTATGTTTACCTAGAAATTTGTGTATCTTTATCATCCACTTCACTGCTCTGCTCTACCTTGAAATTTGCATATGTTGAGCGATCTACCTCATTGGTCTGTAACCCACATGCATATCCCACAGCTAACAATAGAGACTAGTGGAAGGAGGCAACAAGTGCAACACAGGGGAGGACAGGCAAAACGGTCTGGCAGCTGCAAGAGAAAGATCTTTCGGGAGGTGTATGCTGACTTCCGGAGTTGGTGAACCACCCATTTTTAAAAGCATTTTCTACAAGGGAAACACCAACAGGGAAGAGAGACTTGACAGATTATCTTGACTGAATAGCACTGTGCTCTTGCATAAGACCTGGACTTTTATGTATTTATTATTATGTGTTACTGCATCTATAAAGGCTCAGAAAATTAGTTCAACTTGGCAAACTAATGTGGTCTAGGGGCAGCAGGGTGGTGGTGGGGGCTTTCCTCATGAGCTCTGTGAACCGATTGCAGGAAAGGGTGCTGATGCAAAGACTGAAGGAATAAGTTCTTCCACAAAGGACCAAAGTTACATGACTGGGTACTAAGTGAAACTGAACAAGACACAGAATGCCCGATTCACTAACCTGAGAACCAGTGAACAAGCAAACCATGGTAGCTTATGTTCAGAGTGGCTTAGCATGACATGCAAACTTGTCTATGAACTTGAATTTTACCATAGAAGAAAAATGGGGCATATGTGCAATAAAGAAACATGCACCTGATTTTCCAACAAAATATTTATAGCATTTGGAATTGGAAATACTCTTGCCAAAAACAGGCTTTGAGTTCTTTTCTTCTGCAGTCATAAAGAAAAGTGTTTATTTAATGGTTGGATCTTACTATTCATAACTTCGTTGAAAATAAGATTTGGCCCTATACTAAAGGATCTTCCAAAACCCACTAAAATACAGAGGTGTTTTCAAAGATTCAAGTGTCTTTATTTGTATCTGTTGCTGTTAGCTTAAAAAAAACCCTTAAATGTCTGGAATTTAGAGAAGAAAGGGTTTTTTTTCTTGCTTTAGAACACCAAAGCAACTGCATGAATCACTTAAAAAATACCAATATATCAAATGTACAAGTTCGTGGTATATCTCAAGCTAGCATGTCATCTTTGCTAAGCTGGAAAGGTGCAGGCCTGCTGATGGGTGGGTGACCACATGGGTAAGCAGAGCAGGGATTGGGACTCAGTGGCCTTATACAGCCCTTCTGACTCTTCCCTTCTGTTCTGTTCCCTTCCAAATATTAAACAAGTATCTAATATCTTGCCCTGATCCAATAAAGCTGGACAAATTATCCCTGCAGGTATGAAATTTTTGCAGTCTCCCCTCCAGCACCCACAAATTACATGCCATAATGTTGCCCTAGATTTGAATTATTACATGAGAAGCAGGGCCAATATGTGAAATGTTCATGGGAAAAAAACATAAACATGGCCATAAAACAGGAAAACACTAACAGTACTTGAGATGACACTCTCAGTGCTCTGGCTTGGAATACAGGCTCTGCGAGCTTAAAATCCTCTGATTGTTTACTGCTATTTCTTTTTGCTTATTGAATTTATACCCTGTCCTCCTTCCTTTTGCAAGGAAGTCAAGCTGGCTTACAAGGTTTTCCTCCTCTCCATTTTATCCTCACAACAACAACCCTGTGAGATAGGTTAAGCTGAGAGGCTGTGATTGGCCCAGTGTCACCCAGTGAGCATGACGGCTGAGTGGAAACTGGTCCAGCATACTAGTTGCTGTGCTATGCTGGCTCTCAGTTCTACACTTTGGGAAGGTAATATGAGCCAGAATACAACAGCCCCACTCCTCTCCCCCAGGCTCGCTTCCCCACTCACAGCACCCCCCCTTCCCTTTTTGCTCCACTAGCTTGGCTGATGCAACTGCTGAACTGGTTGTGGCAAAAACAGAGGAGCCCCTTCTCTCCCCTGTGTCCTTTGGCTTCCTACTAAGATGGAGGCATCTTTCAGTTTTCCAGGTTAGTTGCTTGGTGCGAGTATGTAAGCCTCACCTCACAATAATCTATATGAAAAGAAGGGAGGAAGGAGAGGAGCATCTATTGTTCCACAGCTGTGGCCGCTACGGCCAGGCACCTGAACAGTGAGAAACCTGCTGCAATAGTCAGGTGCCATGGTGGAGGGGGATTGGGAAACTATGGAGTATCACTGGGTTGGAAGGGAGACTCAGGCCTTGCCATCCAAAGAAGCATATAGTTGGGCTTGTAAACAACCAAGCCTTTTCCAGCCTTTTTTTGCGCTTGCCAAGCCTAATGATGAATTAAGCCCAGAAGGACGTTCCTTTCTCAAAACAGCACCAAGCAGCCTTACAAAAGGGTCATATAGCTTTCCGTGTGAGAAGCATTTTCAATACTCTAAAGCTCTCTATAAGTGTTCAATATGAAGTATCACATACCAATTTGATTAGCATACTGATTTAGAGTACTTAGTGGAGTGCAAACTGTCTATGTTCTGTCAAGTTAGTTTCCATCTCTGCTTCCACATGAAGCATTGTTTGATTTGATGTGAGCAGCTTCTGACTTGTAAATTGTTGTCTTTTCAGATATCCCGTCATAGAAGAAACCATTCCCAACATAATTTAACACTTCCTGAATATATTAGTCCACTGGAGCAAACAGTAAGCAATTGTATTACAGAATTTTTGTTTTACTAATGTCGCTCTTTACTTGAAATTTCATTAATCAAAATGTAATGCATGTTTTTTGAAGGATAAGGACTTACTGCTGCAGATGCCTCAATATATTAATAAGGTAGAAAGAACTAAAGATTTGGGGGAAGGTTGGTTAAACAGTGAAAATAATAATTTTGAAAGCTACAAGCCATTGTAGCGGATGATATACAATTTCAATTACCCATAAAGCAAAGAGAATTAAAGCTGACATTTCAGCAATACTAGTAGATATTTATTACAGGATAACATTGCTTTTCCAAAAGTGTGTAGCTGTGTTTAGCAAATTAATTACAATTAGGTAAAATGCTAGGTATGAGCTTGCTTTTTAAAAAAGAGTTTGCTACTCAATGGGGAGGAAAATATTTGTAGAATAAAGAAATAAATTGGCCCATGTGTTCCATTTGTAAATTGAGTTAAGTTTATAGGGAACTCTTAAACAGAGATGTAAGTTAGTGAAAATGTGAAAGTTGAATGTTAACAGGGATACCACAACTTTTCAATAATGAAAAAGACTTTTAGAAGAAGTAGGCTAGGAAAGGGGCAAAATGATCTATTAATTTGCTTTAATGGCATTGTACCCACCATATTGTTGAATGCATGATGCTTTCTGTGACTTTTGTCATCTTGAGTCCAAAAGACAGAATAGTTGTTTAGCTAAATAAGAGTCAGCCTACTTCTGGAGTCCTTTTCCAAGATGGGCTCTTGGATGTGTTTCTGGAGTGGGCTTTGTTGTTTACACTGAGCACAAGGATGAACCAGAAGTCACTAAGTTCTTTACACTGTGTAAGCTGAAGTAAAATAGCTCACTGAAGAATGATTCCCTGTGGCATAAGGGCAGGAATATGAAGTATATCTGGCAAACTGAGTCACTGCAGACAAATCATCTCAGTTGTTCTTTATGAACAATATTAAGGACAATCACAAGGTGTGGGTTATTTTATGATATGGGTCCTTCCAGTGTGTTAGTTAGAGTAGACAGATTTTTCTTCTAAAATATGAGGCAAAAGACTTCAGTAGCACTACCTGCTTCCAATCTGGTACAGTGCTGCAACAGAATTTCATCTTGCAAATGGTACTTAACAATTATATCACACTGAGACCTTATGCATGCCGTTTTTGCCATTCACTTAAAGAGGAGACAGCTCTACATGTGCCCCTCAAGTCCTTGCCCTTCCTGCATACGTTCAGGTAAAGCACAATCGGGCTTTACCACAGTGGTGTGAAAGTATTTCCACAATCAATTTCCATGATGCTCTGGGAATGTTTGCACTGGAGAATCATGTATTGGGAACAAGTCCTTTCCATGTAAATGTTGCTGGTTCACAGGGAGGGAAATGTTGGTCTTACTAGGTCTGGGAACTTCAATTTGCAAGGCTCTGACACTACCGGTTAGAATGTATTCTGCAGTTATTATGTCTTTTTAGCCTTGATGGATTATTTGCAGTAAGAAAAAATGCAAAAACTGGTGGGGCATGAGTGTTATAAGTGCAAGTCAATGGCATTTGGGCACCTGTAAAATTCACTGCATGAGGTGGGACGATGGTGAGATAAAAGCCTCATCCGAAAATGCCCCTGGTCATGTACACACCAATGTAGTTCCTCCATAAATAGCGAATATCATCTCTACCGTAGCACCGCAGTAGCATATGCATTGGGCCAAGAAAGCCTTTTCAAACAAGCGTGTCCCATATTCACACAGCACCTTCACTCCTGCAAGATTTTTTTTTTTTTTTTGCAATGGTTCTAATTGCCTAATCCAGGTTCTAAAGTTCTTCAGTAAAACAATCCTTCCTGTGCTAGTTTATCATGCCCACTTCATAATATTTATTGCCTTTATCTAAAATATACAATCACACATAGAAACATCACACTGCAGAATCATAGTTAGGCGTGAAATTTATGAAATATGAACAAGTATAAAATAAAGAAAATAGGCTAGTTCATCGTTCTTTCAAAAGAAGTAGCTTCTGAACAGAGTCCTTAAATCTCCTGCCTTATTTCTGCACTCATTTGGTTCAGCACTACTTCTCCCTCAACCTTTCCTCAGCTGGGAAGGTACAGGAAGGACAGCAGTAAAAACAGACAAATGATGGATATTCATTGAGGCAGAAAAGATAGCAAGTGCTGTAAGGACTTTTCATGTTCACTAACCTCATGTCATCCATCTGTGGAAGGACTGCAAGGATAACCTGAATACTCTTGGAAAGGCTTTGATGAAAATGTCTTAACAGATGAACACAAACACAGCATACACACATCTGTCTGCAGCCAGGTTTGGACCCAGTGTTCCTGATCCTTGAACCCTGTCTTGTGCCGTGGGTCCAAGGGGAAGGATTGGAAGAAGAGAGGTTGTGCTCCTAAAGTCTGCTTCCTCTCCACTCTTACATCTCTGCCAGCCTGATGTTGCAATTTCTGCTTGTTGCCTGTTTCTGTTGGAATAAACTGTTTAGGCTGGGGGGGGGGAGTCCAAAAAGTGGGATCTGTTTCAGAGAAACTAATCAGAAACTTGGATGGTAAACCAAAGCTTCCTCCAACTGAGATGTGAGCCAGGAGAAAATAACTTCCTTGTACATATTCTGGCAAGAACCATGTGCATGTGTAAGGTACAGAATGAAAAGAAGGAAGAAATGGGTGAAAAGAGAATGGGCGAGAGAGAGAGAAAGGTGATTCCTAAGCAGTAATAAGCCGGGAATGTACATACGGCTGGCTATAGTGGTGAGATGGCAAACCCCAATGAAAAGAGGAAAAAGCCAGATGTTCGCTATAACTTTGCTGACATTGGTGGGCAAAGGATGAATGATTGATGTGATTGTAATCAAAACATCCTTGCAGTTCCTATATGGTGCAAGACTAAGATTACGAGAAAGAGATATTTTGTTCGTGATTATACATGTTTTCCCTTCCATTCTTGGTATGGAATGTATGGCCCCAGGGGTTTGAACGGTACCTGTGAGCTGATGCATCAGTGCCTATGCCATATAACAAAGGCTTCAAAATTCTCCAGGGCTCCTGAAGATGGTGCATTATGTAGCATATATGTAGCCCAACGTGCTCCAAAAATTCAGCTGTTCATGCTTCTGATTCTATTGTATGCATTCTTCTGTTTATATTTTAAAATTTGTCTCACATACTAACAAAAATAAATAATATTATATGTGGATTTTTTAATAGACTGCTGCTTACATGTTTTAATTTAAATGTGTCTTTTCAAGCTTAATAAAATACATTATTGCTACAGACAGCTTTTTATGAATTGGTACAATAATGCGGTTAAAGCCAGTTTTTCTAAGCCAGTTCCTCATGACTTGTAACCTGCAAGCCAAATAGCCTACTTCTGGGCTCCTTTGTCCTGGCAATCCTATGAAGCAGCAAAAAATAGGTTACTATATTCTGATGAACCACCATACATATCTAGAGGCTGCATGATTACATAGCTGATA
This sequence comes from Varanus komodoensis, assembly GCF_004798865.1. Lineage (NCBI taxonomy): Eukaryota > Metazoa > Chordata > Lepidosauria > Squamata > Varanidae > Varanus > Varanus komodoensis. The sequence continues at coordinate 20,712,559 of NW_025335798.1, forward strand.
GCTGCATTAATCTCAAGATAATAAACGGTGCATGCTTAAATTCAGACCTGTGCTGAAATGAGCTAGTAGTCTGACCAATGAGGTATCAGTTGGAGTATATTGTCTCAGACATGTTTTTCCTCATGGCCTCTGTACAGTCCCACGCATGGGTTCTGCTAGACACTTGTCAGGGGAACAGCCTCCCATGTTCACCCTCAGTTCCATCTCGTCTGCCATGTTGGTTTCACTGGACAGAAGTTCCTCTTTTGTTATTCCCTCACAGGAAAGTGAAAAATTACAGCCTATATTCCTTTTCTCTTCTCCCATTCTTAGTTTTGTTGCTGTCATTTCCCCGCTGTAATTCTGTGGCAGAGCAGCTCAGTCAGATGGGCTGATGCACCCACAAACAGAACCTGGCCAATCCCTGGTGGGTGATGGTTTGCTTCTGGGAGTCACCAGGAATAAATACCTTTGCCATGGCTGATAATACCCAGTGCCACTGGTTCTGCAACCAAGCTCTCGCCCTGATAACAAGAATTAGAAACAGAATTGTCTGGTCAAGGCACTTTGGTTCACAGCTCTGCTCCTCATCTCCTGTTAGGAGGTCGTCAGATGGGATGCCCTGGTGCTTCCTCACAGGCCTACCATCCAGTTGGATACCATTTAAAGGAGAGCCTTAAAGTGGTGGCTTTTCTGTGGTGGCCAGGCAGGATCATATTGCTATTCTCTTTTTTAAAAGTTTTTAATAAAATGCTCTGTTATTTTTATTTTTTTATTGTTCATGACTTCAAAATCTGTGTAGAGTTGAAGCAGTTTGTAAATGCAGTAAATGTGTAAAAGCAATAATTTGGCAGTTTAGCACTTTGGGAAAAATGTAGAAGTACAATGAATGTTGCATATTCTTGCTTTCTCTTTCAGGTAATCAAAGAAGGATATCTTCTAAAAGCTAGAATTGCAGATGGAGGTAAAAAGCTAAGGTATGCAAGCAATAAGCCTTTTAGTGTAAGAAGTGCTAAACCATTCATTATCTATTGATGGAACAGACATAGAGCTTGGCTTGTGAACCAAGCTCAATGAATCATAGTAATTTTATCAAGTGTTTTCATATGGCACAAAGAATCGATGGTTCCTTCCTCTGTATTAAACCTTAGGGAAGGTGTAATATTTCTGTCTTATTGAGCTGCAGCCAAATTCAGTGCGCAAGGCATAGCTTAAGAAAGCCAGAATTTTAGTATGATAAAAAAAGTTTCACAAAAGGACATTTTTAATTCACAGGGAGTTGTTTTTTATGTTTAAGTGCCCTTGGTTGGACTAGAAGCAAGACCCTTTCCTGATCTTACAGAAAACACAATTTATTCCTTTATCTAATAATCCGAGGTATTCTTTTCAAACTGGGAAGCTGCTGGCTTTAAATTTGCTTAAGCCTGAGTCCACAGATAGGTTTACTGTTTAGGCCAAAAAGAAAATGTATTTTTTAAGGGTGCTGGGAAACAGTTCTGAGATGTATGCCTCATGCTGCGTTTTCATAAGTTGGATAATAGGTGCTGCATTAGCAGGCTGTAGATCGTGTGCTACTTCGACTCTCAGCCTCAGGCAGAGGACTTGAAACTGGCAGTGGCAAACACATGTATCATTCTGCCCAGATCCTAATTTGAGGGGAAGGGAAATCATTGCTTTTCAAACCGGAGCTGGAAATGTCATTTGTAATTAGTGATTTTTGAGAGTGGAAAATACATCAGGGGATTTGGGGGCTGCATTTGCAGATTTTTGAGGTGAGTCAAGCACTACAATTCTATGCATGGATTATACCTGTATTTCCTTATATCATTTGCATCTGATTCTACTGTTCATTTTCTGAAGTGGTATGGTCTCATCAGAATGTACCACCTTAGTGTTTAGAGTGTAAGACTGCTACCTCTACAAAGCATTACATTTTGATGTAAAGAATGCTTTTTTTAATGCCAGGTGACTCTTGCTCTGTAGGAGAAACTGAAGAAGTGTGGTCCTATCAGAATGTTGTAGCACCACAAAATATGAGCATTTTAACTGTTATAGTCACCAAAGTGATGAGCCCTCTCAAGGGTCCGGAAAGTTTTTCTATTGGCCTGTTAAAGGAATAGCCCTACTATGAATTTTCTGATTTGGAAGAGATTCCAAACATTTGCTACTAGCTCAAATGCTTGCTGGAGCCAAGGTTCATTACCTTAAATATCTTGTTAACTTACTCATTTTTACGACATCAATTATGGTGGTCGAAGTTTAGGGTGGGAGGCCTGCAGTTCTCTTCCCTCTTTTCCATACAACTCTGTGAGCCAGGTTAGGCAGAGAAAAAGAGACTAGCCCAAAGTCTTGCTAAGTTGCATGGTAGAGCTGAAAGTTAAACTCAGTTGGACCACTTAGTTTCACACGGATCTTTGCTCAAGACTATATGTGAAAAGGGGTACAGAAATCTTCTTTTTTAGTTTTGCCATGTGTTACACTTGTACACCCACAGTGAGTTTCTTGAAATAAGAGATCTGGAATCTCTTCTCAGGTGTTCATGCCCGTACTGACGCTTTCTTCTCAGAAACACAAAACATTCCGAGGTGTTGATGTTCTTACACATCCTGACTCTTCTATTTCAGACTTCACATACCTGCTTCTTTAAGGACATATAGCAATGTAAACCACATTGGTCTTATGGTGTGCTGCCATCAGGTGTCCATTTGCTAGAATGCAAATATGATGGCCACACTAAGTGAGCCATAGAAGTTCGTTGCTTGCAGTTTACACAACACTCAAAAGTCAGGGTTCTATTTGATGCTGTTCTGTAGGCCCAGATTTTTCACTGCATAAAAATGGCATCGTTTACAGAGGTTTTGAATCTGATTGTTGCAGTGTTTCCTTCAGTTTTGTATCAATTCCATGTAACTTTCAGATTTTGTTTTCTTGTGTTAGATTGCTAAACTATGTCTTTTCCACCACCAAACAAACAGCAGGATTCATTAAATGGGTTTAATTAATTTAAATGGGTTTCCTTTTGTTCCTTCAGCACCACAATAGCGTTTATGGAATGATCTTTGCAAATCAATAGTTGGTCCATCTGTCTAGGGATAGAGTTACCTTTTGCTGAACTGATTTCTCCCTAAGGAACAGAACAGCACTGCTGGTATCACTTCTTTTCATGGTATTGCATGAACCTTTGCAGCACTCTAAATCTTAGTTAGTCCTTGCAGACCCAGGCCTCATTTGGTCTGCACTGGACAGGGTTGTCAGCTACAAGGGAGGGCACAGCTTCAGTAGAAGTAGCCATTCTGGAAAGGGCTAATTGTTTCATCTCCGCCTGCATGGTCATCCACACCTGCCAAAATGCTCCTTTCTAGGCAAATGGGAGAGATGCAAGAGCCCTATGGTCTTTTGTGTCTGGCAATTCAGGTTTTCTCCTTAGACTCTCTCTTTTGCTTGATCTTCCTCTGCTCCCCAGAAAAAAATTGGGCGGCAAACTTCGGCACAGCTTTTTATGGAATGATATTTTTGCTCATCACCACAGCCATGCTACCAGACGTTGGTGGCAAGTTTGGTAGTAGGAACAGTGGGGTTGTGTGTCTGGGTGTGCAATAATTGGCGAGAAGAACCATGTGTCACCCACCCCTGCTCTGCACCCTTCTGACTGAAGGCTGTTTTCCATGCTTCCTTCTAGGGAGTGAATGGCCTTCTTTTAAAAAATCTAGTTAAAAAGATGTCTGTTTGTCAGCATTTCAAAAAAAAAAAAAAAAGAGGGGAGGGGAGAATGTAGGAAGTATAATGCATACATCCTCGGTAGTTACTGAAAAATCACTGCTCTGTGCATCAAGTCCCACATATGGCAGTTCAGGTCCTTTGGGGTCATGATAGTACAGCTTCAGTGTCCAGATGATGAGCATTGTGCTGGCATGGACAGTATTGATAGGAAATGCAGCAGGAACTTCCCCTCTCCACTCCCTTCACACACAACCAAATTCAACTGCTTCAGAGGATTCTTCAACCTTCCAGAGCAGATTTTGTTGGGCAGACAGGGTGCTGCAGGATGGAAAAGAAATCACTCACCCCATGTTTTTGACAGAAACATAGAAGCAGTGAGTCAGAAGGGGCCTCCTGGGTCATCTAGTCTGACCCCCGGCTCCTGCCGGCTCCACTCATGACATGCCCACCATGTACATGTCCAGGCTATCCTTAAATGCCCTTACCGCTGGGGCTTCAGTAGAAACATAGAAACAGAGTGAGTTGTTCCTTTAGTGGGAATTATTAACTGGATAATGTCCAACATGATTAGGGTGAACACACATTGCTGAGAAGTCACATGTTACTTACTTGGACTGCAGGTGTCCACATTTTCAGAACATAACACCCCACTACAGTAAGGTATGCGGTAGATCACTGAACTAGTATCAAAATTCTGCTTCTGCTTTCCTACTTGTTCCCAGATTTTGCATGTATTATCGATCCTATTTAAATTTAATATTTAAATTATGCACAGGAAGTAAAATGACTGGATTTGTAGTACAAGTCTTGCAGAATGCCTTAACTTTCATTGACCATAGCACTAAATTTCCAATCTGCTCTTCATTCAGAAAGAAAAGAAAAAAAAATCAGTTACTAACATGTAGCTGTTTACAAATAGCAACAAGATTCCAAAGGCTTTGATTCTGGAAAATAGATAACTTACATCCACAAAAAGTATTTTCTTTTGCTTTACAATTAAATGTGGCATTATTTGCTCTAAAAGCAAAACACAACACCTCACCAAAATGTCACATGGTTGTATAAAACACCTGTAAACAACTGTGACTAGGGAATAAGAGCTCATTCTAAATTCAGAAAAGTTCTGTGTTGATTTGTGGATTATCTGTGATTGTCAATGGAAAGCATAGAGCTTTGGGTTTTTGGATCTTGTTAGATTTCCTGATCTCAGTTTGGATTTCTGAATCATGTTTTGCACTTGGCCCTTAGGTTGATTTGGGGTGGCGTGGGGGGGGGGAGGGGCTATGAACCATTCAGAGAGCTTTCTGAATAGCTGAACTGGAGCCAAATAAATCTTCTGCTTGATATCACCAAGCATCAGCTAAAGCATCTGGACTGAACATCAAACCCAGGCATTCATTTTGCTCTATTACGGCTGAAACAAGTTTGTGGATTGATTTGCAAGTTTAATTCGTGCCAATTTCAAACAAACAATACTCTTCCATGTTGCATGAGAATGCTGCCCCATGTTGGTTATTGAAAATAGATTTAAGAACTTGAATATAGGTTTAGATATTACTTTATGGAATTGCAAAATTATTTGGGATTCAATTGAAATGCAGAGAAATTTCATTCATTATGCAGAGGGGTTACTACATCAGGGAACTACAGCCAATCGGAGCTTCCTGACAGTTTACTGCTATAATGCACATTTGGTACACACATTTCAGACATTTAGGTCAACATGCCAACATTAGAACAATTGAAAAAAAATGGTAATGTGCAAAATAGTTTTATAGAAATAGTTTCTATGGCTCTTCTGATAGCTCACTTCCTCTCCCTTCTCTTTTTTCCTAAGTTTCTACCACACATTTTACTATGTGATTTTAAAAGAATTATCATCAGACCTGAAAACAATTTGTGGGCTACCAAACTGATAATTAAATTCATGAAGTTGAAGTTATTGAAACTATTTTAAATTCTGATAACATTCTTTCCGGCATTTTCTGACTGTGTTCCATTTTGAAAATCAGCTGTGTGTTGGGGTTGAAGAAGACTGCAGACATCTTCCTGCCTAACTTCTTTTCACATGTATCTCTGCTGCCCACTCTCTGACCTCCAGACTGTTTGATAAAAATGTATCTTCTTTTCCACAATCCATAGCTAGGTTGGAATCCTGGTCTATAAAAGTGAATCTCTCTTTCACAACAAATTTGTTTAATTGATCCATTCATTTTTATGTTGCTATTTCTTGAAAGGAAAAACTGGACTTCTTCTTGGCTTGTTCTCACTGGTCGGAAAATAGAATTTTACAAAGAATCCAAGCAGCCAGCTGTGGCCAATCTGGTAAGCAGTTATCTTTCTCATGTCTCATCTTTTCAGAAGTGTTATTGAATAAAAAGTTTGGCATCATCAAAAAAGAAAAAAAAATCACAGAGCTGCTAAGCCTTAGACTTCTGAGAGCAGATGTAAGAAAATGACTCAATAAACTTTTAATCAGATGCGAGAGGAGGGGAAATAGAATTCAGCGTATCTTTTATTAAGAGGTGCTTTTTAAGAATAATTGCAAAGTGAGACGGATGGTGAGTGGCTCTCCAGTAATGTGGAGGTAACGCTTTAAATTAAGGTGCTGGTTATAAATGCTTTATTCTTATTTATGAAATGATCTCTAAATGCAACTACTTCCTCAAATAATGTATTATAAAGTATGTTATAAAATGCATTAGTAATAAATGCTTAACAGATGATGCGATGAGAATCTGTTACAAAGGATATTATAAGATGTAAATTGTATTAAACCCTGTGTTGCATCTTTAATACATGAATTTAAGTTGCTATTGAGCTTGCTATAAAGTGGCTTGCATATCATAAATAATAATAAAGTAGTTATAAGTGGCACCTTAATATAGGGTGTTACCAAAGAGCAAAACACTGTAAGTTAGCAAAGTGAGTTTTATCTTCATATAAATGTGACATCTATGTCTGCCTAGCATTTCCTGAATATTTCTTATGACTCTATCTAATAGAGCTAATGCACCTCAAAGCAGAATTCACCACTCTTAAAAAAAACAAAAAAAACCAAGAACAAGAAGGAAAAGTGCCTCAAGGAGAGGCCACCGTTTGTAGCCTTCACCGATGTGACAGTTACGTTGTACAAATAATCAAGGCATGTTTCCCTTCAGTGCTAGTTACTGCAGAGATAGAGGATCCTCTTCTCTGGATTCTGAAAAGCAGAGAATTCCATAAATGTGTGACACTATGGACTGAACAGGGACAGGTTTGACAGTCCCCTATAGTGATGGCTTCTCAAGGCTTGATCAAACCTGCCAAACTCCATTGGTTTGATGGGTGGCCAAAAAGGTGCGCTACATGACAGGAGTCAGAAACAATACGTGAATTGAGATATGTTAGGTGATACGGAGTCTTCCTTTTGTTTCTATTTGTTATTAGTTTGTGTCATGAATATTGCTAGCCATGGGGCACCTTGTCCTTTTCCTTTAATGTGGGGTGGGGGGAGTGAAGAGGAGCGTATCTCCCTTAATCTCCTGTGCTGCAGTGATGAGACAGCATGCTGCTGTACTTTCATCTTGGCCAGGTGAGGCAGTGAATGTGGCCAGCTGAGAGCCAGTGAATGGAGGCTCAGCCCAGGTGGTTTTTCTGTTCAGGTGGCAACCCAATTTGAATGGGGGTCACCCTCTCCCAGGTGTACACAATTTTAAGTGGAGCTGCCACCTCTCCCTCATTACAGTCTGTTCAGATAGATTGGTCCAATTCTGAGGAAGAGGCAGAGCTGAAAACTGGGAACTTCACTAGCAAAACCTAATGAAGTTTCTCAGCAGAGCATGAGAATCTGCCAACCTTGGAAAGCATGGAAGGTGCAGGAAAAGCACCTGGAACTGGTCAGGTGGCAACAGATGAAGCAAGCAAATGAGTGATGAAGTCTCCAGCACTCCTGCCATCTAACACTGAAGCAGCAAGAGCCACCCTGAGACTGAAGCCAGACGCTCTCCTGAAAGGGAGGCTAGGCAAGGATTCACTCTAGTAGACCACTCTAGTAGAAGATTTTTCTGATTTACACTGTTCAGTAACCAGCTAAGTTTCAGTAAAAGAACTATGCTTCTAAGGTCTCATTTTGAGTTCAATAAGGAAATGGAGAAAGGTGACCAGCTCACAACAAATGTGAGTCTCAGTGGTGCAGACTGCCTTGTACCAGCTTCACCTGATAGCCCAGCCAAGGCCACCTGTGTTTGCATGGGGATAATTTGGCATCACTTCTATATCCTATGGTAACCTCTAGGTTAGATTGCGGCAGTGCAGATGGTTCTCAAGTTGTAGCAAGCACAAAATTCAGTGGCCAAGGTTTTGTCTAGGACTCAGTGATGTGAACATATAAATAAATCTATTTCTGTTTCACTTGTGCTGGTAGCCTAGTTTACATCTGAGCCAAATTCAAAGTGCTGATTTTAAGCCATCAAGGCCTACAGGGCTTGGGATCCAAATGTATTAAGTACCACCTTTTCCCATATGGATATACCTGATTCTCGAGGTCAGCATCCAAAGTTCTTCTTTGTGTGTCCCTTCTGAGAGAAATTTGGGGGTGGCAGTTTTGTAATGGACCCATTCTATGATAGCCCCATGTTATGAAGGACTTTCCCCAAGGAAAACCAACAGAATTTGGAATGCTCTGGGGGATGTTCCTGTGGAGAGAATTAATGATCCATCCGGCTGAGGTCCTAGCAAATCCTAGTGAAATGGTATGTTGAGAATGGAACGGTGACCCAATTGCACTTGTACCCCCTCCAAAGCTGGTCCTTGGCAAACTGGGCAGCTGCAGTCAATGAAATAGGCTGCATGTCAGTTAGCGCTCAAATGGCATAAGAGAAGTGAGCTACTCTAAGGTGCACAATCATTCCAACTGTGGCCATGCATGCAGCAAAAGAGATTTACTCTTCCGCCTTCCTTGTGTCCTTGGATAACCATGTTGTTGAGCACTCTTGGGTGGGCTGAGGCCTGTTAAGACTCTGTCCAACAACGGCCTCCTTGACCTCTCACAGTCGTGCTGTGGCCAGTTTTGCACTGTACTTTTGGATCACTCATCTGCACAGTGACACTGTTTTTACTGTTGCTCCATCCAAGTTATCTGGCATCCACATCTGCTTGGTTTTATAGGATCAAGTTCAGTTGCTTCAGCCTCACAAAGTGGGCAGAGCATGGAAACCACCGAGTGCCCCAACAGCCCTTCCAAGTGACTGTATACTAGCTTCAGTCTGCCAGCTACTCCCTGCCTTTCTTGAAGCAGGATGGCTTGACTTCAGTGGCAATGGCACCGGCAGCCCCAAGATTAGATTATTGCACTGTACTGTGAGTGGAGCTGCTCTTAAGGCTGTCTCAGGAGCTGGAATAATGCAGCCTGACCGTTCTTTATGCTCTTCCCATTTCAATGTGTACACCTTTTGCTAAGGAGACTGTACTGACTAGCTATTTACAAACACAGAAGTTTTAAGGTTTTGGTCCCAGGGTATAAACCTCTAAACAACATGGGACCTGGATACTTGAGAAAGCACCTTCTCCTTTATCAACCTTCCCAGTCACTGAAGTCATCAGGTGGCCTTCTCCTGGTGGTTCACATGGACCTATGGCCATATTGGAGTCCACCTGGAGAAGACTCCTTGGTCTGGCAGCTCCATTTCTGTGGAATTCCCTGCCCCTGGACTGTGCTGTTTTCGGTGGATCCTGAAAGCATCTTTATTTCAGGAGGCCTTCCTGAACTAACAAGCCGCAGGTTAATTATTCTGCTTTAACATACTGTTTTATTCCTTCTCTGTTTTATCATTTCTTTATTTTTCACCACTCTGGAATCTCCATTACACAATATGGAAAAATATATAACTGTTCTTTTCAGGATCTGCAAAGCACCGCAGGTTGCCTGCAGTGCTTTGCAGAGATAGAGAAGGCATCCTGATTCACCTTGCAAATACTCGCAGATTTAGGCCCAGATGTGCAGGTGCTTGCAGGATTTGTGCCAGTCCACTCTTGCGGGCACCCCAAGAGACCCAAAAAAAGGCACTCAGTTCCTGTTCAGTTTTGCCACAACCACACACATCATTTGTGGTGGCAGCTATGTGGTCAGACTTGGTTTCTGCTTCCAGTCTGCAGTATCTGAACTCTTCCAGTTCCTATTTCTGCTTTTGCCTTGCACGTGTTCAGCCCATGTCCATGTAAGGCCTGGTTCCCCTTTCACCTCGATCCCGCCTAAACCCAATGCTGAGGTCATTTGATGTCACCTTGCCAGAGCTGACAGGTGAAAATAAATAAATAATAGCATATGTTATACTGCCCATCCCATTATCATCGTACACCTTTATATCACAGAGTTATTCATCCCAATTTAGTGATTTAAACAATGTAGTTTCCATGTGGTGTGTACTAACTCACCCACCTTCTTTTTATGTAATTGGTTTAGTTGTATGTAACCCACTTTTTACCATACCTGATTGGAATAAAATCTTCACCTTTGACTTTGAGAAGGACAGAGTGATTTGTAGACAGGAAATGTATAGTGATTTGTAGACAGGAAATGTATATTCTTCCTTTCGAATGCTTAGTTCACTAGACTTCTTTTTTGTAGTCAAAATTTTAGCAAGCATACACATGCGACATTATTATATTTCTTTTATATCCCACCTTTTCCCGTTTCTGAAGGTGGCCCTGAATAAGCATGCATCCCATTCATTTTTATTTTGCGGTCCTACACAGGGATGTATAAAAATGTAGTTTCTGTTCCAAATCATGCAACTACATGCTGTGTTCATTAACAAACATGAATGCAAGCAGCAATATAATTTCAGGAAACCTTTGCAATTTCCTGAACTGGTATTTACATTTTAAAGTGTGCACTTGTGCCAGTGCATTTGAGAGTGCATGTGTGTGCAACTTCTTAAAATATGCATTTGCCCATTTGTTCATATGTGCAAGTATACAAATGCCCCTTTAATGCTTTAATGTGGAGAGGTGCACATTTTAAGAAATGTGATTTTTTTCACATTTGGGTTAAGATGTGTGGCTTCTAACATGAGATTTCTTAACCTTTTCTGTAGACTATGATAAAGTGCTCTTTATGTGCCTTGCCCCCCATCCATCCCCAAACCAGTAGTCTTCTTCTATAGAATGTGATGCCAGTTGTGTGAGGATTATGAGTGTTTGTGTGTGTGTGTGTGGGGGGGTATAATGAAATCAGAACATGACTTAATCAATTGGATTTGATACCTATGTACTGACATTAACAGGGCCAATTCAGACAGAGTGAACTGCTCCCTGGATCAGCATTGTCCTCACTCTGGATGGACACTCCCACTGCCTTTCACAGTGCCCTCCCTTGCACCTCAGGTCCTTCAATAGAGAAGGTCTACTAAGTCCCTGGCGAGACAGTATTGAGCTTTGGATGAGTTGTGTATTAAATTTGCAAGACATGTACAGACAGTCATGGAGGTGTAATGATGAATATCTTGTCTACCAAGCTGTATGCTCCATTGTTGTAGATGCATCTGTTAAAGACATCCCTTAAAAATTTGTTTTTGATAGTTAACACCACTTGACCTTCTGTTTTGCATTTCATCCATATTTTATTAACCTTGTATTTTAATATATTGCAATTAGTTTTTATTATGTTTTATTTTATGACTGTGAGATGCCCAGAGGTGCTGTGGCACAATCAGGTGGCATACAAACGTTGTAAATAAATAAATAAATTCAAAGAAGGAATTCACCAATATTATGTTCAAATTTCTGCTTGCAGAGTAATTTGGCTTAACTGCTGCTACTTTCTGGATGCTCCAGAGAAGGGTTAATCCAACATTTAGTCAACATCTTAGCAGCTATAAATAAAAAATGGCAGGATCCAATATGACAGAGTGAAAGTTTCTGCATCCAGAGATCTCACCTTTCAGTAGGAGCCCCCTCAAAACCCAAGCTCATCCTGAGACTTAAGGGATCTTGGACAATGACTTCTCATGCAGTATATGAAATGGGAACTGAAAGGGGAAATTGAGATAATACGGGAAAAGGCACAAAAGTGCTTGGGCATGCACAAGGAACTGTTTAGCCATTATGTTTTTAACAGAAATGAAGCTGTTCAGTGAATAGTAAATAAACAGACCCATCAGAGATTATGTGCTATAGAATTTAGCCTTTGCTGAAAAACATTGGACCCTTTACACTGAGTCATTAATGACTGAATTCTCCCGCTGCCAAAGTATGCCTGCTAATAATGTCATAGCCCAGAACTTTCTTTCCCTACCAGCCTAACAATCAGGAAAAAAAGTTATTCAGCAAAGGAACTCTGTGGAGACAAGCTGATTTATTTCTGATGCAGCTAATGTGATGTTTGCAACAAACCATTCACCATGCTATAATTTTTGATAGCAGCAAAGGAAATAAATGTACAGATGTGATTTCATTAAAAATTATTTGTTTACTGATTTTACTTTCAAGTATTGTTTACTTTGGAGAATGGAAGAATTCAGCCATTAATTCAATAATTTAATGAAGTCAATGTTCGTTCATTGTAGTATGAATTTAATAACCTAGCGATCTTATTTTAGCAAGAAAATGATGTGATTTACTAAAAAGATGAATATACTCTTAAACCATAAACACATTAATTCATTAATTCTTGATTAAGGACTGTGCATACAATGATCATTTTTTTAAAGATGCAAAATTGGAAACAAAAATATTTCATTGTGCAGTTCCATTTCAACAAAGGGAGGAAAGAATAAAAGTACCTTCCAATAAACCTTATTGTATTAATAAAGAGGGAATAGTTGTTTAACTTATACAGGTACTTCAAAACAAAATATAAGCTATAATAATACATTTAATTACTAAAATGGTTCCAGAAACCCAAACTAGTTTTATTTTATATTATTTCCAAACCTAACATTGTTGATCCAGGCCTAATGCTAGATAATGTTGTTACCTCAAGGCAAAAAATCCTACTTCTGATAGAAATGCATCCTACCAGCACTGGATTTCACACATGTTATTTGTGCCTACAGCTGACAATTAAGCAGGGTGGTCAAGGAAAGATGAGAATAGGCACAACTCCTTCCCAGAATCTGTCCTCCAATTTCCTAAGAGTTTCTTCCCCCTGCAAAGATTTTTTTTCCTGTTTGTCTGCCTCATTCTCATCTGCTTTTGAATTTCTTTTGGTGATAGTGATAGTGACAAAGGGCAGTGTGGTAGGATACGCACATAAATGTTCTTATGAGCTGTATTTCCATCCTGGCTCTGCCATTCTTTTTCTCTGCTAATTGCCATGGTTTGGAAGGGCTGTGCACGCCATTGCCATGTTGCATCTGGCATGCGGACCACTGCTGGCATAGTAACCTGGAATTACTAGCTTTGACTTGGACTAGATTGTAGGGCTATCCGCATCTCAAGGGTGCAGCAGTGCGGTGCCTTAGCCGGCATGACAGCTTTTCAGGATCGGGTTATAGACACATGAAATGGAATGGTTTGTTCTGTGCACCATTCATTGCCCCTGGAATGTGCATTGCTGTGGTGTGAAATGCTCTGCTGGTATATTTCCTTCAGATGTATTTGTCAGCCACAGGTCGGTGCTTTAAAAAAAGAAAGAAAAAAATCTCTGTTTAGACCATTCTCCATTTTAATATTAAATAAGAGTCTACTATGCTTTTTGCACCTTCTAGAGAGTTTTAATTCAGAAGAGGGCATCTTACCTCAGGTTGTTAGCTCTTCTGCAAACTCATTTACTGAGTGAAAATGCCTTCTGAATCCATATTCATGGAAAGCAAGATTTCATTGTAACAGACACTTGTAGCAATTTACAAAGCACAGTCCCTTCCAATGGCTTTGATATAGGATAACTGGTCTGAATGAAGAACATACAGCAAGGAGATTAAGTGTTGGAGTGAACCCTTGTGTTAGCTCTCGCTTCTGCAAGAAGTTTGAAGGATTCCTTCAACTTTATGAAGCTGAGAAAATATATGTGGTATCCTAACATGTTCCAGTGGCATTTCTTGTTCCCAGCAGTATATACTGGCAACAAAGAACTAGATCTGGGAGATGCACCAGCCAGCTAACCATATGCCTCATAATACTGTGTTCATGTTCTTACGATTCTCTTTATGCACTTAATGATATTCTGGAAGAAGGGGGTTCTGCCAGTTTGTCCATCTGGAAAGGATTGTATGGCGAGTTGGTGGCCAAACTAAGGCTGAGCTGCCTTTCCTGGTGTATTCAAGGAGCTAGTAATGTTGGCAGGAATGTAAGTTAATTATCAAGGAGCAGAAAAACCACACAAATGACAGAGGGAAAAGTTGTAGGACATTCAGCTATGATGTGAATTAATAGATCCTCACATTTTTCAAAGTGTTTGCATATCTGAGATTTATTGCTTGTAGTTTTTCAGTAAAGAAATGAAGCTACATTAGATTGGGCCATCTAGCTCAGAATTGTTGACACTAGCAGTGGGTCTCAAGATTTCCCAGCCCTAACTGGAGATATCATGTAAGTTCATTGCATGTAAACAATGTGCTTTTCCCTAGGTACAGCTCTACCCCTTTGTGAATCTGGATTCATGCAACTGGTGTGGTCATGTGTGAATTAAGATCTGAGCTTAACTGGGCTCATGATGGATTTGTGTGGTTATTTAACTATGGGAAAAACATAGAACTTAATCTTAAACATATCAATAGATATACATTTGAGTGTCTGAACTGCTATATTTGCTTATGTACTACAGTGATACTTGGGCACACTCCCATAGACAAAAATGTGTTATGGGAACTGGTACATGCATATACTAGTTAGGAATTGTCATTATTTCTCCTTAAGTAGGCATCATTTCTTCTCCTTGCACATTTAACTTTAAAAAGTCATTCAAGAAGCCAAATAACATAATCCAGATGAAATCTAAGTTATTATTTATATTAGATACTGCTCTTGATAAATTATTGGTCTGAAATATTAAGAATATATTGTTCTCTTAATCTAATACTTTGATTTTGCATGAATTTGGCAAGTTTCCAGTGCAGGCAGCATCTCTTGCCCCATTTTAAAAAATCACTTATATGAGCTATAGTGGCCCATGTTACTAGGGACCACCAACCGGCTGCTGAGTGAAGCTGTGGTGACAAGGTGCCATTTCATTTTTCAGCAAAGGTTTTGCTTGTTTGGTTGTTTGTTTTGCTGTTAAAAAGGGAAAGCAAAGAAAGAAAACCTGTGATCATGCCATCTTTAAGCTTGCCTCCCCTTAAATTCTCTCCACCCCATTTCTGGCATTCTCTCTTGTGGAGGAATGAATAGTCCTACAAAGGAAAGGAGGATTAGGCCTGGCCTTTATTAATGGCCCCTTATTAATTTTGATTGCAGTCCTACACCCAGATTCCTGTAAGTAAAGCCTGTTGAACTCACTGGGCGAACTCACTGGGCCGTGTGTGTGTGTGTGTGTGTGTGTGTGTGTGTGTGTGTGTGTGTGTGTAAAGGATTCTGTTTGTTAAACTCATACATTTTAATGATGGGCATTTTGGTAGAGTAAGCCCTTGCCTACTCAAATAAACACAACTGATTTCACAGGACATCTGGCTAATTGTTTTGAATATTTCTTCCATGGTTACAACTTCCAACTTCTGAAGTCAGTATCTAGTGTTGCATCCAGTACTCTAAAATACAATTAATTTCAATATTATGGGTTTAAAGGAAACATCAAAATACTCTAAACTAACCAAATTAGTTTCTACATTGTCTTAAACTAGAAATTTAGCAGTGGTGGTGGTAGTAATATAATAATAAGGCTAAAGAAAATTCTGAACAAATATTTCAGTTTCCTAGGAAACATCATCCAGTGCATAGGATCAACCTTTGTACAGATTAAATTCTAAACTCTCAGAATCTAATTCTTTTTGCAGTGCAACAGTTATGTTGTAGAAATGTTTCTGATCCTAATTTTAAGAAACAATTTATAGTGTTTTATGGAAATCTGAATTGTGGCATTGAACTGACCTAGCAGAAACTGACCTAGTCTCCTATTATCTGATAAGTATCTTTATTATTATCTGATAAGCATCTCTACTTATCCCTTTTCTTCCTTTTCCTCCTCTTCTTCTAAATGTACAGAAACCAGGGTATAAACCTGAATGGGTGGACTTGTGTGGAGCACAAATTGAATGGACTACAGAGAAGTCCAGCAAAAAGAATGTCTTCCAGGTAGGCAATGATTTATTATTGTCCCATCAGTCTTTGGCGGGCAGACTGTTGTTGTGTTTTAAAAATACCTAACAACACTGAGATTCCTTTCTATATGTAGCTATTTAATAACTGTTAAGTCTGCCAACACAATGTTTGTACTTTCTTCGTTAAGGCAATTGGAAAGCATAACATTGTATTCACTCTTTCCTTTTTTTTTCCCCTTGGGCCAAAGTGTCTTGATGATTGAACCTACTAAAAACCCTTGAGAACCTGTTGATTTGCTGATTAATGTGCCACATTTGATTTGTTTTTAAAAGTTGGTAGGTAATTTGTTTTGGGTTTAAGACTGGGATCCTTGACCTAGTGAACTCCTGTAAACAGAACTTTCACATGCTGCTTACATAAGCTATACTCCCAACTGAGTGGAATTTTCCTGTTTGTTTTTATTATTTCTGAAGGCTTTAATGACAGGTTCATTCCAAAGTAAAGGAGCCACAGAGATGTGGAAAAGAAAAACAACTCTGCATTTCTGAAAGCTAGTTCAGAAAGCTATACATTTTCTACTTAAGTCAAATAATGTTAATGAATGCAAAGAGTTTAATAAGTCGGTTTCAGGCTACTTACTAAACATGCTTATTATACTGGTAAAAATTCCAAATAAAAGTGGTATGGATTGTAGCCTTGCATCACAATCCTATGCATGCTAACTCAGAAATAAGTACCTCTAAGTTCACTGGGACCTACACCCAACTATGCATAGGATTGCAGCCTCAGTTATCAAGGCTGACTCCAGCCTCATTTGTTGAATCAACAGAGAGTTTTCTTAAGGTCACCTCTGTCATAGAGGGGACCTGTAGGGGTTGCCAATGCTCTGTAGGGCTTACTTGATGATGAATGGATGTCTCTTAGGAGCCATTTGTGTTTTCCACAGTGACCTGGAAATTAAGTTCTTCTGAGACATTGGGTAGAATGTTTTTGCAATATTGGCCAACTCTGTGAGCTGCAATTTTTTGTGGCAACAACCATTCATCCCTCCCCACCACCATTGTTGCCCCCCCCCCCCACTGCCTCAGAATAACTTTCTGGGACATCATCAGAAACAAAGATGGTAGTTTTGAGCTGCTAATTGCAGGTTGATATATTTTGTTTGAGTTTTTAAAAGGGTCAAGATCATTGAACTCAGGTAAGCACAGATTAAAATGATTCAAGCAATATAACTAAGATTTCTGTGACAGAGTTCCATAAATATATTATTAGCAACTTATTGGGAGTGTGGTATGGTGGTGAGAGTGCTAGACTGGGACTTGAAGATTCAGGCTCTAGTTTCCTACTCAGCCATGAAAGGTACTGGGTGACTTTGAGCCTGTCATGGATTCTTCCACCTTACAAAGTTGTTTTTGTTGGAACAAATGAAAAGTAGGAAGAAATTGCAGCTTACCTTGGGTTCCTTGCAGGAAGAAAAGTGCTGTATAAATACAATATAATCATGATGAAGATGACGTTTACTGTGCTGAATTAAAAATGACTGATTTTCATGATTATTTCATGAGATTGTATATGAGAGAAAAGTTGAAGTGGGAAGGCACCAGGATATATTTGACCTTAATTGCACCCCACAGTTTCCTGGTATGATGAAGCACCATCATAATCATTTCCATCTTACCTATGAAACAATCACTAGATGAAAGCACAGGTGTACACTCCCTCACCTGTTCATGGGATCGCTATCATTCCATGCTGCTTCAACATCCAAAGTCATGGTGTCCTGCTGCCACACCTTGCAGCCTTTTTGCCTTGAGAAGGCTTATTTTTGTTGATGAAAGAACTTGAAAGCACAAACTTCTTTGAAGTGACTTCGTAGGACCCTGTGAGCGATGGAGCAATTTGCAGTCAGATATTGTTTTTGTCTCCCCAGCAAACTGACATGTTACACTAGGTCTTCATCAGAAGAGCTGTGAATAAAAGAAGATTTATGTTCAAATCACATGCTTTAAACATTTCCGCTAAGTGCTAGTTTGCTCTTTGGTGTTGAGCCTGAAATTTAAAGCACTGGGGATTAAAAGGATTACAACATAATCTTAAATAATCCTAAGTGTCATTTACAGAGAGATGGTTGTAATAACTAAATAAAACCATGTTAAGGGATGGTGGTGTTGTCAGTCAGCAACTGAAACCGTGTCCCTGATGCCTGATCGCTCTGTTTCTTCTCCCCATTATTGACTCTGGTTTTATGCTGGGTATGTACATCGTGATGGAAGCTGCTTCTAAGGAAAACAGTAACATGAGGGAATGCTTTGCAGTCAGTGCTAACATGGTTACCACAGCTTTAGTAACTAGATTAGTTTTTGCTTTTTAAAAAATCATCTTAAGGTTCAGTGTTTCATGCTTATGGCACAACTTTTCCAGAAAGGCTTATCCCTTTCTCCTGTTTCACTCTTGCTGTTTGTTCTGCCTTCCATGAAAGTCAGTCAGCCACTCCTGAAGTTAGCATTCCAAATAAGACATGCTGGAAGGAAAACGCTGGGCATGTTTCACCTTAGCTTCAGCTCACATGGTGATTATCCAACTGTTTTGGGGAATGTTGCTTACTATACAGCATTGTCTATGCTAATAATTTATTTTGTACCAACGGTGTGTTTTCATGGCATGAGATAATGCATTTCCTGCCCTGAAATTCCTGCCTGATGATCAAAGCAGAATAAATGATAGGTATATGTAACCAGGTTGGACCCAAAGAAAAGGAGCGGATTGAGCCCAGAATTAACCTTCATTCGTGGATCCAAGACAATATAAACACATATACTGAGATGCTTAGTCCTATAAATATGGTAGTTGTATGCTTTGTCATTGGCGGGATTTATTGATTGCATTGCTGGTCTTTGGTTCAACTCACTGGAGCCCTTTGCTTTTTGCTTTGGGCAGGCGTTAGCCTCTGCTCTGTGCCCATGTTGCAGTGATGGACAAGAACAATGGCTTCAGAGGCTTTAATTTGTTCCACACTATATTTGGTAGATCACTTTGGTTTCCCCCTTTCTACCTTCTCCACCTGTACAGTGAGCTGTCTGTAATGGGCTAAACCAAAAACATACGTAGCGTTCCAGCTGTTTTTCTAGGTAGCATTGTTCCTCTGCAGACATGCTGAAAGAGAGAGCAAGTGTTATGAGAGAATGAGATTATGTAAGTATGGGCTGCTCCTATATATTATAAACTGCATATCAGAATCAAAGATATCTAGGACTACAACCACCATCATTCTGGCCAAGGATGACAAGAGTAGTAGTTCTATCTCTCTCCAGTGTGCATCAGGTTACTCTCAACAGATTCACTGGAGTGAAGTTAGAGAACTCCTGCTGTAAGATAAGTATCAAAGAAACATAGTAAGGCAAGCTGGTTAACATATGAAAGAGGAATGCCAGCGTTACTGTCCATCTTGAAATGTTCAGGTGAATTGTATGTATGACTTACTGTTGCTGACTCTGATTTCAAGTGACAAAACTGAATACTGGAAAGGAGTTCCTGGAGTGAAAAGATATGTAGTGTTGACTTGGCCTGATTCTTAGGGATGGTAATGCAGTTCTATTGCTTAGATGTAGTATTTTTTACCTATTCACAGAAGGAGCAATTTACATAATAATTACATGACTAGTTTCAAGAAAGAAATTGAAATCAGTATGGAATGTGTATTTTGTAACTACTACCACTGGAAATTTACATCACACATTTATTCAGCTGTATGTACAACAACAATAAAGGCAGAAAAAACAATAACCATACCCTCCTTCAGTCCTTCCACATAGTGTAGAGGAATGGTAATATTGATCCTATGATGTGAGAAAGAAAATGGCTAGAATAGTACATATGATACTCATCCCAGAGGATATGCAATCTGATAAGCCACATCTTCCCTTCTGTATATGGATGAGCTAAAGCTGGTTCAGCATCACTTTTTGATGGAGTGACCTGCCCATCAGACAAATGGTTGATATCAAAGAAGTGATAGTGAGTGCCTCTCAGTAGCAAAGCCCATCTAAATTCTTCATTATAACAATTTTATCTCACTTGGAGGCATAAAGAACAGATCTATTGCTTTCTTCCAGGTGAGGTGGAAGGTGCCAGAGGCCTCAAACTGTAGAATCAGGCAACTTGGGCCCAGTGTCTCCTGCTCTGTGCTCTTAGGCAGAGGGAACAGTTTGTCCCTTCTTCATTATTCTGCAGCACACCCCAGAATGGGGTTGCTTGTAATTCTGTGCCACATGATCCTGTGGCCTTACATAATTGATGCTTCTGTTATGGCTCCTCAGCTCATGCTGAGCAGCTTATAAGGCTGCATGAGATTTTCTGTCATGCCTTGCTTTGCCTTTGCACCCCTGGACTGCTGCCTTGTTGAACCATCTGCCTCACCTTGACTCCCTGCCTTCCTCTTGCTCCTGTGATTCTGGATACTTGTTTCTGCTGCTAGACTTGGCTCTTGCTAAGCTGATTATATTCTCTTTTCTGGCCTTTTAGTGACTTTACAGGGTCTGGTCAGCACTATTCAAAGAAAAAGAGTGTCCTACTGAACCAGGTGAAGGGATGAGAGGTCTGAATACAAGGGAGCAATGGACTGATTGGTATGCAGAACATAATATGGGTGCTGCCCATTTTCTGTGTAATTAGAAAGCTAGAGACAATGGAAATGTGAACCTCTGCAAGTACAGACTCCTGAAAAATGCTTCTGAGAGACAGTATTTCATGGTGCAGATGTATTGATTGTATTGTGTGAGTGGGTCCTGGGACAACAACAGATCAGTGTCTATCACCACGAGGGAAATACAGTATTGGTGTGACTTTCCTTGACATGGCATTCCTCACTAATCCACAAATTATTGGTATGCCCTTTCCTCTGGGTGCTAGAATAAACTGGCAAATGTTTCGACAGAGCTATGTGCCATCACTATGATTCCAAGGCAGGGAATGACCTCAACCACCTCTGTCTGTGTAAGCATTCTTAAGTTGTAAATGGAAAATGACTGGAAACGATCATTGTGAAATATCTCTCCAGGCATCCATGGAGGCTTAACTGGCCTTATATCAGACACATTTTACTTTGCCTCATACCACTAAAAAGAGGAAATTATGCTTGGGACTTAGTACATGTTTGATACTTATTACATGTTTTTGTTACCTTCCACAAGTACTAAAACAAATGCATTTGACTTTGTACATGTGGGAACATAATGAATCCATTCATACCATCTGCCCTTCAGGGTCATACTGAAAGATTCACAAGGAACAATAATGGAATATGAGATTTAGGAAACGGATTTCTGACTGCATATGAGTTTTAGAGAGAACACGCCAAGTTTCCTACTCATGGTGTGTTGCAGCCTATTTCTATTCACCTGCAAACAGAGTAGCTTTGGAATGAGAAAATAATAATTTCAGTCCTCCTGCCTGCAGGGTGTGCAACTATTTCATGTGATCAATCAATTGCCTGTCGTGTATAAATTCTATTGTTCACTTTTATCCACCTTTCCACTATGAGAGACTTCACACTGTCTTCTATCAGCAAAAGGGATCACTTGTTAAATCCAATACAGTCAATTAAACAAACTAAAATAAGAAACCCAAAGCAGCTCAGACCGAGAGCTATTAAAAAAAAAAAAAAAAGATTTCTACCCTTCTCCTGTTGCAGTAAAAAGATATAAGTGATGCTTAAGGAGCATTCTGGAGAGATTGGGCCACAGCCAAAAAGGCCCTATTCCCAATTTATGCTGTAAAATGGACTGTATAAAATCCTTCTTTCACTCACCAGTGTCCCCTTGTGTGTATGTGTATAGTCTTAAAAAATGTGCTACATTGCACAGTCATACTTGCAATAGACCAAATGAAATTAAGATGGCATTAACTTTATGTCCCATTGATTTCATTTGTTGTCTTTAAGTATGACTGGATCAAGGCAACTATTTTGTGAAGTCAAAGGACCTTGGTGGTATGCAAATACATCATCATCATCAACAACAACATCCTAGGTGTGTTTTGTGAAAAATTGTATTTAAGATATTGAGAGTATAATCCTGTGTATACTTATACAATTGTAAGCATCACAGATTCAAATGGATTTTCTCCCAGGAAGATGTGCGTAGGGTTGCAGCCGGGTTTGTCTTGTCTGTTCTTTTTGACAGCTGTGCTTTAGTTTTCAAAGCTGCAGATGCTATTTGTCCATCAGAAAGGAAAATATTTCTTTGGCACCAGAGCCTTTTCTCTGCTTTTAAAATTAAGCCCAACAATATTTAAATACGGGTTATACACGTGAAGGAATAATTCTGTTAGGGAAGGGAGCACCAAAATGCAGCGAGGAGCGAGCGACTGGGTGGTGCAAGGGGAAAGCATTGCTGGATTCACTTCCACAGTGTAACGGATCCCAGGCAGCCCTGTCCATTTAAGCATGCAGCTTCCCCAATCTTCTGATATTTTTTGATAATCAAATTCATCATGTTTGAAAAAGTAATTATTAATTTTAATGTATAATAGAATTGAATAGCACATCTTACTTCATTATTCATAAAACACATTGCTGCCATCTGGTGGTCAATAGTCATGTCAGCATAGCTTGTTTTTCTCTTGACAATTTTTAGATTTGCAGCTTTGAGGTTGAGATCTTCAGCAATAAATGTTGGAAGAAAATATAACTGAAAACTGGCAGGTTGTCCTCTTTTTTCCTTCTTTGATGTACCTGTGCCTAAGATGCCAAATCGGCATAAGCCTTTCCAAGATCGTTTCTCCAGTGATATTTCAGAGTAATATTAAATGTAAATTTTTACATAGAACAGCCTTGCACTACTTGCCACCAGGAGAAACAGCCCAACAGCCATGGAGAGTAGCCTGCCAGATGCTTAACAGCTACCATTGGCAGAATGTCCTCTGCAAACAGCAGAAACTGGAGGCTCAGGTATGGGAGTGCACTTGGCTCGCTAGGCGACTTGTTGTGCAAGAGACTGAAAAGTACAGCAACACACACACTCTGGATGAAAGGTATGCCAATATAAAACCGAGGTGCTTGATTGAATGAATGCAGGATTAAATGTTGTAAAACAGAAAAACAACTCTCCTCGCCTTTTATTGTACATTTCTTTGCTTTATTGCCTTTGTCATCCAAGAGGGATTAAAGACTATATTGAAGCTTTACAGAGTTGGGCCATTTTATTGTCAAAAGGCATTTTTACAGGTGCAACAAATTTGTGTCATTTGCAGCTGAAGTTTGAAGCTGTTTTGAAATGTATAAGAGAACAAGCAGGTGCCGACTTTCCCTGTTTGAAATAGTTAGTAACATTAACACCTTTTCAAGCTGGTTATTTAATGAGGTAATGTCTACTTTAATAGAGAGGGCTACTATTGTTGAGGTTTTGTACATGTTTTAGTAATTTTTATATTTCAAAATAACTTGCGGCTATGGGAAATGCAATCAAGTGTCGTTAAAAAGAAAGCAAATGCGGTTTCAAATGTAATTAGTAAAGCATGACTTACTGGCATTTGTGAACACATTACAATTTGGGATACACTACTGCACCAAGCATACCAATAAAACTCTATTGCCTCATCTTGGCGGGCACAGGAGTTACACATGCAAAGCTCCCTAACCAACAGTCTTCTCAATTTACTTTAAATAGAGTTTTTGTGTTCAAGATAATGCATATATGTAACTATTTCTTCCATTGGAGTGAATAGGAAAGTCCAGATAGAGCCTCCATGTTTACCAAGGACTGTATTAGCCTTAAACATGAAACCACATGCTACTCTCTTTGGTTATGGGCTGTCAACAACAGACTGAAGATTTGGGCATTTTAGCAAATTGCAGAAATCTGCATTTGAAACAAAGCCAACTATTACTTGAAAATTCTCAAAGAATAGCCTCTTTAGTATGCATTATGATTCTGCAACCAGTGTTATATGTTTTCCATGATAAAATTATGTCACTTACCCAAATGCACATTTAAAAAATATTTTTTCTATTTTTAAATGTTACTGCTAAGGGATAGGGAGAGATTTGCCCCAATGAAACTTGTGAATAACTAACTACACAGTTACAGTCTTCATAAACCAAAAGGAATTAGCAGGTGGTCAGAACTGCAGGATAGAAATGAGGCCCCAGGTGAAACACTACATCAAAGAAGAGTTTTAGGAATAGCTGCATTGTACTTTTCCTACCTGACCTGGAGTATTATCTATTCTTTCTCTAGAGTGTTTCTACATTGCAGTTAGCAATTTGGGAGCTTTGGTGGTTTTGCACATAAACCCTGAAAGTACATAAAGAATATGGGAAAAGCATCTTGCTTTTTGCCTTTAAAAGAATCTTAGCATGCAGACCTACTAGCCTTTGCTGATCATGCAACCAGTATAGAAATTGACAAGACAATGGGAGTCAGCTGGCATGTGGGGAGTATCTATGAGATGTATATCTAACCACCTTCAGAACACCCATAAAAATTTAACCTAGCCATGCACCTAAAAGCATTGCTGAGGTCCTTAGGTGATGGATGATGACCACTTCTTCTGAGCTCTATAACGCAGGTACATTTTTCACTTTCATTATTGATTTTTTCACATCTCTACAAAGAAAGTTCAATAATAAATAAATCTAAACCAGAGATGTTGAAGTAAATAAATCCAATGGGGCCACCATTCCTGTTGAAATGCCCAGTTCCAGTTTAGGGTTAGTGTTAGGGAGGAGTTTGAAAGTAGGGGTAACAGAGACATGTTGGAATGCAGAGATGACCCCGGAGGTTGACAAGTTTGCTCCTGAGCAAACTTCTAGTAGCTTCATTGTAGTAGGCGTCATGCAACTGTGGTAGACTCCGGAGCAGAGGGCAAGGAAGGAAAACAAACAGAGATGGCTTGAGTGAAAAGCTAGCAGATGTAATTGAGCTCTTGTATATGTCTATGGCCAGATAGATCTGGGAGCAGTGAGAATGGCAGCCCCCCTTATTCATCCTTCTCTTTGCTGTTCAGCAGAGCTCTTTAGAGTCATCCGGGGCATATTACATGCTGCCCCAAGGACATCTTACATACATCTAAGGTCTACTGTAATAGATTTGCTTGACATTCCATGGAAAAAAATCCCTTACATCCACCAGGGTTTAGATTCCAGTGCTGAAACTGGCAATGAATTCAGAGCACAGTGTCATCCAGCTTTTTTCCCAATGATTTCCAGTCAGAACAACTTGAGGATCTTGACAGAGTGCTTGGACAGGTTTGTGCAACCACATCTGTACTGGATCTTTTCCCCTCCCTTGGCTTATAAAAGCTAGAAAGGAGGGAACAGCCAGCTGGGCCAAGCAGGTGATTGATGCCTATTTATGAGAAGGAGTAGTCCCTTGACACCTGAGACAGGCAGTGCTCTTGAAGAAATTGTCTCTGGAGCCAGAAGATCTCAACAATTTTAGACTGATAGCAAATATCCCTTTCACAGGCAAAGACTTTGAATTGGTGATTGCCAACCATCGCCAGGCACTCTTAGGATAAGCCTAAAT
Source organism: Varanus komodoensis (assembly GCF_004798865.1). NCBI lineage: Eukaryota > Metazoa > Chordata > Lepidosauria > Squamata > Varanidae > Varanus > Varanus komodoensis. Next base: position 20,737,956 of record NW_025335798.1, read on the forward strand.
ATCTAGATAAATTTCAGTCAGTGTTCATTCCAGCTTTTGGTAGCTAGTGGTAGCTCTGTTTGATGACCCATGTTAGGAGAGAGATGGGGAGTATGACCCTGTACATACTCCTGAATCTCTCAACAGCCTTTCATACTATGAACCATGTTATTCTTCTGGCTGTCTGAATTAGTAATAGGTGGCTCTATAGTGCAGTGGTTCCACTCCTTCATGGAAGGAGCTCCAGATGACTTCAGAAGGTGATGATTGGAAGATATTATTTGGCCCTTGAACTTTCCAGTATGGGGTTCTTTAAGGGATTCTATGTAACATCTCCATGAAATTGCTGAGTGGGACCATACAGAATTTTGTAGTGCATTAGCATTGCTACACTGATGACATTTCACAAATGGTGGGCACTGCTTGTGGAAGGCAATTGATAGGGCGCAACAGAATTGATGGGGCTGTAAGCCCCCCACTGGATATTGCCCTAGAAAATGTGCATGTATATATTGAGGAGAAGTGTGTACAAATCTTCATGCGAGCTTTAAAAGAAACCTTGGAGACTAGAACTCTCCAAATTGGGATGAACCCAACTAAAGATTGGAAAAATGAGAGAAATTGACAGTTCTGCCCAGTGCTGTTGAAAACACCATGATGGGAATGCCCTTTTTAGAGGAAATAAGGTTGCTTGCTCACTGTATGCCAGTTCCACAGAGCTGAAGAAATCATATACATATTTTTACTTTCATATACCAAAACATGGCACAATTCCTTAATTTATCAGTCATGCAAATCAGAGAGAGAGAGAAAATGAATCCTACAGGAATACACTCATAGATAATCAAATCTGACTTGTTTACATGTTTTGTACTGGCATTTTGCTATTTCACCACTACATTTCCTGGGAGTGGGGGGAAGGAACTTGGCGAAGCCACTTTGCTCCATTTTTCTGTTTCCCTTTATAAGTGAGGCAGATATTTTGGTGTTGGCTGCTTGAAGAGCATTGGCTGTCCTCTTTTAGAAACGCAGCACCTCATATTTGTGCAGAAATGCTTGCCAGATTATGGAAAGCATTCATATTTTTCATGGCAAGTGGGGTCTTTTTACACAGGAAAAAATCCTGCTGCAGAAAGACAGTTCTGTGAAATGTACATTGCTTCAAGCATCAAATAAAAAGCTGTGTACAAGTTACACCCCGTGCATGCTTTAGAAAATGTGTGTATTTGAAATCCTCCAATTTCTGCATACCTGCAGTTTTATTGTGATCTATGATTGCTGTGTTTCTGATATGATAATAGGCAACCACCAGGATAACTTGCATTTTTGTGGCTGGATCTAGCTTGCTGCAAAGTGAAGAGATTTGCAGAGCAGACAAATCCAAGGGAGTGCTTACACTGAAGAGATACTATTGTAACATTACTCTTGGGATTATTTCACATAATAGGCTTTCCCTACTGGTCAGAATAAGAGCTATTGAGTTCTGGAACACTAACACAGTGCATAGCACTTTAAGTATTCAAAGCGCTTCATATACCTTATTTCAGTAATCCATACAACAACCCTGTAAATTAATCCATAGTAAAAATGGCAGGATTGCCACTTAGGCCACCAGGTGAACTAGAGCAGACATTAAATTAAGCTCTTCCTCCTTCACATTAATGTTAAGCCAAAGTCTCCTTTCTTTCAATTTCCTCACATTGGTCACAACCCTGGCAACACAGAACTGCTATTACGTCTCCCCTCACTCTTCAACAGCCGTGGTTCCCAAGCATTTCCATGCTACACGCCGCTAGAGAATGTTTAATTTATGTTTGCGCTCTCTACCAAAGTAATACCACATTAAAAGATGAAGAAGTTAAATTCCTAATTTTTGAACTGCAAATGTAAGCACATATAGTACTGAGGGTGATCAAACTGAACTCAGAAAATAAGCTTTTAACTCAGTGAATAAAATTCAAATATAAATTGAGCAATTAGAAAAAATGTAAAAAGTAAAATAAACCCCAAAAGTGAACTCAATAATTGTTGTTACTGTGTCTCATTCACAGTTTTCTCAAAGCATTGTACTTCCTTGCTTGACTGTGTTCTGCAAATCTGCCTGTGGGTTCAGGTGATTCCTAGATTTTGTCTTGACTGACAGAAGAGAACTGAATCTGAATGCAAGCAAAATAATAAATAATGTTGGGATAATTTTTGGAAGAAAACATCACAATTAACCAATTTTGGAGAATTGCGATGCATTCCTCTTTGTTGGATCCCCTGAAATGCCATTTCATATCCCCTGGGGTTGCAGGCACCCCAGCTTAGGAACCCCTGTTGTACAGGGTACACATAGTCAGCTTTTTGAACTGTTCCTCACGGACATAGTTGCCAGACTGCTCACTGTTGTTCACTTTTCATCAGCACAGAATAAAGTGAAATCAAGCCCTAATTGGTGCCAATTATTTGTAGAACTTGCCATAATAGAACATGAATAAGACTATGTGTTTGGTCATGTATCCAGAGGTGTATATCTGTTTGCTGATTCCATGTATCAAGCGTGGTTGTTTGCAAATGAACCTCAGCACATGACCAGCTGCTTACCTGTAGAGGATCTGGGTGTCAGGTCACATCCATAGTCTAGCTATCCTGGTCACATGGAGCCCCAGCACATGAGCAACTGTCCTGAAATTCCTTGGCAAAAAAATATGCTCAGTGCTGTAGATGAAGGACAGTCATGATGCTGGAGGACCTAAAAGCACATTCTGCTTTAACATGGTAACTCTTGCAAGCATCGTCAAATGGACATTTCTTTTGATCTGCTTCTGCCAATACCCAAGTTCAAATAGCATATCATTTTTACAGCACACTTGGAAACAATTAATAGGGAGTGCAGTTAAATTCACACTTCAAGTCCATCTTTGTTTACTCAGAATATTGTGGAGAATGAACACTTCTGGAACTACATATTCAGAATTGTTCACATGTTCTTCTCACTAAACTCTGTTGATGATAGCTTTTATAAGATTTGATAAAATTTTACCTAGTTAATTGATGTGGAAAGATTGCTAGCACCATAGCACCTGCACCTTCACATGTATTAATCATTATCATTTAAAAAATACATATTGATCCATAGCATTTTATCCGCAGTTGGTCCTTAAAGACCTTTTTGGAAATGCCATAAACCTTCTGATCTGAGGATGCTATGCATAAATGGAAAACTGATGCAGAAATTTCATGAGGTAGATTTTCTGTTTTGATACTTACTTGAGAAGATCTGTTAAGAGAATTGGTTTTCTTCTTCAACATATCAGTCATTTCCCCAAAAAAAGCCTTATCAGGACTACACCTGTAGTTAGTTCTTTCTTAACCCATGAACACATGATCTTACTCATTGTATTATCTTACTCCTTGCATGAAAAGCAGCAAAACACAAAAAGCTACTTAGCGAAGTATTGACACTGGGCGAGGCCAAGTGTCCCATAGGAGGGCACTAGTGCTTCCTTCTGTATGTGCATCAAGCTTCCCTCCATCTGCTGCCTCCCAGACAGTAACTTCTCACAAGGCATTGCAAGCTGCCCACAAAATTGCTCTGGGTCTTGAATTTATTGGGCAGTGCAGAATGGGAGACTGGGTGACTCTGAGGCTTGGGAGCTCCTCCATGTGCGTGAGGGCCACAGTATGGCCACCTGAATGTTGGCCAGGGACTTCTTTTAAACAACTCTTGCATACTATTAACTTTCTCCACAAATTGATTATCTTCCATGGATTTCAAAATTACAGATGTTTCTTCTGTATGTACATCTATGAGGTATGCCTCAACATGGAGAGGTACCAATAATTTCTTGTGGCAGGGATGGGAACTTGTAGCCCCCCAGACGTTTTTGGCCCACATAGCCCATAATTCTTCAGAAATGGCTATGTTGACCAGGGCTGATGGAAGGTGTTGATCAAAATATCTGGAGTGCTAAGGTTGCCCACTGCAGCTTGGAGAAAGTGTCAAGCTCCTTCAAAAGCAGTCCTCTTTCTTTCCGAATATCTGAAAAATGTTCTTTGCAAATGTACAGTTGAGGCCAAAGAAGGATGGACAAGTATTTTTCATCTGTCAGTCCAAAATCCAGAAAAATCTAAATGAAAACCAAATCCAAATGAAGAAACCTGCTTAAAAGAGTGCGCATTGTCATAAACTATGTATTTCTAAACATAACACTAAAATAAAATTTTTATGCATGTGGTGATGTATTTTAAAGCTGAGAATTCAATAGCAAAATTTGGAGAAGTGTGAAAAATGCAGGATGGTTACCATCTAAAAATTTGTGTGGGAGGCGCTGTTCAGGAAGGTTTGCTTTGAAATGTGGTGCCAAATAAAATCCTTGAATATCCCTAAGCTAGGTACCTTCTCCCAAAATTCAAAACTTGAGATTTCCATGTTTTGTCCATTGTAACCTTTCTACAACTTTATTTCCTGTTTCAGTATGTTTCTTGACATCAGTGTGGGAAGGTGAACTTTTCTTTCTCAAAACCTCATGCATCTATTGAGCCTAGCAGGAAATGGAACAGTTATTTTCTGCACACTTGGTCACCCTGTACACATGCTTGGATAATTTGTTACACGGTTATAATATTTCTTACCATTTTTTAATATCCTTAAAGTTAATTAAGGGGCAACATAGGTTTGTTCATTTACTACACAATTTGGGATCAGGGAGTACCAAAGAGAGAAACAGTGCATGTTGCATTTCCAACAGGAGCACTTAAAGCAAAATTAAAGTGACACCCTTAACTTTTCACATTATGTATCAAAAATAGCTTCTTTGTTGTTGAGCTCAGGACTCCCATTCCAAATAAACAAACATAACACTCGTACATCTGCCGCTCCTAACGTAGCAAAGCCTATGAATAACTTTCACAAATAAATCTGATTTTTCTGATGGACCATATTGCATCGTCTACTCTTTCCCCTGCCATTATATTTCACATGTGAATGAGTGTGTGCGTGTGTGCGTGCATGTGTGTGCACACACACATTTGCAAATAACTGAATCCTTTCATTTGATGGGGCAAGGGGGGCAGTCCTCCTTGGGCATCCTAGACTGATTTGAATAACTAGAATTGGCCTTTCTTGGCACAGTCTGAAAATGTGCTACAACTTGCTTTGTGTGAAAATATGTTCATATGCATATTTTTTTCTCTCTTACAACTTCCAAATACTGTCTTGTGTATATCATTGAAAATGCTCTATTCCATGTAAGGGTAACAAGGCTCTGTTGCCTCCACATCGAGGTAAGATTTGGATCCAAGGTATACAGGTAGTCCCTGAGAACATCCTTAAACAGAATTTGCAGGTAAGTCAGATCACATGAATAAGCCAAATGTTTGTCTTATAAAATACTTCCATATTCATTAAAACTTCTTAAACACAATACAGCATTGTAATAATGATAATACTAATGATGATGATGACGTAACAGCAGGTACTAAAGAGAGAGCAATAATCTGAATCTATCTGTGTATGTGTGTAGGTATACAGTATTGTGAAAAACAAAGAAACAAATCTTAAAACAGTTTAGAACATTCTCGAGGTAATATTAAGCCTAGCATTAACTGTTGATGATGGAGACAGACCTGGTGCTGGAGAATCAGGGTGTGATTGTGCTGATGGAGACAGAGGGTGGATTTACCACTGGTGTTGCTTCCTTGAAGTTGGCCACAAGAGTTGTTTATACAGCCATTTTCTTTTTCTCATTTTACATGGTCTTGTAGCAGCGGAGGGCCCGCTCATTAGGGCAAATGCTACATAAAATCCAAAGGGGAATTTTGGCCTTACATGTGCCCCAAAACACACTGACTTGGATATGTTCAAGCTGACACCCTGAACACAGGAAACTGCTAAATATTGAGTCAGGCCACAAGACCCTCTACCTGGTCCAACTTGTCCAACTTGACTGGCTGTTGCTTTCCTGTTTTTCCAGTCCAGCCCAGAAATGCAGGGACTGATCCAGAGACATTCTGTATATAAAGCAGGTTCTGTTCAACTGGTGTTGCTACTCTGGGGCTAAAAGGCAGATTGGCTTCTAGTTGATGTGCAGCAATTCTGAGCATTCTCCTGCAGAGAAGTTACCTTGGATGAAAGCTAGGAGGAAGTTTCTTAAAACATGGAAAAAATGAAATGTCAGTGGCTTGTTTTGCAGTCTCTGGTACAAGAAACTCAGCATTTTACACGAATCATGGTTGTGCCTTGCAGATGATAGCCATATAGATTTTTTTTTGTAAGACTCTGAGGTATAGCCCCTTGTTCAGATTGAGATCTTTTTCATGGCATTAATCCCCTTTGGTGGCAATTGTACAATACCTATGGTGAGAAGACATACAGACCAAAGCAACATACAGGGAAAAAAGATATTTTTATTTTGTCTTAAGATGCTGGCTTTCAGTGGTGATTTTTCCATTCCAACTGAGTCAGCTTTTGGGAAATAAACCTCTCACACAAAAGGCCAGCAAACCAAACTACAAGCTACCACTCATGGGAAATTCCATAGTGGCATGTTACAGACATATGAAAAATCTACATCTTCTGAGAAAGAAAAGGCAGGAAAAGTCTGTCAAACAGTTAATCTGATGGGTATTCCCAAGATTGGGAAAATAAGTCATCTGTCAGGGGAAAAAAAGAAAAAAAATTACTGGGCCTGAGTTTGTGTGAGTACAAGTAAGAATATCCCTTTGACCCTTGTATTACTATGCAAGTCCTACCATTAGCTGGGTGGTGTCAGTGTGGGGAAGCAAATTAGGTAGGAAGTCAATGTGAGTCTGGGAAATAGGTGAGAAAAAATGGCTAGTGACACTTACTAAAATATACGTTGATAGAAAATTGACTGCCTCAAGCCACAGCCACAAATGGGTTCCCAGATTCTCAGTAAACTGGAAGTCTGTGTAAGCAGAGAAGCAGAATTGTCATGCACTCCCAAAATAAGAACCACATCACATCATTGCTTCTCACATGGTTCCCCAGCCTTCATGGGAAAAATCTGAAGTCCATCCAGCTATCAGCCTTCACATTTATTCCTTACCAGTTGTTTTTCCATAAAGACAAGTCCAGGAAATCAAGCAACCTAAGGGGCAGTATACAATTCTCATCGCGCTCTTTCCAAGACCTGCAGTATTGCTCTTATAATGGGACACCTCTTTTAGCAAGCATGTTTGCCTGGAGTTCAAGCATAACATTTCTTTCCTCCCCTTTTTAGTTTTATATATGAAACAGTTTTGGCCTAGTATTATAATAACATGTTCACTAGATAAAAAGACATCCGAGGAAGCATGAGATTTCCTGGTGAGGTGCTTTCAGTGCTTTGACATGAAGTGCATGTGACATCTGAAAGCTGCCCTAGGCCTTGTTTACACTTGATCACCTGAGGGACAAAGCCACAGACATCTGCCCCATTCCAGCACAGCTCCTCTGGGGCAGGAGAAATGGTGCAAAATTTACATCCGGAGAAACCTGTGGTTCTATTAGTGAGCCCACAAGGTTACCAGTGACGCCACAGTTCAGAAACACATGGAATAAATACATTTTCTGGTTTCACTTCTTGTTCTCCAGGACTTTCCCTCCTAAAATGCTTTACTGTGTGTTGCCCTTTTCTTTGCACATATGTAGTAATTTTTGAAAAGGTCTGCTGTTTACTGACAGCCACATGTCCTGATGGAGAGATAGTAAGGCCTAAGGAAAATCGTTACTTTAACATGCACAAACAGAGGTTTGGAGTGTTTGTTTTTTTAAATCCGTGGACCATGTAATTACTCTTGTAATTCTGTGACACTTTTCCTTCATTAAAAGATTAGATTAAATGCTTTATTTCCAAAGAAATTCCTGTAACATTAGGAAAAGTCTTGCTTTCTGATTTAACACAAAAGAGGTACACTGGATGGAAGTAACCTACAACTGCTCCATGCATTTGGCTAGGTGCGTTTTCTGGGCAATGCTGTTCAAGGGCATCTCTTAACTTTCATGGAACCCGAACAAGCTTGAGATCCTTGGTTCCTTCCTTCCTATTTTCCCAGTGAATATAATAATCCCTATATTATAGACTGGGAGCTGTGAGATGAGGATTATCTTGATCATTCTTACCCCACTTTTCAGCCAGAAAAAGACTCCCAGAGCAACTCCATGATGAAAATGATGATAATGATAGTGATGATGATGCATTTCATTTCCATACCACCCCGTAGCCAAAGTGCTTCAGGCAGGTCATAACAGTGATAAATCAGCCCCTGTCATCAGGCTTACAATCTAAAAGATGCAACACAAGAAACACAAATGGATTGGGATCAGGAGGAAAACAAGCTCCCTCAAGATCCTGTTCTTTGTTACCAATGCCAGCTTGGGCTACCTTTCCTTTTTCTGAGCTTAATACTGAATTTTGCAAAAGTCCTGCTCACAGCAGCATCATTATGAGAGCAACAGGAACTTTGTACCTCCCCACTGCCCAATGACCCAATGCCCTGCAACCTGGGAGAGTGTTGGGGTAAAGATAGGGAGAAATGTGTTTCATTTATGACCTGCCTGAGTTCAAATCTTGCAAACTCATATACAAAAAAAGCCTATAAGCATCATTCCATTCCCTCACTTTTCTGAATTTTGCAATGCAGTTCTCTCGTCTAAAAATGACCAACAGATAAATAAGCAGTGATTTCAGCTGTACACTGGGACCTTCTAAACCTTTTCTTTTGATCAACCTGTTTGGCACAGAGAACTTTCTGTGGAACTTCCCATTTAAATGGAAAGCCACAAATGTTTAGCTTGGTGTATACATAGGTATAGCCATCTATACTTATATTCACCTATAGTCCCCTGCTACTCTGCCCACACACACGCACACAGTTTGTCTGACATGCATAGAGGGCTTGGGGGAAAGGCAGGATCATCTCTCACTTGGAACCTTTATGGAGCAGGTAAGAAGACCAGGACTCTTTCCTGCCAATTGAAAGGGACCCTGCTGTTTTTTATCTGCTTCGGTCTTCAGAATTTCAGTGCCAAGTGACCTGTTTGCCAAAGGGCTGCATATACTCATTCTTGGTCAGCTGTTAGGTGGATTTGTGGGTTCCAGCTGATGCATTTTAAGTCGAGTCCTTGCTTTCTGTCCAAAATCCTTTTGAGGATTTTTTAGAGAATGAACCCAATGAATAAATAATTTAGCTTTGAATGTATTTAAGAACTTACCCTGCTGAAAGTTGTCTGAAATAAAAAATAACAAAACTGAAGGGATGCCTTTGTTGCTCATTAGCTTTGTTCTTGGAATTAATAGGCGCAGCCTTAAAACACAAAGCAAAAAGCAGAGCTTAAGAAATTCTGTGTGGCATACAAGGGGTTCTGCAAGAGTTGTTCTGTTTGTCCAGCAAACTAAACATTTCCCACAGTTTGGAACTTCTCCTTAGTTAGCTGTGACTAAATAAGTTATCTTGGCCCTCCAAGACTGAAGTGTGAAAGTGCAAAGCTGTCTTCAATAAACGGTTGGTTTCTTCAGCCAAGCAAGTGGTACATTAATTTTCATTGTTGCAGCAGGACTGGCTGCTCCATGGCACTTCTCATCTGTATTTCATTAAGTCACATTCTAGGGTGTAACATTGCAAGTTTGGAAATGCAGAAACAGTTTGACGAATAGATTCTATTTGTTGTTTCAGTTCAATAGACCTTTGATCTGAAATGTTCAAATGTGCCAGGCTGTTCCACTTCAGCCACTTTTAACCATTGTTAGCATAATAATAACCTTGTTATCAAGTTGTTTGAATTAATTCTATCATATTGGTAATAGGAAGTTATAATTTCACAATACCAGGAAACACGCCATTCACTGCCTTGGGTAACTTGCCAGAAGATTCACTAACAGCAATGCATCCTAAAGACATAATTCAGTTATTTTATGCTGTTGACTCTGCTGAAAAATAATGCAATTGTAAATGAATGATTAGAGAACACCAGCATGAGGACTTTTTGGCACCACACAATAAATAAGCAAAAACATGGCCATTTATATAGCAGCATTGCCTACAAAATTCCTGAGTTAGTTGGAAAGGGACAGGAAGAAACATAAGATAAAACTCTTCCCAAAGGAAAATCTTAAATGTTAATATGCTGCATAATGATATGGGCTGTGAGACATTCAGGGATCTAAGCAAGAACGCACAAGCCTGGGCCAGAAGGCTGCACCACAGCTCTCTGCAACAATATTTCACAGAGTTCTGCTGGCATGGCCAGCAACATTGTACCATCGCAGGTTGTGGTAATGGCAGTCTCGTTACTGAATGGTCAGGCACTGAAACAACCCCCGCCCCCCCCCACACACACACTTATAGAAAGCATGTCGGGGAAGCATGATCTAGGCTAGTACGACCCAGAAAAAGGTAAGTGGGAAGCTACAATTTTCTGGAGAACTTTCCACAAATGGGATTATTAATGAAAGACTAGTCACTTGATCAGCATTGTGGGTTCTGTCAAAGCATAGCCAATAAATATGTGTGACAGAGCAATGAAGGAATTGCTCTCAGAACTAAATTTGCTGTGAAGGAAAAGATCCTCTCTTTTTCTTCTGTCACTCTACAATTCTCGTTAATGTAAATTCTTGTAATTGTGTTTTAAAAAACACTAAGCCTATTCATATAAGAAGAACTGTACTATATCTGTAGTAGTTCCTTTTTTCACTTTCCAATAGTACAGTAAACATTAACAGCCTGATGTATTAGGTTTCACTGAGTGGTTTTTTGAATTTTGTTTCTTTGTTTAAATGGTACATATTTTGCCCTATAGACTTGCATATGCAAAAAATGATCCTTATGGTTACTGTAGATTGACAGTGAAAGAACTGAAGTATTAAAGAATAATTCAGTAAAGAGAATAGTCATAGGCCTGAATGAAGTGGCCATCTAACTTGAGTTATGCGAGCTTATTGTGAGCATTCCATCAGCCAGGATGGGCTCTGCTCTGCTCATTGTGGCTGATGATTGCACAGCTCTGTTATTGCTATAGGTCACACCACCTTGTTGCTGGCTAGGCTAAAAAGAAGGATGGGTTTTAACTGTGGCAGCCATGAAGGGTAGGCCTGTAAGGAGTAGCTGCAACAAACCAAGAGGGCACCAGTGGGAAATTGGTAAGTCCTGGAGAAGAAGAATGAAAAGAGTCAGAAGGAAGAACGTGTGTACTTTCCTGGGAAAAGGAGACAGGCTGTGGCTGGAGGAAGTAAGGAGGCCCCACCTAGGAGTTTTTCTGATGGCATGGAGATATGGCCACCATTGTCCTGGGAAAGTGGGAGTTGCTCTCACCTTGATCATCAGAGGTCAACCTCTAACCCTAACCCAAAACCGCTTGACCTTCTGTACCAAATTACCTCAGGTGAACATGTGCTTAACCACTCCCAGCAGTTAACATGCTTCGACTCAGCTATTATAAAGCTGAGCCAGCTGAAAGAGGGTGGAAGAAGTGCTCATCTATAGCTAGAGGACAGTGGAGATCAGATTACCTTAAAGAGAAACACATCTGACGACATCTGAAAAGATGGGATATGTAGAACAATGGTCCAAAACTGCAAGAATATCTGCAATAACTCCAAGGGCTCCAAGATTTTCTCCCTGTGTCCAGTGATGTGACTGGGCAGTGTGAACTAGTTAATGTACTTAACTCACAGTCAGTCCATTTATTAACAGAGGCACTGGAGGTGGGCAGATTGTCAAGTGGTTTTCCAATAGCCCATTCCCTTATTGCATTTGTGAGTATCGGCTCCATTTATACTTGCAAAGTAAAATTTTACTGGAATCCTCTATATTTCCTCAAGAAAGAAAAGAAGCTGAGGGAAAAGGATGATTTTAGGTAGACAACTGACAGAAAGAAAAGGGATTAAACAGACCCATGTGTTCCTGAACTCAACCTTTCATCGGTGCATTTTTGAACATCATTGGAAAATATAATAATGGACCTTCCAGATCTTTGCTGCTGCCGCAGTTTACTCCTCCTCTTCTAATGATAAATGCCATTAACAAGTTCTTTGTGTTTCTTGGAGTGTTAATTGATGTAAGCAAAGGCTGTATTACATTGAATCCCTCTGAAGCTTATTAACTTTAGAGATGTGTCAGATTATTCTATAGCAGGCTGAGAAGTAAGTGAACCATTGGATCCAGTGGTTCAAAAATAGCAGAGGCAATGAATGTGGCTGTTTGTTTTCAGGGTCCAGTGGCGGCAGGACATTGAAGCAACTCTGGTGTTGTTCACTTTTTAAAGTGTTCTAATGACTATGCCTTAATATTTTTTGTAAGAAACATGGGCAGATATGTTTGTGGAAATGATAAAAATGTGGAAATAATGTTAATGTGGGCATCTGACATAATGATACTGAACCATATATTTTTAGATGGAGACAATGTATATATAACATTTATATAATTGTTGTGCTGTTAAAGTTACATGATTTGGAACTACATCTCAATTTGGGTTACTTGTTTTCTCCTGGTCTTAAACCAGGCACCATGTCGGGTTTATTAAACATTAGAGGGCTTGAACCAGGCATAATGGCCTGGATCCAAACCAGCCATCCTGTGAGCAGAAGACACTTTTGCTCATGAAAAGTGGTTCCACGTTTTTGGCAATCCCTTCCTCTCCCCTGCCAGCATACTTCCCCATGCCACCCCCCCCCCCCCCGCCATTGTTCTGATATGTTCCCTGTTCTTCCAAAGTTGCATTTTGGAAGGTTCAGGAGACTGCTGAAGAGAAAAGGGTGAAAAGTCCTATGGTATGCTTGGAGTTCCAATGGAAACACATTCTCTATCTTTTATGATCTTTAGAAGATGATACATCCAATACATAGTATATAGGAAACCTGCTTTATCAGGTATAACAAAATAACATACATGTAGCCTTCTGAACTCTCTGGAGTGGTTTATAAATGCTTAAATGTCATTATCAATATTTTCACAATATTCACCTTGAACAATAGTCTCCTAAACAGAATGAACAGAATACAAGGCAACACCTCGACTATAGAAATGCCCTTCCTTGTAAGCCTTGCCCAACCTTTCTTTCAGAAAAGCTGAAAATGAAATTGTGTTCTGTAGAGGCTTTTTGCTCAGGGAAAGTACGAGAGCTGGTACAAAACAAACTGGGCCAGAACAGTAATTTATACCGAAAATGTTACAAAAAACATGGGATGTGTTCTGAATGTAGAAAAGTAACCCTTGACCGGATTCACATGCTTTGTGAGAACTTGAGAATATTCACAATGCAAAGATTGATAACTCCCCACAGCTCTGCTAGTCTGTACCCCTGACCAGAATAGAAATGCTGAATTTGGAGATGTTCTTGAAAAAAGAAGTGTCAATGTTAAGCAGTGTGTCTGATGTCCCTCTTTCCAAATATAAACATGTAACGAGTATGCAGCTTTCCATTATGACTATTTTATAAGCCAGGGACAGTGTGTTGAAGGAGAATGGATGCCTTGGGGTGCCACTTCAAATAATGAAGAACTGACTAAAGCAAATCAACAAATGATGCATTTCTTTATTTATGATCATATGCTATGCTTTGCATGCATTTTGATTTCTGCCACATAACACTTTGTTTGTCTGACTGATGACATCTGATGCCCTCAACCACTATTGCAAATCAAGGTTTAGGCAGACTGCTCCAGATGTGCACTGTAAGATCCTTATCCTGAAGCGGAGCACTCTTCTACTCCCATCTGTAATAATATTTAATATTAGCATGTCAGTACCCATTACTATGATTTTTCCCTTTTTCGCTCCTATTATCAATACTTTTTTGTAACTGACAACATTTGCTTCAACATTAAAAAAAAACCTTTATATTTAAACTTGTACTGTGAAAGCATATTCTACTTTAACATATTCCCTTTTGTTGGAAGGAGCTAATTTGCATTTGAAGCACTGCTAGACTGTTCAGACTACACGATAACCCTCACTCAAGGTGTAGTGTGGATTGTTGTTGAAACATGGGTTATCAGGTTGCCTGAACTTAAAAGCCATGGCTTGCTAACACGAACAACTTTGAATAGAACTCAGGGTTTGTTGTTGAGTTGTGGCCTGTCAGCTACTTACCATGGTTTCTTATCTCAGTTGGATTTCCCACAGTTCAACAACAACCCATGGTTCATTGACAACCCATACTCAACCCTGAATGTCATCTGATCCCATTTACTGTGTGCTTGCTTGTCGTACAACATGACTTTCCAAAAATGTCTGTTACCTTGGCATTGTAAACCGAGTTTATCCACACTTGTTTAATGATAGCTGCTTTGGTGTAGTTAGGATTCTGCATAACAGCAGTAATACGTATCTATATCTGGAAGCCATTTAGGTGGGCAGATGATACAGTCCATCCTCCTTAGCAGAAACACTTCCACCTGATTGCCATTTGATCAACCTGATCTGTGTGGATGCCAGTTGTGACATTACTTTGTGGTGTGGAACCCCAACGAAATGAACACTGCAACATGCTGGGCACAGTTTCATTTCAGCAAGCCTCTCTTTAATCAGCATGTTTGTTTTTGTGCATATTCCATTAAAAAAGATCCAACACTGGCAGAGTCTCCCCCTGTAAAGAAAACACTAATACCACCAGCATTAGCTCTTCTCCTGTAACACCTGTTTGCAAGCTTGCACACTTTTGGAGACAATACAAAATCTGCAACATGAGTGCAACACTATTCCTGTTTCATAAATAGTGAAACAATTTATTTTATATTGTTAATTCATTTTATATTTTTAATGTATTATATTTTAATGTTTTGTGAGCCGCCCCGAGGCTTCGGCGAATGGGGTGGCATAGAAATTTTGTAAATAAATAATAATAAATAAATGCACTTATTAAGTGCTGGTCTGTTCTGAGACCCTCTCTCCCTTGTACACTCTGGGGCAAAGACAAAAAGAGATGAAAAAGCAGTATGGCTGTCCTTACAGCTAGGCTATCTGTTCCCATGTGTTAGTTCTAAGAGGACTTATGGGATTGCTCAGCCACAATGTGGTTGAGAGACCCTTTTGCTTTTGTGGGGGAAAGGTCTAAAAATAATCTAATCAATGTGCAGCAAAGCAAGTTGAAGCCACTGAATTGTATATAGCCTCTGATATTAACCTAATTTGGCAAACACTTTTGGGATGTTTGTTCCTATTAGGAAGGACATATTCCCATAGTAGTTATGTTAATACCCTTTTCAAGTGGAATGCAATTGCTCACATTAGTCTTATAAAGTGCTGACTAAAAAGGGAAATGACATTTTGACCCTTCCAAAAGGATATGGCCAACATTGACAACTTTATCAGGAAGGCAAGATGTGTGCTGATGAAACAGAGCATACACAAAGGTTACATTTGTGCCATCAACATCAGTAGCATTTGAAAAAGCTAATCAGCCTAATAATTCTCAACATGGATCAGTGCAAACTAAACTGCTACTTTCAACATAGCAGTATAAAGGCAATTTAAAGAAATCAGATTTAGCATCTGTTAATGCTTGGCTATCTCTATATGCTAGGATGACATGAGGAAATGATAAAGGGAAAAGGAATCTTGCAAAATATATACAAAATTGGTTCCAACATTATATGGGAGACAATGCAACTTGGTAGACTGTTAGCCATATCCATTGAAAATTTCGTATAATCCCTAGTAGAAAGATATGTGTGGATCCGAAAGTAGTATAAGTTGTCTTCGTCATCATCGTCATCGTCATCATCATCTGGGGTGAGGGACAATGGGGAACCACACATTTTATTCCTTTGTGATCAAGACATGATTTTCAGGATTTCACTATTCACAATTATAGTAGTGTCTCCTTCATGAAATGGACTTTGGAAACAAATCTTGGTAAGCAAATCTGGAGCACAGAAATGAAGTTTTTTTCAAGGGTGTCTATCATGTGGAATTTGGTGTCGAATTTAGCCTTGGATATGTGAAATGAAATATTTTACCTAGTTAGCCATGTCAGCATTCTTTCTAGATCAGTTTGTTTTTACCAAGAATGTACATGCCTATAGAACTGAACATGTCTGTCCAACAAATTAATCCTTCCGATATAGTACACTGTGTAGTACAATACAACAAAACAGTAGTACTGAACAATAGGACTGTAAAGTACTATAGTACTATCATACATCGTTCAGTGTTACTGAAAAGCTCAGTCATGCTGTTTTAGGCACATTAATTGAGCATCACCAAGTACCTTGTTTAAAGTATCTCTGTTGTTGTTCCACAAGGCTGTTTAAACTATAGGCTTGAAGGCAGCCAGAGTTCAGATGGCAATGTGTGAGATAATGCCATCTAACGTAAGCAAAGCTCATAATGTATGTGGCCTCTATTGTGATTTAATAAATAAGATTTACCATCATGTGAATATATGAAGCATGAATTAAGAAGGTGTCGTCCAGATGACCAAATTACCAGCCTAGATGAACCACTCAAAGCCTTGGTGGAAAATATGTTCCAATCTTAAAGCAGTAGAGACTAGAGGACTGCCATTAGTAGTTGTTGGTAAGCATTATAGCTAAAGCACTTCCACCTTATTCACTCTCAGATAACTCAGTTCCAGCAACATACTAAGTCCCCCAAATTAATCATGACAGAGTACCAGTTTTGGACCCCCCATGGTTCTTTCATTCCATAGACCTTTCAGAAAAAGAACTAGTAGGGTGCAATCCTATACCTGTCTAGCAAGTAAAAAGCCCTGCAGCTCCCATTATCCTCTAGCCAGACTGGCTGGCTTAATGCCAGGAGTTTTAGACATTTTTGTCCAAACGTGCATGGACTTTTGTATTTTAAAAGGTTATTATAGATTTAGGAGTTAAAAAAATTAAAGTGGTGTAGAAGAGATGGTAGTATCTAAAACGTTTAAAAAATATGCAAGTAGATATTTTCAATTACAATTCACACAGCTGATTTTGGTGCAAAAGTTGCCAAGAGATCATCAAGATCTGACTTGCTTTGCATCACAGTTCACGTGAATAGCTTATTTCTTTTGAAGGGAGAGCCACTCTATTCCACAAACTGTTAGGAAAAGTCACCTAACAGCAAATCTAAAACCTGAACAGTGATCAAGAAAATCTGTGTTGAGAGATTCCTGTCAGCTGAAATCTTCCTTTCTCCATAACTAAAATTACCTGAATCCCCATTTTGAATAGAAATATCAGCACCATTAATTACTGTGCAAGGTACAAAGCATACTCTGTTCTATCTCATGGTTAAACTTGTTGAGCTTCTGCCCTTTTCCTGACATATCCAGGAGTGTTTAATGAAATCTCACACACTCTCTGTGTAAAGAAGAAATAGTTGAAAGTGTAGCTTCACTGTGATCTAACAGAAGTTTGTATTCATGCCAGTGGAACTAAATTTATCCAAGTTCTTTCTGCAATAAAAACAACTCTAGTCCAATCATCCAAACATTAAATATATAAAATGTTGATGCATTTAATATTTATATTAATGAAACAATCATAAATGTTTATGCACAGTTATATATCAATAAATTGTGAATAAAGAAAAGGAGAGGTAAAAACAAACTAACATGGTGGAAAGAAAAAAATAATCATGAATACTTTAAGGTGAAAGATAGTCAGAATTTTTATAGCGGTAACCCAGCTTGTCCAGAGAACGATCAGATTTTGTCCTTATATTATTTACAAATTGGCCACTCCTAGTTAAGAACTTCCAAGAAAAGGAAGTTCCAAGAAAAAGAAATTCCAAGAAAAAAATCTCAAATTGGAGTCTAGGAAGCTGCCTCAAACGAAGTCAGGCCATTGGCTTATTCAGCCCAGGCATGTCAGCATTTACTGGGAATGGCTTTCCAGGGTTTCAGGCACTGACCCTTCCTTCCCTGTGTGGAAATATTGCAAATGAACTGGAGACTCTTCTTTGTGCGAAGCAGGTGCTCTACCGCTGATCTAAGCCCTCCTCTTACATGTATAAAACCTCTTCATATATCTATAGAAGGGGAAACTTTCATATTTTCAGGTGGCTGAAAATATAACATTCAGAAAGAACAAGGTGGAACAGTAGAACCAACTGGAGAGGAACATATAGAAGGCATTTGCTGTCCTGTCTAAGAATGTAAGTGCTACTATGCTAGAACTGATGCTCACAGCACTGGTGCCCTATTGAGCAAGGAAATCATGTGCTGCAGTAGAGAAAATGGTGACCACTGACATGATAAATTTAATGTAATTTGGCTTTTTAAAGGTTGAATCAAAGAAAGTGAGTTCTTCTTTTCTCTGAGATATCAGGCACAGGAAACTGCATTTCCTGTGATAAGTACATGACAGTTGGTGCATAATGATTGAAAGAAAGAAGGCCTGGATTCTCCCTATACAGATTTATCTCAGTGTTTCAGGGCATGCAGAGGTTTTAAGCTCATGTTAAAACCCCTTCAAGCTACCTGGCACGGTGTCACTCTAGCATGTTCGTTCTAAATCTTTATTGCTTTCTACAGTGAGGCTGCCATTCCCTTTGGGATCATGCTTAGTCTCCACATTCATTCCGACATTCTTTCACACTTCATAAGGCTCCACACTATCATTAATTAGATGATATTTTCTCCTGAAAGACCCGTGTATCTCCCTGATGGTGCATGAAGAGATATATCTACTCCACACAAAATTGCTATATGTTTCCCATTGGTCATTATCATTTTAGGACAAGGAAATCGGTTCTAATAGCTGTGACCATGGAAAGGGTACTGTAACTTCTCTTAAATGAAGTGTGTATGTAACTAACAGTAAGAGGTGATAAAGACTTCTTTGTTCCTATACGAATTTGATTTCATAGCAGTGTTTTGGGTCCTTTTCAAAGCCACTCTGTGTGACTCTAGTTTTATGGAAACCATTCAAAATAGAGACAGATGCAGCATGTCTGCCTGCCTGCCTGCCTGCCTGTCCAGTTTTCATCCACCCACCCACCCACCCACCCATCCATCCATTTCTAGCTACAATGTTTTTAATTTCCAAGTTTTACAGGGGAGTGGGGTAAGAATTAAACATCACAAAGAATATCTGTGTTGTAGCACTTTGTTGTAGCAGTAGAAACAAGAGTTTGTGGTGGAGGTGATTAAAGGTTTTGCAGATGGTCTCAGGGCTTGATACATGGGTTAAGGGCCATATAAAAAAACCCAGCCTTCATTTTCGAAACCTGGGATACATTTGTCTGTGATATGTGTTTTCAGCCCCTTAGGGAGCTACTCTTCCATTTCTTTCTCTCTCTGCAGACATGATGGGACATTTTTCTATGTATATCTGAGTGGTATTGCTCAGAACCGTATCCATTCCATCTACCTTCAACTCCACCTGAAGGGCAAAAATCCCTAAGATCTTGACACGATTCTGATAAATACATGGAATTATTAAAGTTGCCATCTCAGCAGAAGAGTGCCAATGCCTTTGTTCTCAGGGAATACATATTTCACCCAGTAGCAAGACACCTAACTGCTGCTGCATACTGCTACTGCTACTACTAATAATACTAAAGGAACAGCTCTCTGGAATGGCTTTAAGCTAATCATCTCTGCACATAAGCCTTTGTTGCTGTTTCAGAGACCTTCCAGATGCAAGTCAGAGAAACCTTTTTGCTTTTCTCTCCCTCCTCCTCTTCCACCTTGCACAGAATAGTGCTAAGCCTGTCACTGCTGACAGTAAGGTTCAGTGATCTGTCAACATTCACCCCTGATAAAGACAGCGAGAGAAATCCATGGCTCTAGAGGGTTCAGTGGAGACCAAACAGAATGTTTGCAAAAGAGCATTTTTATGTGTTTTCTTGTGACAGCAGTAGTTCAACAGAAAATAGTTGGAGTGTGCCAGGAAAAAAGAAAGAAAGATGGTAGTAGTAAGTTAGACTAGCATGACATGATGGATCTGGACTATGACAAACAGAATTGGAAAAAAACGTCCCTGGGGACCAACTACGCCAGGTTTGCTGAATTGTATTTCGTGATTTCTTACTGTGCAACAGTGCTTTTTAGTGTTAGACTGACTGGGCTTCAGAATATTTTTAAAATTGTACAAATCAAGATCCATGTAGCTTAACAATGAAAGATGTAAAAGGTTTAGGAGTTTGATGTATTGAAAGACATTCTGTATTCCCTCATGTAAGTATTAAATGTACACTTTGTCTGTCTGATGAATTTTAAATCTTGGCAGAATGCAACACACACCACAGTAGTTTAGGGGGCATAAAAGCCTAGCTCGAAAGAGAGTGCATAGACCGCGAAGTGCTCTGATTTAAAGACAAGGCTTTGCTCTTTGCTTTATCCAGTTGTTCCTAATATTTTGAGCACCTATGCAACCAGTTTGACAAAGAAGGGCCCAAGTCCAATTAGAACTCTTGTGGTGGAGCATTGTTATTGATGAAAATTCAATAATGAAGGTTCCTGCCCTGCTTCTTGATCAAGCGTCATTCAACACAGATTGAATTTTGTAGATAATAAAATAGCATTGTCTCTCCTACTTAAATTCAAGGCAGCAGTGTCTGAAGACTTTAAAAATGTATATACAAATAAGTTCGTTGAAGTACAAAATACTGCCTCCTGTAGATGTCAGGGTGAGAGTGGGAAGCATATTTGGTCCAATGGTTGAATTTGTCTCCTCTCAACTTTCCCCGTAGCTTGGATGATATCAGGGGCATGGCCAAGGCATCAGCCAGAACTGTTAATCCCATCTATCCCTTTCGTTAGGATTGAGGATCACCCAAGCCCTGCAGGCTAAGGCTATATTCTGAGATGCTCTCAGAACTGCAGATTTTCACACATGTGGATCACCTGTGTGTATCTCTGAATACACTGTGCTTATGGCACTGCTTCTTTCCATACTCATGCCTCATGATGTCATGTGTCTCTACATACCACTTCTCTTATGGGCTAATTTCACATGTGCAGCATGTACTTGCTGCAGTCCAGCAACTGGGAGTCCTGGAGGTAAAGACAGTGGCTGAAAAAGGAATGCAGCAACAGTAATAGGTAGGACTAACAAGGTCCTTCCCACTTGAAATGAGATATTCCCCATTCCAACAGTCAATAATTCTTATCACTGTTTTTGGTTGTTTTGAGTATGACCGTGGAAGTAGATGTTTTTGCCTATTTTCACTATGTGTAAGTGTATACATGAGCTATACTAATCAGTAGGGATATTTCTTGATTCATTGACTTCTAAACCCATAGGTGTGGGCAAGGGATAAATGAAAGGTTAAAGTAAAATTGTTCCAATTCCATGCACATTGCAAACAGCGTATTTTAATTTCCTTCAGGAAGTCAAGGGTGGCTGCAGCCAACATCAGCTGGATTAGGAAGTTTGGCTCCATTCCTACATATGATCATTAATTTAAACTAAACATGAGTGGAATTGTTCCCGCACCCACCCTTGTCACATTCCATCCTAGCAATGACTTAAATTGGTAGTCAGGATAGAGAGGCTATTTGAAGTTTTGCATTGCCCAGAAAGGGGCCCCATCAAATGCAGACTGTGCCCTCTTCCCACAGGACACTTCCATGTCAAATATTTGGATTAGAAAGGGAAATTAGACCTTCACCATTTCAAATAACAAATTAATACATTGCTTTCACCAAGTCCCCTGGAGCATGCTTTGCATCACTCTTCCTGCTTTGTACATAGGGCACCATTTTTGGCTTTAACCCATGTTCCTCCATGTTGGAATTTCTGCTGCATACTTCGTTGCAGTACACAACCGGACTTATTAGAAGTATGAAGTTGCTTTCCCTTCCATGACCCTCACAGTTTAAATCTAAAAAGGTCACGCCAGAGATTGTAAGTAATTCTTCAGTCTGAGAGGGGGATATCCTAGTGCCGCTACCAATTGATTTGACTCACACTATCAGTCATGGTGCTGCCAATCATGATGCTGATACTTGTCAGGTTTGTCGTGCTTCCAAACCCTGTGTGTGAAATTGACAAGGGGTGTGAGGCATGCATGATTTGTGTGGTGAGGCAAATTCCTTTTCTTAAATATAAGAAAAAGGGACCACATGGCCATATTTCACTATTCATGGTCCGCTCATCTGTTTTTCAGTTAAATCATGGTAGTCATCCACATAGTAGGATATTTCTTCCACTGCTTAAAATAGCATTGCCCAAAAAGACATTTAGAAAGAGAAAGAAAAAGAGAGGGGGAGATTTTTGCCACTTTTGAAGACTGTAGTAACAGCTATTTGGGGTAAGTGATGATTCTTCATATTTCCAGTGTAATATGAAATCCCGTATGCAACTTAAGGTTTATTTTAAGCTTGTACAAAAAGTGTAAGGTATACAAAACCTTCCTAGCTAATTGCTAACCCTAAATAAGAAGCCTCCTCAGGAGGAGGGGATAGAAGGGAACACTCGTTTCCATTTCTGTTGTCTGCAGGACTGGCATCTGGTTCTGCATAGGCTTGACAGGCCACTGGATAAAGGCCACCTCCAGAAGGGGCTCACTGACAAGAGCCCCCTGGACCTCATCCTCGTCACCTCCACTGCAGCCTACTTGATCACTTTTCTCTTGCTCCGTCTCAGAGTTGTGAGAAGGAAGAGAAGGCAATGCCTATGTTGCAAATAGTAGCAGTGATGAAAAAGAGGATGAAGAGCAATAGAAGTTGCCTATTGCCTGACAATAGGAGTGACAAGATGGATTCACTGAAGTAGAGGTCCCATTGAGGGTTTCTGCATGAAGGCTTCCAAAAATGTGGAACTGGCACCGGTTGTCTGTCCCCAAAGTGAATGACTCCATTATGAGCTGCACAGTAGTGAACCAAATGTTTGTGAGACAGAATTTTCCTTAACAAGGAACTTTGAGACCAACTTCAGCTGTTTTACAGGTCTCCACAACAACTTTTTTCTTCACCAGGAGAGCCTACCTGTTGTTTTCCTCTGTTCAACAACCCACCATTTAAGGGAAGCAATTGCAAGACAGTCTTCAGAAAAAGAAAAGGCCTTTTCTTTTTGACCTGCCACAATACTGTGGAGTCTTGAACTTCTAAGAATACTTCAAATATTTTTTTTTAAGATTGGAAGTTCTTGCATAGGAACGTCTTTCTTTTATGTATTTATGTATTTATTACATTTATGTCTTGCCTTTTTTTTCTTTGTAAAGAAATCAAAGTGACTTACATCATTCTCCTCCTTCTGTTCCCAATCTTATCCCCACAACAACAACCCTGTGAGGCACTTTGGCTGAGACTCTATGGCTGGCCCAAAGTCACTGAATTTTGCACCATGGCCGAGTGGGAGCTAGAACCCACATAGCCTGAATCTCAAACCCATATTCTTAACCCCTACACCATACTGGATGTCCAAAAATAACAAGTTCATGCCCTTATATTGTTAGGAAAAAATACTGCATAATACTCCATGTCAGTACCCAAAGCTGGAAATATGGAAGCTGAGGACCAGCTGGAATCTCACCTTGGCCTTCTCAATGTTTTGAGATCTTATCCATTCCCCTAAGCACTGA
The DNA here is from genome assembly GCF_004798865.1 of Varanus komodoensis. Lineage (NCBI taxonomy): Eukaryota > Metazoa > Chordata > Lepidosauria > Squamata > Varanidae > Varanus > Varanus komodoensis. Next base: position 20,761,386 of record NW_025335798.1, read on the forward strand.
TCATGCAGTGATTTCCCAGCTTTTGTAGCTTCTCAAAGATTGAAATGAGGCTTTGTTATTGGTAGTAAGAACTTTAGGCTAAAATATACTGGTATGTTGTGTATTAAAAGAAAGAAAGAAACTTTAAAAAGGCTGAGGTTATGTAGTCATGCAAAATCAGTTGGTGCCATAATGGATGATGCAATATATGTTCACAATGTGTGCATAGTCCATCTCTTGACCATGTAAATATACTTTGATGAAAAGCCAGTTTACTGCAGATATCTAGATTGAATTTGTCCCCAGACAGCTCTTTCAGAAGCTGTAAGCTATTTTATTCGGGCACCTGTTTCCTTTCATTGTCTGGGAACTTCAGCTTATTGGGCTGGCTTATGTGAAAAGATAAGGCTGTATTGCTGTAGCTTTGTTTATAAAGGCATATTTGGTCATTTGGATATTGGTCAAAGGAGTTCAGCAGCATTACCCTTACAAATGGGATGCTGTAGCTGTTTTTATCATGAATGGAGATTCCCATTGGTTTGAGTTTCTGACACACAATCATGTTCTCTCACTGCTTTAGTGAAATGAATTCTTTTTCCTTAGAAAGCAGCTGCACATCTGGGGCTGTTGAGCGACACAGAACATGAACACTCAGCTTGGGATTCTTAATTATGCCTTAGCATCCCAATATACCTTGTGTACATTCTGCATACTCTGTGCATATTCAGTTGCTATATTGTATTTATATTATTCCTTTTCTGCATATTCTCATGCACTGATTAATGTACTATATGTTGATGGAATTGGGATAGCTTTTTCCTACACACATATACACACACCCTTGCCTTGCCTATTTTTCTTTGACTGCAAACTAAAGGTTTGGCCGTTTTTCTTCATTTAATTCAATATATAACAGTATTTTAGGAAATAATATCTAAATGACTGTTCTCACTGGTTCAAAGTTTCAAAAATACCTTTGTGTTTTAAATTATACCCTAATTTATTTTAAATTATTGAAATAAAGGAATAGCTCAAAAGCACATTTTAAATTATGCTCTAATTTTAATATAATTCAAAATCATGACATTTCCAGAGCTTTCAGCAGATTATTACTTTTCCTGTGGACATCAATTAGAACCCAGGTGGGAACTGAAAGTGCTGTTTTAGGTCACCCCAGGTAGCATCCCTGTGAACTAGGCAGGAAAAATGTTGCCCACTTGATCCTTGGCTATGCTGCGAGTTTCTTTTGAAACTCTGCTTGGTCCCAAGAGCAGCTGTTTCTGCGACATGGCAGGGGGAAAGTAGGTTTTGAAGAATTCTTCCCAGCTCTAAGAACCAACTTTCCACTTCTTTGCATGCTGGCCCTAGTGAGGAAATGACAGGTCCTTTGCCCTGAGTGACTGTGCAACTATGCAAATGACGATTGATGCTCTTTTCAATCAGACAGCACTTACTGAAATCCCAGAGTGGGACAATCAGGTCCATGCATGTGCCATACCTTTTATCTGTGGCGATATGTCCAAACCTTCCTTTGAACTCAAAGTGTGGTAGCAGCAACGAACACAACTGTCTCTCCACAGGCTGACAATGCAGACTCTGCACAGGCTGAGTGTAACTAGCTGCTGTCACAGGACTCTGATACTTTCATTATGAAGGCTACACTTCTGCTCAGCTCCTTGTACTTTTCTTTATGGTATTTCTTTTTAGTATTTGAAATGATTCTTCTTGGCCTAATAATGCAAGCCTGCACCCATTTGCCAGACAGCAGGCCTCCTCGAACTCAACAAGAGCCATTTCTAAGTAGATCTCCGTAAGATTGTACTGTAAGAATCTGTCCTGTTCTGTTTTTCTTGCTTCACTACACTGCCGTACTTCTTGGACTGCTGCTAAAAGCAGCACATTTATGACTACACGTTTTTAAAACAAACAAGAGCACAACAACCAGAAAAAGACCCTTGTTTATTCCTGGGTTGTTTCATCAATAAAAGCTGACATTTCTGCATGAAAGATGTTATGCTATAGAAATTAACTCTTAGTCAATTGTAAATAATTGTATTATGCCAGAATGTTATCACCGAGATTAGAAATCATTTCCTATGGAATCATGTTCTTGCTTCCTCAGCACTGTTCCAATCGAAGGGAATTTGAATGAGGTGGATCTCATTATGAACATAAAGTAGATGAAGCTTGAATAATTTTTATATTTATTTCCCGTAGATAGCAATTCCATTTCTTATCCTGTCTATCCAAATCTTATAAAATAAATTGTTCTAATCCATTCTTTGGAGAGAAGCAATGAATTTGTTTTTGCCAAAGCAAAGTAGATGTATATATGCATAAAAATTTGTTAACACAGTTATTTATACAAAGAAGTGGCATTCCCTTACCTTAGATTTCATTTACATACTTCATTTGCCTTCTGACAAGTTCTCTTTCCTCTTTTATTTATGTGCCAAAAATATGTCTTTTCAGATAAGTCAACCAAACCTTTAATGTATTGTATATTTTAAAACTACATAAAATGCTTTCACTGAATTTCCCACCCCCACCCCCTGTCCCACAGGCATTTGTTAAAGGTGATGCTATATCAAGATTAGACATTTTTTACCGCTGATAACAACATAATGGCATTGTATTTCTTAAATATTATGAACAAATAGATGCATTCTATTTTAAAGTCTAATCTGACATTTACACCGAATTATCAAGCATTAAAAAAGAAACTTTATCACCAGAAAGTTAAAAAATGTTGGCAGCCTGTCCTTTATAAATATAGAGATTGGGGCCCACTCCCAGAGAAAGAATGCAAGCAATTTATTTTAAGTGCACAAAAGATGTCAACAACCTAACAATTCTGTTCAAACATGGAGAACAATCAAAGTTTCCCATAGGTAGTCCTAAGGTTGTAAGTCATGTCATTCGTCACTGAAGGAAAAAGAAACAGGATGTTGATATAGTAGGGTCAAGCTCTGGAAATTCCAGTTTAACTCTTGCTTTCCTTTAGCAGCACTTACTTGAAATAAACAGGGATTTAATTTGCATAATCCATCATTAAACCAGTAATGATAAACAAGGCATAAAAATCAAAATCACTTCTCCGAGCTGTTACTTATTCTGGATGATAAATTTAAATATTATTCTTCTGATACAAAAACACTAGGAAGAGAAATTACATATTAGTCCCTATATTTAACAAGGGTAGTTTGGACCGTCTTGTGCAAGCAGATAGGCTTGTGTGAACTGATGAACTGAGAAATGTTGGGCCAGTAAACTGGTGTCTCTGTATGTGGTTTCCACTATTTGATTGAAACATCAACAACCTGGGACTAAATATTTAGTTACTGTTGTTGGGTCAATCCATCCTGATGAGATGCTGCTGCCAGTTTTGAGTTGAGAAGGCATCAGTCATGACAGAAGTTGCATGGAATAGGTAGGTCACCAAAAAGTATACAGAAGCACACTGGCAATGTGCTGTAGTGGGTTACAGGTGTACATAATTTGTTTTTTAGAATCAAACTAGCATTAGTGGTGACCATCCAATGCATCCAAGACTATGGACTTGCATAATATAATAACTATATAGCCAGGTATTTGTCAGTAACAAGAAACTTGAATGTAATGAAAAGGTTTTTTTTAATTCTTAATAAGTATACAATACAAATGTTTAGGTTTAATTCAAGTCACTTACAGCCCAGTTCTATGATTCTCTTTCAAAGTTCATGTCCCCAGAAGTGGGAGTCAATGAAGATGTAGGATAAGCTCCATCCTGATAAGTTCTAAGATCCAGAATGGTAGAGATTCTGTTCAAACTTTGACAGGTAGAGCTGCTGAACTAATTACTGAACTATGCTGTTATACAGCATCTCCCCACCAACCCACCCACCTTTTATGAGAGATCAGCAGGAGAATACCGAATATTTCTGGAAATCATGCCAACATCAGAAATCTGTGCTTTGCTTCCCATGCATTAGCTTAGATTTTTGATGAAGTGACTAAAGTTATTCTTCCGCTACAGTTTAAGACCGACACAGTTTGGGGTTTGGTTGTTATACGTATGCTGTAGCCATACTTAAAAATTGAATATGGTCTCCAACACATGGTAAAAACACTTGGTAGAATCCTTCCTTGGATGTATCAATTCCAGACTGGGAATTACATGTTTGAATATTCTCCCATGTAAACATGGAAAAAGCACAGATACTTTTCTGTTTTCCCAAATAGATCAAGTAGCAGTTTGGGACAGTAGGATATTTTTTCTGGGGAAACAATGCAATAGAAAAAATTAAACCAGCCTTTCCAAACCAGTACAATCCTAATGTAAGTCACCTCCCTCTGTGCTGAGTGTACAAGAAATCTAAAGAAACAGAATTCATTACAGAACTCCAACATGTCATCAAGTTGGGCCATTAGGGAAAAAGTTTTAGTATAGCCTTCACACTCACCAAAGGAACCTTCAAATATACAATCATTCCCATCTGCAGTTGGAACTTATACAGTTCAAGAAATACTGCATGATATTGTTATTGTTTTCCATGTTGAAATGGTTGCTGTAGATTTGATAGATTTAATATACAGGAGCAGTGAAGTGGAATTCCATTGAAAAGTAGTTGCAGTTAACAAAAGGGAAGGGATAGGTGATATAAATTAAACTCCAGGTATAACAGCCCCACATTTTACAAATTGTTTCACTTTTCTGTTTCTTTGCTAGATGGACTATTAAATATATTATCTATTCTTCTTTGTGGTTGCATCACATTCACAAATAGGTGCTCATTCATACTTTTTACCAGTCAAAATCCATCCAAAATGCATTTTTTTCATTCATTTCTTACACTTGAGTCTTTTGGCAATTATAGTTTATCTACCTTGTAGAGGTTATGATTTGGCAATATGTAAATGACAACTTTGGACTGTAACACAATGCTGACTTGCACATGCACATACACAAATCTATATGCACACTCTTTGCAGTGAAATCAGACCTGGCATTCACAAAAGGTTCTATATCTGAGCCCAGACTGCAACCACTACTACAAGGTGACCAAAGAGGTTTTGGAAGCTATATTAAGCCCGGTCACAATCTTACAACTTTCTGGCCAAGACCTTGTTGCTCCAATCTAGGGATCTAGCTCAGTCATACCAGTGCCACTTTCCAAGAGTGTCCCAGTATCTGGGCTAAAGAAGGAGAGAGAGGTGAAGTAGGCCTACTCCTGAAATCTGGACCAACTTCATGCTTGCAAGCATGAAAGCAACTGTGGGCATCCTAGATCCGTGGAGCTGAAGCAAATGTTCAAGGAGAATGATGTCTAGGAGATTTGCTCTGCCTCTACCCATGAACAAGAGGAGTTTGCCCTGGAGATCTCCAGCTCCCTACATCATTGCCAAGTGGCTACGTAGATCTTGCACTGCAGCTAAGCAAGGCTTCCCAGAAGGAAGGCCCTGTGCTGTTAGGTCCTGATGCAACCACAGTTGGTAAGCTGTTACTCTCTAAAATCTGTTCTTCCATCAACAATACCAGAGGGAGCACAGATAGCACCTTGTGGGGCTTGCATACAGTCAGGAGGTTGTTCAGCAGTGTTCTACAAAAAGTGTCTCTTGATAACAACTCCTTGAGCAAGCTAGTGCTCCTGCAGTGACTGAGCCTTCTCCTTTTTACTCGGTAGCACCACTGTGACAGCACTGAGCATTTGGAATGCCAGTAGTTTCTCTCAGAGAAAACTGTGATGCATAGATAACATTGACCTTCACAGAATATCAAACTTGTATTCTCTCAAAATCCCAGCAGTAAAATAGTGCATAAAGGGAGATGGTCACATGTACATCAGACAGTCGAAGCTACTGCAACCTGGTAAAGCAAGCAGAGCAAAAGATGGAGATTTGTGGAATGAAGGTTTTTCTGAAATTTCAGAACACCCAGTTCATAGGATACATCGGCATGTTATTTTCTTACTGTGGCTTGCACTGACATGTAGACAAAAAAGCATAGATAGACTTTCAGATATTATCTTGCATGTTTGTGCAATTCAGACTGGATTCTATTGGATGTCATTCAAGCTCTATTACTACTGCTACATTACATTACATTACATTTATACCCTGCTTTTTTTTCCTTTGCAAGGAATCTAAGGTGGCTTATTCTACCTCCTCCATTCTACATTGTCCTTACAAGAACCCTGTATGACAGGTTAAGCTGAGAATAACTGACTGACCCAAAGTCATCCAGTGAGTTCCATGGTCAAATGCGGATTGGATCTTCCAGGTCCCCAGTCGAGCATTCTAAACATCACTCCCTATTAGCTCTCAGATTCCACAGTGGATTGACACACATTATTGTTTGAATCCTGAAAATCTCTAGCCCTAAATAATCTCTGCCTTTAGTAATCCAGCATTTAGTAATTAGGGAGCAGTTGTGACTCAGTGGCAGAACACAGCATTTGTATGCAGAAGGTCCAATCTCTTCAAATTCTCAAGTGGGGCTGGGAAATCTCTAGCCTGACAAGCTGGAGTGTTGCTGCCTGTCTGTGTTGGCAACACTGTCCTAGATGGTCCAAGGGGCTGACTCAGTAGGATAGCTTCCTAGTTCTTAAGCTAAGAGGGGGTGGGGGGTGGGGATGAAACTGATGGTTTAATTTTCTTCCATAAGCAATTCTGTTAAATCTCCAATTCTCTCCTTCCTAAATATGCAGCATTAATAAATTATTATAATATTAAATTAATTAATAATTAATTGTGGTAAATCCTTATAGAAGAAACTTAAATTAATTCCTCACACATCTGCATCAGCCAATTTCGATAGGATCTGCCAGCATGGAGATGACCATGTTGTGCCTGACTGCCATATGACTGGTAAAAAGGGGGAGATTATCAGGAAGAAAAAATATGGCAAGACTACGCATATGTAGGAATTCACAACCCGACTTGTAAGGGCTAAACATTCAAAGCCCTGGCAATGGATAGATAAATCTGATTTCTTTGGTTTCTCTCACATTCACTTTATATGCACTTGTATGCATGTATAACATTATTTGCATTGCAGATATGAGGAAGTTTGTGCACTTTGATAAAATAGTTATTAAAAAATCAATTGAAACAAATTCTTACTCACCCGCTAAGATAATCTTCATGATAATGGTGAGGTGAACCTCTACAAACTTATAAGAACATTTATCAGAATATATATGCCATTCTTTCCATCATATCGCAAAGTGTGTGTGCATCACTTCAAAACTTTTAAAAATTAATGGCTTTTTGGGGTTAGATCAGGATCAGCGGGAAAATGTGGGTTGCCATCCAGGCATCCACAGCTTTTGTCTATGGAGGGCCCGTTTTTGCATCAGTGTAAATGCATGATGATGTGAGCCTTTCAGGGTTCTGCATTGTGGATACAGAAGTAGAGCTTTTCATCTGATTTTTTTTTAAAGAAACCTCTTCCTTACACTGTTGAAATGTCAAAAGTAAAGCCTGTCTGAGGTCCATGAGACTTTGCTCTACTATATCTATATCTATCTATAAAATGTATGGCGATCTGCACTATGAAGTTTCAAAAGACACAAAATAAAACATTAAAAAACCTCACTGCTCAAAATGTAGAAGTTATTTTTGCAGTAACGTATGTCATGATTTTTAAACATTCAGGCCTTTAAACTTTTTTTATATATATAGTGTATGTTCTTGCCAATCCCAGCACACAGTTCTACAAAGTAAAATATTTGGCAGTGAATTCATATTAACAGATGGAACAAGAAATTAACACGTTTTTGCTTCGCTAATTCACAGTTCTTTTAATACGCTAATTCTAAATCACCTGTTCTGACTTTGACAGGCTACAGACACCTGTTTGGGGTAATATTCCACTGCTAATTATTACATGAGAAATTCAGTTTCCAACAAAAGGCTTTCTGTGTGAAATTGCCATAGCTAACAAATCGGTAATGCTAACTTTATATAAAAATAGTTCCCCATGTAATCCTGAATGTGCTTAACCTTACTTTAAAAACCAAGAGGAGTAAATTTGCATGGTGCAGGAATCTCACTAGCTAGAGGGCTATTGAACAGAATGTCCACATTGTCAGTCTTGAAATAATGGAGAAATTTCTAATTTATCTCTTGGATTAGGCCAGCTGAGCTGGTATTTTTGCTGGGCTACCAAACATGGCAATGGTGCAAGGTCGACTTCTGAAATTTGGGGCCAGGGATTGACTGCCTTCCAATCCAGTGGGACAGGTTTGCATGTGTGTGTGGCAGGTTATAGAAAAGAATGCATAAGAACACAAAAGAATTAAAATCGTTCTCAGAGAATGACCACTCTGTAAGCTAAAGGGCCTGCATTCATGTTGCACACACTTTTTTTTTTTTTTTTTGTCACCTTGAGCTTACACTGCAAGCCATCACTTTCAAGGGAGCTGAACTGCAAATTGTAGTGTTAAAGCACTGTCACAGAAACTGGCAAGAAACTAATTCTATCATACATCTTTGGGAGAGAATCTTCTATATGATTCTCTGTCTCCCTGCCCCAGAAAATACTTATTGTCGAACCCCACTCAGACTGACATATTTTCCTGTAAACATTCCTTATTTCACTTCATTTATTGTAAGGAAGAAGGCCTCACCCAAAGTTCCAAATCAGCTGTTAGCCCTTCTGCCTAGGAAAGGTAAATTGAATTTATTATCAGACCTGTCTGTATGCAGTGGATGGAAATGATGCAGTCTCAGCTGGATAGAATGGACTTAGCAGCCTCCTGCTACAAGAAGAGATTTTTTCCTAAATCTTATCTTTCTTGTCTAACTATCTCCTTAGTATGTTGGCACAATGTAGACACAGCTAATGTAGACACAGAACCATTCTCCTCATGTGCAACTGTTCTGCTCGCACTAATCTTTTGGTTATGAAAAAAGTATCCAAAATGCCATCCTCCACTGTAAGCCTGAAGTAGATTGTTCAGGCTTCCATATCAATCTGCTTTAAGTGTAGGCTTTCAAGAGCTCAGCCTCTTCTCGGTGCCAGATATAGCCATGGCAGAGCTATACTATTTCTAATAAGAAAGACAATTGGTTTGAGCAAGAACAGGATACACTGGGTTATCACTGGGAGTGCAAAGAATCCCTGACACTTCTCTCCTTCCTGACATTTCCAGTAAGACCTGATATCACTCAGGTTTCCATCAAGGCTTGACCCAGGCTTGTCTTTTCTGAAATAAAGTTGTAGCACTTCTGTCATATTTCATGGCTGTACACTTTGATTCTCATATACTTTGGCATTGATATAAGAATTTGGACTGATTTGGTTTTTAGTGATGCAGACCCGAAAATGTCATTTTGTAGTGGCCAAGTAGATGTCTCCAGAAAAAGCTCTTAGGTGTGTTGGATCATAACTTTTGGATCAATCGAGTATCTAAATAATATCCATCATGTAGGGAAAAGAATGACTGTGGAACTCAAGTGGATTTGAATTGTGACATGACCTTGTATTTTAACTTAAATAAAAGTTCTACGTGATCCAGTGGTAGTAAATTTAAACCCCAAAAATGTAGCATATGCCAGCATTTTTCTATCATAGTTGAAATTTCCCACTGTGAAGGACACTTGTGTAGGATCCTATTTTGTGTAGGATCCATTTGCATCTTGCCAAATCACCAAAAATGAGCACAACATAAAAACTGATATAGCGATTTGCATGTGTCAGTGTGATGTAGTGGTAAGAATGCTGAGTGAGAATTTGAAACACGCAAATTACAGTCCCTGCCACTAAACTTACAGGGTGACTTGTCCCTGTGCCCTTAGGCTTTCGTGAGAATAACATGGAGAGGAGGAGGAAAGGTAGGTAAGCTGCCTCGTATTTTTCATGAAAGGAAAAGAAGTGGGATATAAATGTAATGTATCATCATAATAATTAATTATGATGATATTATATAGGTGTATATTTGGAAACAATAATGATGAATGAAATAGAAACAAGATACTTCTCACCATAGCTGAGAAGATAGACTGGGTAACCCATGGGCCTGCTCAGTCAGATATCCCAGGCATAACTCTTGATAGGAAATGTCCAGGCCTTGTCTTTTTCTCCTTATTGTTCTTAGACCACTATTTAGAGCTGCATTTGACAGCACATCAAAGAGAGGACAACTTCACATATAAGACATGGTAGAAGACTGTCCCTGTGACGCAGGTTACATGTCTGATTTCACACCCAATTGTGTGTTTGTTGTAATTTCTATAGGTTAAACCAAATGCAGAGCTTTTTTTTGTTTAAGGACAAAATTAATGGGTGATTGGTTCAAAATAAAGATCTGCCCTATTAACAGTATGAAAAGATTCAGGAGTGGGAGGTTGCAGCTGGACAGGGGATGAAAGTGCTACTTTGGTTATAGAGCTCTTTTGAAACAGTTGCACAGTCTCCCTGCATACCCTAGTTATTCAATTTATTTATTTATTTCTATTGTATTTCTGTCATAATCCTATAATGGATGTTCTCTGGCTGCTCACAAACAAATGCTACATTACAATGGACTTTGAAACAATTAAAACAATTAGAACTGCAGTACAGTTAAATACAGAGTTTAAAAATGTGAGGCCCAGTCTAAGAAATAAGTTATTTAAAACACCCATATGAATGAAGGACCTTCATCGAGCCCAAAAAAAAAAACAAAAAAGATGGCTGCAGGGCATTCTCTGTTGGGCAGCTGTTTCATAGTTGGGCTGCCGCCAATGAAGACACTCTCCCAAATATTCACCTGCCCACCTTATTTTTTGGATATCCTCCAAGCAGGTCTCTGTTATAGTCTTTCCATAACTTGCTCCCAAGCGACCACCACCGCCTTCTTCATTGTCATCATCACTACTACCACTATTACTATTATTACATTTATACCCTGCCTTTTTTTTTCCTTTTGAAAGGAACCCAAGGGGGCTTACAAGTCTCATCTTGTTTCCATCCTATCCTCACAATAGCAACCCTCTGAGGTAACTTAGAGTCAATGAGTGGCCGAAATCACTTAACAGACTCCATGGCTGAGTGGGAACTGGAAGCCAGCCCAGTACTCTATGGACTACACCATACTGAATTGAAATGTCAGAACCAGCACCTTAAATTGAAACTTGGCACAGACTGAGAACCAGTGTAGCTGATAAAGCAGAGGTGTGATATAGTCAAAAAGCCTAGCTGCTAATGCTGAAGCCTCATTCTAGTTCAGCCATCCAAGGGGATTGCCTATGATGCCCACAGGGCAGTTTCTGTTCCAAACCCAAGTCTGAAACAGAATGAATAAGCTGCAGCCCACAGGCCACATGTGACCCTGTCTAGTGGACATGTGGCCCCCACTGCGGTGCAAAATTTGTTGCTTTAGTGAACAAAACAATTTATCCCGCTAATGCTCTTGTTTTGTGCATTACTGGAAAATCATGAATGCAGGTGATTCTCTTTCATTCTCTTCTTTTGGTTCCCAATGACTTATGAATCAAGTTTTTATTTAGTTTGCAAATGCTCTTACACAGGAATAGGAAAAGACTTACAGGCAGATAAGATTGCTTTGTTCTGATGAGACCTCAGATACTGTGCCTAACTTTATGCCGGGGGTATTTGTGATGAATTCATCAGATTCAAAATGGTATCTAAGCAATTGCACTAGTATCAGTGTCCTTGGTTTCCAGTGATCTTGTTGTCTGATATTTATGTTAGAAATTGAGAGCAGTTGACCATATAAATACATACCTGACTAATTTTCATTTTGGAGCAAGACATTTCACCGTAGCCAACTTAATTTTTTTTGTCCAGTTCTTCCTCCTCTTAGTGTATAAGAATGCTTTACAATGCATTCTTTGGCAGTCACACCAGGAATGCCCTCAAAGAATTCCAGGCATGAATCTATTATGTAGCTGGCATAGGGCATCTGAGCAGGGATGGCAACCAGTGGGTGGCCCTGACTCTGGACTTGCCTGGCACCTCAAGGGTCTCCTCTGTAGGTAAATGGGGGCCCATCAGGGGAGCACTCCAGCCACTTTGCACTGTGGATACATTCCCAGCTGGCCCGAGGCCCGTGATGTGCATGTCCACAGGCACTATCCCAAATCACTGGAGGAATGCAGGGACTTGTCCGGTATTGGCCCCTTTCCCCCTTGACCAAGATGTCCTTCCTGCTGCAACACGCCTTGCCATGCTTATTTCCTCCTTTCCTTCCTGCCCTAAATTTCCTTCCTCCTCACACCAAGGTAACTGTTTCTCCCCCTACATTCATCTCTACAGCCTCATTCTTCCTCCTATCCCTGAAATTCCCACCCTGAAACTGCAAATCCATCTTTCCCTCCTCCTTTCTTCCCCTGGCAGTTGAGCAGAGAGGTGTGCAAGAGGTCTAGAAAGCACAGTGGGAGGGGCTGTGGAGCACCTCACTGCTGACTCCAGGTGTAGGATATCTCCTCTTCAGTTCCTTTGGACTTATTCCTAGCTAAATATGTACAGGATTGCAGCCTCATGTGGTTTCTCTCTATAAACACCATTGAATGGAAACACTAGGAAGCAGCTTCCATTTAATTTCAGTTATTTACAACTTATTATTCTTTTTAGAATAATTTTATATGTTTATAGGGGTGCTATCTAATCAATTTAACTCACCAGCTACATGTTCTTTCCTACCCTTTCTTCTCTGTTCTCCTGTATCTCCAAAAGCCACTCATAAGGGTTGGAGACCTCCTTGGAAAACATGGATATAGAACAGGAGGAAAAGTCAGATGAATGACAGGACTGTTTTGCTAGAGCATAACAGCAGGCTTGGATAAAAGCTTTAGTATGCACCTTTATAGGAATTACTGTTGTTGCATCTGAGCAATTTTAGGTTCATTTCTTCTGAATTCCACAGGTGTATTCTTGCTTACTTTTTTGGGGGGAGAGGGGAGTCATTTTGTGGTGTACAGTTGTCACCAGGTAAGCAGAGAATGGTCCAGCCAATCATTGTTGCTATTAAAAGCTCCTCCTGACATGTGGTGGGCTCTGGCATTGACAGGGAAGTAAACAAACAGCTCTGGGGTCCTGCCAGCCAGATGGGAAATTGGACTATACAGATCAGTTGGGTAGTAGTCCTAAAAGGAATGTGGGGCAGGAAAATGATGAATCAGGGCTTCAGAAGAGGGAAGGGAGTAGTGGAAGGAGAAAGAGGGCCAAGGCAGACTGGAAAAGCACAGAGGAGGAAGGAAGCTTGCACACGGGAGACAAGGGTGAAAAAGAGAATGCAGGCACTTTAGGGAGAAATAAGAAGTGGGGAAATGGGTGAAATGCTGCAGCAGTGTCAGTGCATTTACCAGAAAGGAAGGGAAGCTGGTGGTTGAAACAGTAACCATTACATGAGAACAGCTAGTCGAATAAGCTCAAACTTAGTATGCCAAATACCTCAGTCTCTTTACTCAATCTGGGACCTACCTTTCCCTCTGGAAAAACAGGGAACCTGATGAGCAAATCTTAAACCAAGAAGTCTACTTTTTCAAGTCTACTTATATAAGAAGCCCACAAATTAAAACAAGAAAAGTTAGAAAGACCTTCTCTGTCTTAAATACTTACCAGAATAACCCTGGAGAAGTAACCCTATGTCATCTGTGTTGTTATAAATCACTGAAGCGGATGTATGTTTCAGAAGGAGTGTGCATTTTCTATTTCAAGGAGGCAAGAAATGAAAAAGGCAGCTTCTCGTGCCTTTGTCCCCAGGTCTCTTCACAACTGAAGGCCACAAGGAGAAGAACCTGCTCGATGAGTCCATGGAATTATAACATCTTAGCTTTGCATATGTAAGCCTGACACCTGGGGGACTCTGGTGCCCTGTCCAGAAATTCCAGTAGGGCAGACTGAATCTATGCTTGCGAGCATCTACAGACAAAGACTCCAGCCTCCAGATGGTGGATTCTGCTTATTGGCTAAGTCTGCTCTAGCTGTCTGGTCATCAGTTGGCAGACACAACGTTCTGCCAATTCTATCACCTCCGAAACATATAGCAACCTATTAATCATGTACTCTTTGAAATGTGCATTAAGTTGTAATTTCTGAAGCAGGGCAATATCTTTGTCAATCGTATTATGCATCCATAAATATCTTCCAGTGTAGAATGAGAAGGAAAGTATTTTTAATGGCCTGCTTATTATGTGGATGGAAACAGTAAGAGACAGTTGGTGTAGAAAATTAATGAACTAGAGTTTCATGGCTGGGTTTCACTCCAACCTACCTTATGTTACCAGTAAAATGAGTTTGGGCACCTAACTGTCAGTCCTTAGGAGGTTTTTATGCATTTCACCAAATGCACAACTGAGCACATTTTAGTTAAAATTCTTCTTTATTCCCTACATATACCATGTAGATTTCATTGCAAGTGGCATTATTTAAAAAGGAATTGCAAAGTAATATCACAAGTTTATATGATTCAAGAAAACACATATCCAAATAGTATTACTTAAATATATTCAAGTGTAAAAGTTCTGGAGCTTACATGATTTCAGTTTTGCTTATCTAAAACCCTCTTATAGAATCCTGATTGTGTTAGAATCAACATAAAGTTCTTTCTAAATAAGCACCACTAAAGATCTTTTCTCCTTTTTGAGGATTTTGTGTGTTCCAGAGACCATCTATATAAATGTCTGTTTTTTTGTATTTACATGAATGTCCAACTTTAATTTAAGTATGTCACTTGGTCAAAGATAATGTTCTACTCTTATAAGAAGTATATGTTTTTGATATTCGATCTATATTCTGTCTGCTGACAATGAAGCACAAAAAATATCCTATTACTTCCTGTATAGAAATGTTTTCCTTGTTTGAGCCAGCTAAATGTTATTCTTTTCAACCTCTCGGATGCACTGCCCGTGGCTGTCTTCTACCATCAGTTGCGACTTCTGTCCAATTTACAATCTAATTGAGCAGAACTTGTTAATTGGGCCTGCCCCACTGACTAAACCAGTGTAAATCCCTGTACTTGACTGGGCTGTTGAACAGAACTATTGTAAGCTGGATAAGTTTGGCCAGCCTATCTATAGAGGTCCTTGCCTCTGCACAGATATTTGGACTGTGCTGACATCAAAGGACTTCCAACAGTAGGCACTGCAAACCTCTTGCCAACATTATTTCTAGCAGTCCTCCTGTTATTAGCTTCATTCTCCATTTCTTTCTAAAAACTATAGGTTGGCAGCTATTTCTTAATTATTTGCTAAGTTAAGAGAGACCAAATTGAAGAGAATAAAGTCCCCCTGGTCTTCCTGTATGCCTGGCAGAAGGTTACTGCTTCAGACATCATGACATTACGGTCTGGCCATGCCACATGCTTATAACTCCTGCTTGTGCCCAAATTCCTTCCCTATCTCCTCCCCTCACATGGTGTAGGTTGCTCTATCGAATGTGCTTTCCAGTTCTGGCTTGGAGCTGAACCAGGTTTGCATATCCATAGTTTGTGCTATTTGGACATCGGGGCTAACTGAAGGTATTGTCATCTGGGAAGCAAGAGATGAAATGAGAGTACACAACATAGAGAGGAAGGGGGCAGGGGGGAAGAGAAGAACCTGACAGTGCAGCAAACCTAGGGCTCCTTTCCTCACCAATTATCATGCCCTTCTGCCATTGTTACTTTAATCCTGGCACAACTCTGCACCAAGTCAAGGTCACAAAACACTTTCTAAGTTCTTCAGAAGTCTTTGTCAGGCAGACTAGCAAAAAGAAAGGATAGAAAAAGAAGCTGATTTTCTACCTATGAGAAATGTCTACATTTCATTATGTCCTTAACATGAAAAGTTGGAGAAATCTGCAAACATTAAAGTTAAGCTATACCAGGTACTGAAACGGTGGGCTTTGCTGCTTTGGTTTCTTTGTTTTTTAAACTGCACGCCACACTCAGAGTTTGTTGGGACATAGTTGTGTCAGAAGGTTTCTCTATACAAGGACTGATTGTGCGCTCAGGATTTTTCACCCACAAGTTTGCCAGTATTCTGCACAATGTTGTCATCTTCCAGGGCCACTCCTGTGCTTTTCAAGCACTTTTACAGCTTCTTTTAGAGTGAGAAAAGCCTGGTATTATCTGAAAATACTAGAATATAACAGAATGAAAAACTTTTATATATTCATTTGTATAGATAATGCTCTACTGCAGTGCCATTTTGTACTGTACATTTTGAACATATAGCAAGGAGGAAGAACCCTCCATGGACAGCGACACACCATATGTAAGGGAACTGCTCTTAATCTTGCAAAGAGGCAGAAGCCATGGTAAAGTGGTGGGATAAAATTCTCAAGCAAGGAATCTCATAGAGAGACCAGTTTACTGCAGTGCTTAGAATGAAGAATGAAGACTAGAAGAACCAATTTCATTCCTTTACCAGATATGGCTTCGCTGGATAGCCTTGTACCATCGCTATATATCTTAGCTTAATCTACTTCACAGGATTCTTATGAGAATAAAATGGCAGCAGGAGCTCCTTGGAATAAGGACAAGATTAAAAACAATTAATGGTAAATAAATAATTGCCAGATATATTAAGCTACTCATTTGTTGTATACCACTATCTCATCTATATGCTCAGAGAAACATCCAAAAATGGTAATAATCCAAAATGTCAGTAGACAGGAATGATACTAGTATGGCAAGACACTGTGATTTAGATAGTTAGGAATTTATGATAACTGAGTTCTTAAAGTGTGTGTGTGTGTGTGTAATCATAATCTCTCACACACACACACACATCTATATGTAAGATATTACTTGATTTCCCATTTATAGTATCTGCCAATGAATTGTATATACATGAGTTGTTAAACCATTTAGGCTCCACCAAAGTAACAAGGCATTAGGTTTTCATCCATCCATCTGAAAACAATTAGGAGAAAATGCCACTTATCTTAAATAGTATTTGTCAGATTTTCTTCATCCAACTAGGTAAATACAGATTTGCTGACATTTTGATGTACTATCATCAATCTATGGCAAACCTAAGTGTCTGGGCTTTGGCCCGTGAATAGCTTTTGTTTCTGTGTGACATTAAAATGTTCTTAAACATATAATAATAATGAATATTCAAAATTAGTCATTCCTCAGTGTGTGCACAGTAGGTCATATGTCATAAGATCATGAGAATATTTATGGTACAATCAAGAAGAGTAGAAATTTGCACATAAGTATCTTCAGTGTAAGCAGTTGAAAGGAATTTTTTCATTTCATCCAGACCATATTTTTCATGAGAAAATACCACTGAATTGAAAGCTGCATATTTCAACTTGTTTATCAATATCTTGAAGGACTATTTTTAAAGGATAATTTCCCTGCATAATAACAATTTATCAAAACTACTCCACAAAATCACCTATTTGTACATGTATCCATATGATAAGGCTATTGCTTCATTTAAAACATTTTTGAGGAAAGTTTTTTTTTTCTTGTTGTTGATGCTGGTTTCTCAAGATCCATAAAGGCTGTCCTTTTTAATGTTGTAAACAGGTTTCCTTTAGTT
Source organism: Varanus komodoensis (assembly GCF_004798865.1). Classification (NCBI taxonomy): domain Eukaryota; kingdom Metazoa; phylum Chordata; class Lepidosauria; order Squamata; family Varanidae; genus Varanus; species Varanus komodoensis. Next base: position 20,778,828 of record NW_025335798.1, read on the forward strand.
CATGGGTATGCAGCCTAACTAGAAATGTAGACACTATTTTTTCTCCTTAAATTCAATCACATGGCCCATGAAACACTCCATCTACATGACTCCTTTGTGCAGGTATGGCTTGGCCGACTATGTCCTGGGTAGCCCAGCTCACACAAAGCACACCTAGCCAATTAGCTTTAGTCTGCCCTGCCTCTATTCTTAAGACCCATGGAACATGGGAGCATCTGTTCATTTCAGACATTTTTTGTATGCACACAATGTATAAACATGGGGAACATGCTCTGCTCTCCAGATACACAAATGTTGATGGCACAGCCTAAGAACTCACCCGTATATCCATTTTTTAAAAAAAAGAGTGGAAAGAGTTACGTTGCTGGAAGCTGACCAGCTAACCAAGACAGCACCAGGTGGACCTCTTTAGGAAGCCTGTTCCAAATGTGGTGGTGGGGAACCATTGAGAAGGCCTTTCTTCTAATTCCCATCCCTTTTCCTCCCTTTAGGGTTAGTTCTTTCAGAAGGACCTCATTCCCAGATCTTAGTGGGTGGGTAGGATTTACTAAGTTATTTAAAAATAATACTTAGTTGTTAAACCAATAGTGAAGAAGAATTCATATTATATAGGACTACAATTTATATACGTAGGTCTGTAAAATCTAAGATTAGGAGCCATAGCCAAAGCTGACCCTGAAGTGTTGGGAATGGCCACCACAGGAAGCTACCATGTCATAGTGCAACAAGTCAGCAGAACTTGGAGAAAGGAATTCTGCTTACATGTCCCATTCATTTGTTTCAGCTAATTTTCAGAGTTGGTCTAGTAAGCATTAACTTCCGATTGTGCTAGTAGTAATTCCTGATAAATATTGGGTTCCCCATCCCATAATTACTGCTTTCCTTCCAGTTTTCTAGAAAGCACCATTTCTTTCATGTCTTATGATATGATGGTAATAATTTAAGATCCTGAGGGAAACTTTACTGAAGTTTTATTATTCACTGTTTGCATTGATTTGTTTTATTGTTATTTTTAATGTGATGGGGTATGGCATATGAATGCAACAAACAATCAAACAAATTAGTTAATTAAGCCCTAAATTCTAAACTTATGCTAGCCATACTTTGTGGCAACAGGGCCCTTTTTATGATTGAGACTCCTACTTTTTTTTTTTTTTTTAAGGGTGAACCAATAGAAATCAGAGAAATCTTTACACAGTTGATGTAATGCATTCCTTATACCAAGAGTTAGGGTCGAGGTTCGCATTATATTCCTGAGCATTTTGCTTAATGGCACAGTGTCTGATTTTATATTGCCTAAGATGGAGAAGTCAAGAGTCCCTCTGAGGTAAATCTGTTCCGTTCATAAGCAACTTTGGACTTGAGAGTTTCTTTCTTTCTCTCTGAGAGATTAGATGAGAATTAGGGATTAGGGAGATCATAGTTAGATGTGTGTGTGTGAGAGAGAGAGAGAGAGAGGGAGGGAGGGAGGGAGGGAGGGAGGGAGACTTTTTGTAATAGGATGGGATAGAAAAGGAATGAATGAATGAATGAATAAATAAATAAATAAATTATTTTAAAGAGTATTTGTCATTTTTCACAATAATCACTACCTATCTTAGATAAATCAAAACAGGTTAACTTGCATGAAGACTGCAGTTGCATATGGGCCCCCATGCCCTGTGTGGCACAGGCTATCTCATGGGATCTTATGCATCATGGGGCCAGAGATAGCAAAGAGGGGAATTTAAAATCTCAAAAAACCTATCATGCCAATCCCTGTATTACGCCAACTCAAAGGACATGCAATATGGTGCAAGCTTTCAAAGTAACCTCAGGATGTAGATTTATGATACATCCCCGATTTTGGTAGTCTGAGGTCATCTTTCTCCAGCACAGGATCCCATGGCTGAATGGCTAAATTTGGCATTCTCCCAATCAAAAAGAATGAAAGTGGCCATGTCAGCCAAAATGAATTTCAACTAGCCCTTCAAGTGTTAGCAAAAGCTATTCAATTTGGCGCCCATAGACTTTTTTGCTAGTCTAAAACCTGAAATTAGCACCAAATTTGTTAATATAAATGTTGTTTAGTTTCCTTCTATGTTTGTTTTGCACTTACCAAGAAACTTTCATGTTCCACCTAAGCTCCACCTAAGGTGGAGCTGTTTCTTGAATCAATAGCTAGATTGTATATTTTCAAAAATTTGGGATCCGCTTTGTTTCTTCTTATCAACTTATGTCCCCTTTCCATTGCAAGACTGCAACCAAATGTAAACCCCACATCTTGAATATCTACCATGTTTCTCCCCACCCCACCACTTCCTTATTTTTGTTTTATTTATAGTTTAGCCACATGAAGAATTCTGAAGAGGTCAACACGTTGCAGAATATTTTTTATCACCTTTGATTTGACTTAATGAAAGTATCACTATGATCATGGTGGCTGTGAATTGTCCACCACAGTGACTTATATCTTTTTTAATGAAAACACATCAGTTCTCATGATAGGTTCCTATATGTTCAAGATCACAGTGTAAAGTTCTCATGAATTAATATTTCACTGGGTCTTATGAAAGAGACCTGGAACACTAAGAGTACAGGTATGTTAAGAAACCCAGGGCATTCCATTTTGGCCAAACCAGAATGGGGTGGTAGAACATTTGATCCAATGTCCATGCTACACATACAGTGCAGTGTTTTTCCAGGATTTATGATAATTGTATAGTTTGCATATTTTTTAAATAAAAGCGAGAACTTTTAAGTATCGTGCCTTGTTGTAATAGAGGCAATCTGAATTTCTTAACAGACAGATTGTGGGGAGCTGAATATTTCTTATAATATCCGGGGGGTTAACATGTTTTTCTGAAGTATGACCTCATGTTTGAATTGTGATTCTAATGTTAATCATTGTAGGACACAGTTTCACACCTCATAAATTCAGTCAGTGCTTAAGTAAACAGAAGATTCACAAATGCTTACATCACCTTTTATTCTCTCTTTCTCTTTCCCTCCCTTCCTCCTTCCCACCGCTCCCCTCCCCCTCTGTTTTAGCATTTTTCAAAGTTATGTCCTTAGCTTATACAAACCACCATGCAGGAGCTGTCTGCCAAAAAGCTCTAAAAATAATAGCACAGACACTAGCATCAACAAATTGGCTACTTTGCTTTCAATGATTCTGATATTCAAATACAAAGGTTTCTGGATCCAAATGCTGGAGGCGTTCTTTGAATCTGTTAGCAACCCAGTTTACATGATTTGTAAAGAAGTGGAAGATACCGAAGTTTTAGAAATAAAAGACAAACTTATATTCACCAACTTATATTAGTGAATTGAGCTGACATCAAACACTCATTTGGATGTGATTTGACATCAAGAATGTAAGAACTGCCTTGTTGGATCTGAAAGTCTATCTAGTCCAGTATTTTGTGTCCAGCAGTGGCTCGCCATATGCCTCTGGAAGCTCACAAGCTGGCCATGGAGACAATGGCCAGCCCTCTTGCCTTTCCCCAACAGCTGGTGCTTAGAGGGGAACTCCCTCAGCACATGGAAGTTCTGCTGAGCTGTCTTGGTAAAAAACCATTAATAGCTTTATTCTGCATGGATTTTCCTAATTCTTGTAAGGCCATCCATATTAGTGGTCATTGCGATACCATGCTGAATTCTTTAACTACTCAGAGTAACAGGAAGTACACACACAAACATACATGTGTTTGGCTTTAGATATACCTACATATAAAATAAGAAAAAAATATCATAGAATTATATATTCATCTAGGCCCTGGAACAAAAAAGTTAGCTGCAATTAGGTGTCACCTTTCCCAATACCCCTTCAATATAGATAGGTAGATGTTTGGAAACTTTAATCTGATCATCACATTTTTCTGTAATTATCCTATCCTAAATTCTGAAATGCCATGAAATCAAAGCTGAATAAATATATTTTTTGCTTTTGTTAACTTCACTTTGTGCTAACTGTCAAGACACAGCAGAAGTAGTTTTGTTTCTGAATAGTATTTTTAGTTCCCACATCTTTACATGTTCTCATTCTACTATGTCTTTTGTCAGATGAGATGGGCTTCAACTGTATATGGTATTCTAAATGTGGCCACACCAAAGATATGATTCTTGTTTTATGTCTAGTGCCTTTTACAGTCATGCACACCAGTTGTTTTCCATCCCCAAAGCATGTTGAGGGTTAAACTAGGGTGCATTAGAGGAGCCCAACCCTTTCTTCTGGCTAAAAACCTCCCTAAATTTGTAGGGGCAAAATTTACAGATATTCTATGGGTCATGTAAGTTTCCTAGAAGGGATTCTTCTAACTGTTGAAAGGGATTTAACTTTAAAAAAACAGGGTAGTGTGATCTGCTCCTTACCAAGCACTGTATCCTCATCCAGTTCTCTCCCATAGCACAATTGGGCTGATCTAAATAGTGCCAGGATACTAACGTAGGCATCTCCAACACTTTTGACTAGCTGTATAACATAGTTGGTAATTTACACCTGCTTGATTTAATGTTAACCTTTCATTGTAAGAAGAACAGACACATATGTTGAGATCTTAAGCATATTTCCTTGAAGCTGGGGAGCTCAACTTACTTGGATGCCTGAGGCAGAATGCCAAACATTGCATGATAGAACAATAGTGATGGTGTCATCTTTATCAAAATTTCTGAAATGTATCAATCACCCTGTAGCTAAAAGCTTATTTGGAGATATACAGTAAAAATGAAGATAAATTCTGACAAGTTAAATGATTGTTTGCTGACTTTAAATGGTACCCACATCCTCCATCTGAAATAGGATACTACATACTGTCCAACAATAAGACTTTGCACGCAGGAAAGCAAACCCCAATGAAAATAATGTCAAGCACATGATCTTTTAGATGAGCATGTTGCTCTCTTTACCCCCAACCGTCCTTAGCTAAGTAGCATACCATCTACTGTGTGAACTTTTCCAAAGATGCGCTTTAAAGTTCTGAGGCTATTTGATACTTTATCTCCAAACTTCCCACACATTGTATCATAAGTGACAAAGCACAAATGTCAAACTTTATTAGTTCTGTTAACAGGCATCATTTTTATTTCTTTCTGCTACAGTGTACCGACGGTAAGATTGGAATACTTCCAGTCATTCTCACTATCACTTCGTCCTTAAAACCCAGAACAGACATTTAAACTGAAGACAGAGGGGAGAAAATACATAAACACACACGCAACATATTTTGCCCGCAGATGCGCAGGCAGCAGAGACAGAAGATGAATACTTTTAGTCTTCAACTGGTAGTCTCCATGTGATAGACTCAGTATAATTAAATAAGGGGAAAACATAACATCTTTGGCATCCCTTTGTGTGTAAAAGATTGAGCTACACAGAGAGAGAAAAGTCCACAAGTGATTAGCAGCTGATTTTTATGAGAAATTTTCTACACCTCTAATTTGATCCCCTCCCTCCCCATATCTGTAATGAGGAAAGTGATGTCTGTTGCTTCAGCTTCATCCCAGCATCATTTCTAATGTCATTACCATATGTATGCTCGGTGGTTTGCTGAACTTAAAACACCAAAGAGCTTGTACAAATATGGCTCTTATGGCATCACAGATAGCAGCTTTATGTATTAGATTTCTGTGAACTTTAATGCTACCATTTCCATATCTCAAGGCTGTTTCATGCAGATGTTGAATCTAGGTAGCGCCACAAACAAGCCGCCATAATATGTGTGGTAACTTTGTTTTGAAAAAGAAAGACTTTTGAACATGCAGGAAATATTAGTACATCAAACATAAAGAAAGACAAGGTAGTTTAACTTGTTGGTTTGTTTGCTAAAACTCGAAAGTAAATATACTGTAGCTAAAAGTATTCCATTTTTATCTGCCTGCTGCAGTAATGGCTGTGTTACTTCAGGGCTTACACTTCAATAATTGATCAGGGTTTGTATAGCACTGGCTAAGAGCAAAAATAAGAGTGTTGCTTTGAACAAACTGCGACAGTGTTGTAGCATTAGGCACAGAAACAAGATTCTGGAAATATAGATATATATATTAAAAAAATAGGAAAAAAGATGGATAAGTTGGAGTGGTAAATATCGCTCCAGGCTAGAAAGTAATGAGAATTTTTCCATAGAGAGTTTTGACCTGCTATTCAAAATTGTTTCTTGTCTTAATAAATCCTAAAAGTGTAATTTACTTGCAAAAAGGAAAGAACAAAGGCACCAAAATTCTTTTGATAACAACACTTGTTAAGGTTGATAACTTGAGTTTCAAATGTGTGAAGAAAAATGTGTGACAGTTTGTTTTAAGGTGACAACCTAAGTGTTCAGATACTTTCATCTTATGCTGTTTTATAAAGCTCTGCAGTAGCAAATGCTACACACATTCACTAGGACGCAAGACAATAGATAGCAGAGCTTCCAATCAATTTTACCAACCCCTTTAGATCCATTTCCATGTGTACAACTTTGAGTCATGTTAATTTAACCATTGAAAGATTACAGGGAAGATACAGCTTTTTTTCCTCTTGAAGTTTTCCAAAGAAGACATATGGGATTTCAAAATAATTAATGACCAAAATTTCCAGTGTTTTCCTCTTAACTGATAACTTCATTAATATATTTTTTTTTCAGGGGGTGAGTCGCTGGGTGGGACTTTTTATGGTTGCCTCCATTTTGTAACCATGAAACAGATTTTATGAACAATTGTTATTTTTATGGATATGTCACCATTTTGTCAAATAAAGCAAGGAAAGAAATCTTCTTTAACTTTAAAATTAGTATCAGACCAGAAAAACACAAGAAATTCTCAATAGAAGCTGAAATGCCATCGTTATCATTCCCTGTTGTACTTCGTGTAGGTGTTGCAAGAGCCTCAAAACAGTGGGAGATTTTACATAACATATGTGCTGTCATACCTAGTCAAAAAGAGAAATGAATATAGAAAATTTTCATATGTAAGTCTAATTACTTCAAAAGTATATGAGATCTTTTCTTTTTAAAAAAACATGTGCACACGCACGCATGCACGCACACACCCCATCACACAATCTCATATTTCAAAGGTGGCAAAATATGGTCAGGAAGGAATTTATTTCCCTCAAGATGTTAGAATCTACTTTTCCTCCGTGAATATCAGAGCAGGGTGTGTGGGGGGGGTGGGATTCTGAATAAGAAATAATGCACCATCAAGAAGAACACTTACCTGCTCTGACTGTACGGCCTCCAGCAACTGGTATTCAATAGCATATTGCCTCTGAACCTGGCTTCTATTTCACTATCATGGCTATTAGCCATTGATAGAGCAACAGGCCTGCATTTACTCAAAGTCTTATGAGATCTTTAACAGATGTACTTTTCCTGCATGCCTAAGATTTGATAATATTTGGGAGTATGAAATTGTTTCCTCCTCCCCACCACCATGCCAGACTTCAGAGGATGAATGCTTTGTTCCTTTCCCATATACTAAATGGCTGGCTGGCTGGCTTGCTTTGATCATGTGGGCTTCTCATTGCTATAATTTCTTATCCTATAGCTGTTTTTAATATGGTAAAACACAATTACATTCCTGCACTTTTTGCCTGGTGAATGGATCTGAAGAGAATCTTTTTATCTATTTATTTCACTTGGGACACCGGTAATCTGTTATTCACACAGGTGTCTTCCTGAGCAACTAAAATTAAAACAATAATCAAGTCAATGCAAATATTGGTAAAAGAGACTAGTAGAAAGATTGAAGATGGCATCTTAAGGCAGATAATAAAAATGGTTATTTCTAAAGACCTAGACAGTTTTCATCTGGTGCTGAAAAACTGTAAAAAAACTGACTCAGGCAAGTCTCCAAGTATTCCAAAGACATGACTGAGAAGATTCTCGGAGGGGTCACCGCCTTACTTTAAAAAGCAGAAGGATCTGCAGCTAGGATTTTAACAAAGTTCTTCGTAACTGGGAGTGTCTGTGTTGAGAAGATGACTAGGTGAGCATTCAGTGATTCACTTCTGAGTATTCACTTGCTCCTGAAGGAGATCTGCCAGGAGTCTCCCCATGTTTTGGGGTATGTCCAGAATGTTGAGAGAGTGTTGTGGTCACTCTTACAAAATGGCAGCTACAGTGGGCATAACTGGACATAAACAGCCATTTGCCAGAAGACAAACAGGTAAATGAAAAGTAATTGCTTAAGAATATTAGTGCAAGGCAGAGATAGAACATGAGCTCTAAATCACCAAGACAGTATTTTGAACTCTCAGTTTTCTGCTTCAGCACTGATTTTGTAGAAGCCAAACTAGTGGTGCTCAGGGATGTCAGCCCCAGAAGCATTATGGGAAATAAGGATAGAACTGGAAGCCTGCTTTGTATCAGGCCAGTCTGCCAATTATCTTATTAAATAAAATAACACATTGAAAATTAATCTGGAAGGGAAGTTAGCATGCTAAAGTGCTAATAGAGATGTCCACCTGGACATTCCCATGGACAACCAGTCCCAGAGGGCAGTAATAAGTCAGTGGTCATCTTGGGCATATCTCATATAAGTCCTTCGGAGTCCTACTTTATTCATGCCAGTCCAACATTTAAGTTGAGTAATACTATGTTTGAAGTTCCTAAGAAATACACTGAAAATGCCTGTATCCCTCTCTCCTTTGCATTTAAACCTTCTCTGTAACCTTTGAACTACTGTGTCCACCCACAGATGCAGAAGACATTTCTTGAAGCTGCTGAAGACAAATAAATCAAAGCAGAAGATAATTATATTGTTATGGCTTCCAGTCTTTAGGAGTTTAGGACTTGGGATCTGTGCTTTTTGTGTTTCTTTCCTTAGCACTTGGATGTTTTCATGATGATAATGATCTTGTGGTGTGTTCTGAAGCTGGTGTATGACCAGCAGTGCCTCAGACAAGGGCTCAAACATTTCCATTGCCTTCCTTTAGTCTTCTGAGTACAGATCATGATGAGGTGGTTCTTGGCCTGTGAGCACCTTAGTGTTTCTCTGTGTCTTGAATAATATTTCCTCTCACAGAGTCCTCCATCTAATGAGGGAACACCCTTAAGACACAATTCTGTTCTATATGGCCATAGGACTTCTTTAGGTCTAAATATGTGCAGCATTGTAACTTTAAGACCCAGTCCAACAGCCCCTGTCCTTGAGGCACACAAGCTTCCAGACCAGAGGGGCTACATGCATCCAGTGGAGAGTGAAGCATGGTGGCAGTGAACTTCATTACCACAACACCTCGTGTCCCACAGTTCATTTAGATGGTCATTTTGGAGTGAAGAGGCATAGGGGCAAAGGGAAAAAGGATGGGTGCTGTGATATGATATAAGCCATTAGCCCCAGCCTCATCCCTCCCTGCCCCTTTAGCCAGGCCCATTTTAACTCCAGGGCTAATTTCTAAACTCAGAAACTCAGCTTACTCCATGCTGACTGTAAGTGGAGTGGGGCAGAGGCTTAGATTTCTGAGTCACATCACTGCAATCACAGGACCTTGGAGGCAGGAGCCCAAATTAACCTATGACCCCTGACAATTTTGACTGGCCATGGGATTATTTATCACTTAAAATCCTTAGAGTCAACCATGGACAACTTTTGATAGTATAGATAGCAGGTGCAGTGAATTTATTACCTGGTGGTGGTTGCAGTATTATTTTAATTGCTGCTTTCTTTTGAAATCTGTAACATCCCAGGCCTGGTCATCTTATACCCTACAGAGATGTCTTCCATATGTTTTAACTACATTGTCTGTCATCCTTGACTATTGGTCATGCTGGCAGGAGCTAATGGGAAAAGCAGATCTGGAGGACACAAGGTTGGAAAAAGTTTATCAGTTTTCCTGATAAACCTTATTTATCAGAGTAATCCTATCTGGGAGGGTGAGGAGAAAATTGAGATGATGGAACGTGCTTTTTTCTAATGCCAAGTTGGTGCACTGTAACATGGTGGAAGCTTGGAAACAATGTCCTTTCCTCCTATTTAGGGCATCAGAAAAGCACCAGCTATAGATATGTCTGCAGGAGCAGGTAGGAAGCTTACAAAATTAGTGTTCTCTCTCTTTTTCCACCCACAAAAGGGAAACAGGAAAAAATATGCATGGCCTCACTAGAACACCATTCTACCATAAGATTGTTCCCTATGACTTTTTTTTTTGGAAGGGGCATGACTTTGGTGGGCAGAAAAATAGTGACTGATCCAACCCACACAGTCAGGTGCAGAGGTGACCATGCATTTAAAATCCAGAGGTGGCATGGATTTTAACCCAGGACTTTCCAGTCCAAATGATGGCTGTGTCCAGTAAGTGGCATGGGAATATGTTGACTTGTGGTTACTTTAAACTAAAAGCTGATGTAGATTTGCACACATTTTGTAGGATGTTTGCCTAGTCAAACATTTCAGTCTACTTGTAGCTTCCATAAGATATTGGCATAAGTTATTTTAAAATGAAGGAGAAATATTATATCACATAAATAGGTCAACCATCAAATACATGATTTTTATATTTGTTCATTTGGGACCTTTCAAGGACATGTTTTTCACTTAGCTCTTGGTAGTTAAGAAATTTTCTACCAGGCTGTTTACATTTAAAAGTAAAAATGAAAAGAAAGTCCAAGTGGTTTGATTCTGACATATAAAACCAAATGCTGTAAAGCTCTCAAAGTAGTGTCAAACTAGCTAGTCAGCATGCAAGGTGTGGTTCATATTCCCTCCTCATTTAGAGAGAAGCACATGTGAACTAGACAGTTCTGTTCAAACTTGACCAAGCTCCAGGAATCTGAATCCGGCATAAGTTGGCGAGGTCAGATGGTCTATCTAGGAGACATGGTCAGATACTGGCTGCTGAGGGTTAGACAACAAAGCAAGCAATTTAGAATCAAGTCCCAGTGGTGGGAAGAATGGTAATAGATGAAGAAATTTTTCAGATACCAGGTGAGGCAAGGCAAAAGGAAAGAGCTGATCAGTAATGAACTGATCAGGCAAAAGAATGTGTTATTTAGTGTTAACCAGGCCCTGGAAAATTCCTTGGGTTTCCTATTTGGGCTGGACTGATGAGTCACAGGTGATCCTTCTGGCCACTATGAGGGTGAGTCTGTTCCACCAACAAGACTGGCTCAGAACCTCCTTCAGTTCCTGAGCTGCTCTGTTTGACCAGGGAATGCTGGGTCCAAGACAAGGCTGCCATTGCTGTGGATCAATCGACCACATTGGTCTGTCCATGTAGGACTTCCATGCAGTTATGAATGCAATGAATGAATCCAGATATGGGGTGGATCCTGCCACTGCAATGCTTGTATTCTTTGAGTGATTCATAGCTGAAAACTGTCCAGGTTTTACATAATCAAGTAGAAAACTTGACAACGAGCAGATCTTACTGACAGTTTGATACAATGTGTGTGGGGGGAAGTATCATGACATAGTTTTGATGAAAATGTTGTCAGCCGCTATATTCAGTTCTAGATGCTGTACCTAGTACCAAATGCAAAAGTAAAGATTTCTGTGTTTCATCCAGAGTGAATTCAAATGTAACATTACTAAAAACATATATTTGGGAATCTGACATATTCACAGTGAATTCATATATGCCAAAGTAACTAATCTGATTGCATGAAATAAGCATACAATGCCCTTCTTATTTTGCAAATTTAGCAAATGACATTTTCATGGACTGAAGAAACTATATTTAAACAATGAAGATGCTAAGGAAATGATCAAGTGAAACAAGAAAATGAAAGCCACTGAAATATAAATTGTTATTGGATCCGTCTATATGGTGACATGCTTTGCTTCACCAGGACATAAATCTGCTCTAATGAAGGAAAGTTAATTACAGCCAAATTCCAAAAGGTAGCTGTGCTTGGTTCATGCAGTAAAACCTAATTAAGACACCATCTCCTGAAGAAGCAAAATAAAAATCCTCATATTCATCAAAAAATGTCTAAGGTATTAATACTGTGTGCAGCCAAAAATATTTATTTGATTCTGTTGTAAAATGTTCTAACAGAATGAGAGAACAGAAAAGGTTGGTTAAGATACTCCTTCTTTCTGGATTCAAGTTGTCCTTAATTCACAAATTATTAACTACTCATAGCTTCCAAACAGCATGTACAAAGTTGAATGACATATGGGAGACTGTTGTTTTCTAGTACCTCTCAAATAACTTGAAATAATATACTAGCATGTATTCCTATGGAAAGAGATTGTCATGGCCTCAGCAATAGTCATTCATGGGTTCAACAGCCAAATATTGAAGTTTTCAGAGAGAAAGTATGTCTTATGCTAGAGTCAGTATATTGACATTTACAAAAGACGGAAAAAAGAAAAAGAAAAAGCCCTTCCAAAACAAAACAAAACCTTCTCAAGTGTTGTTTTGAAGTGAAGCCACTTCAGTGGCATTTCGCAAAAAACCTGCTCAGATGGCAGGGAAGTTGCTCCAGCAGAATGTGGAGAAATGCCAACTGTACAGTATTAAACTGCATTCCTATTGAGAATTTGTATTGAAAATATACACTTTTTATTAATATCTCTTCTAAGACACAAGAAAGATACTTCTTGTAAATGTTAACATGTTTACTGAGCTCTAGCTCACTTTAGCTATTATTCCTGAACATTTGTAAGTGTTTCAGCTCTTTCCTTTATCTTATCATATAATTAATCAAGGTCCATTTCAAGTGAATTACATTTTTATTTCACCAAACACTGAGGCTTGATCTTCATGTAAAAGTGTTTTATTTTTCAGTAAAAATCTTTTCCGGAAAAAATACCTTGAAGTCTGAAATACTGCTTCAAAATTTTACTTTAGGACCTTCTTTCATAACCTCAGGATTTTTTCCATTTTCCATTGTTTAAAAAAAATCCTAGATGTCTAGTCAATAAAAGTAACAGATTAGTATTAAGGATTACTTGTCATTCCAATACAAACATTGCCATTCGTCTTTCCACTTTCTTTGAAAGTTGAATCATCTTGTTAATTGAAGCCAATGAATATGCAAACTATTGAAAAAGGATTATTTTTGTACTTACCATTATTTTTGAGCTGCAATAAGGTAACAATAAGACTCCCTGTACAGATATAAGCCTAGTTTGGACAATCATTCACAGATTTATGAAGCTGGGAACTAAGATCAGGATCAAGTATTCCCCCTTTGCCTCCTTTGCCTTTTTTCTGTCATGTTTCTTTTCTTTTTTTCAGAAATATCCTGGTTTATATTGATTTAGAGTTCCCCATTATGTTATGTCTGAACTTGAAAACCCTGGCTTGGATATCAGGAAAGTAACAGACATTCATGCAATGAATGGAGCCTTAACTCATCATCCAAACCAGGCCCATACCTGGTTCTTACTAGGTAAATCAATAAAGAAGATGTTAAACCAGTAGATATTTATTGGCAGCAGGAAATAAAATGACTGTGGTGCAAGACAAGGAACCTCCATTGTTGTTGTTTCTTGAATGATGACACAGAGTTAAAATGTTGACTCAATGAAGTAACCATTGTTTGTGAATCCTCATAATAACCAGCCAACTTAGAAGAATTAGTAAAACCAGTACACAATTCATTCAGTCGCTTCCTGTATATTTCAAAGTTCTACAGAGCACCTGTTCTTCTGAAATTGATAGGCATGCACAAAGTCTCTTTCACCAGACTTCAGTTTTTCATAGGTCTGTCTGAAAGAATACCAGGTAAATTCCTAAAATGACTTCTAGTAGCTCTTGAAAAGGTATCACTTCATCCTAAAAGACTTCTGCAAGAACAAACTATTTATTATATGCATGCATGGACGGACTAATGTGTGTGTGTGTGTGTGTGTGTGCGCGCGCGCATTTATCCCCTTTTTAAAAAGCCACTGCACAAGAGAGCATTTTGTGAAAATGAATTATGGCAAAGGAATGGAAATGAATTGCTTGCTCCCTCCTATATGACTACCAACAAGTACCTCCACATCATTTTCAGATCTGAAACCCCGCAGTGAACAGCACAGTGAGTAGAAAACCCATCTGAGGAGCCAATTCAGAACAGAGAAATTGGAAAGGATCAACTGTTTCTTTTCTTTTCTCCTCGCCATTTCTCCATTCTGGACATTCTTGTGTAACAGACTTTTTTTTTTTTTTTTTTTTTGGCAAGAGCACTGCCATATCACATACATTAAGTCCCAAACAGAAGTTTATCCAGTTGTAGTTGATACAGCTTGCAAAGCAGAGGAAGTCATCATATTGTATTTTTGCTATGGGGAACTGAATGAGGTAGGAATTGGGGTGGTAAAATCTCAAGGTTGTATGATGGCCTGGGCCATTTCAGACAACTCATGGAGGAGTCTATTTTTTTAATGTTGCCCCATGAAAAAATATCCTGCAGATAGAAAATTAGCACAGCAGGCTGAGAACTGGCCTGGGTCCTACTATGCTAGGTCCTTCTAGCAGGGTATTTTTTATGTGTGAGTGAATTTAAAAATCCTAACCTTGCCGTTCAGTTGAAAAATCTGTCGTCTGCAACCTCTGTGTATAAACCAGGCATGTGTAATTTGTATGGTTTAAATGCATCTTAAATGCTGGCTTTGAGTTTTTGCTTTCAGCTGGCTCTGCAGGCCAGTTCCTCTGTGGCATCAGTGTAACGCAGTGGGCAGTAATAAAGGTGCACA